>NC_089222.1:35785075-36117101 GCF_963924675.1 Phocoena phocoena | reverse complement strand
TGTATTGAATATTTTACCCAAGAATTGGAGAACACATGTTTTTAAAGCATCCATCGAATATTTATAAACATTGATTATACACCAAGCCATTAAACAAGGTCCAATGAATTTCAAAGACTTTTCATTATAAATAACACATTCTTGGAACTTAGCACAACTAAGGAAAGCTAAATCAAAACCACATGTACATTTAGAAATTGTTAAATGATGCACACAGACACTTTTAAATATGTTAAAGACAAGATAACAGGCCCCAAATGGAGTTTAGCTTATGTTAAGCCCCACAACACCAAAGTGAGACTGAACTTAATTACAGGTTTGGCTATTCCAAAAATGGAATTTTAAAATAGCCAATCAGGATTGCCTGATCAGCACTAGTTAGGTAATCTGCCTGGTGGACCACTACCATCCTCCAAAGGAATATCTAATCTGCTTTTCTTCCCCTAGTACAACTGCCATATTCCTGCACCCTTATGTCTATAAAATCTCTTGCCCTGTATAGCTCTTCAGAGCTCCAATCTACCTGCTAGGTTGAATGCTGCCTCTTTTCTGAATCGTTGGATAAATACCATTAGATCTTTATATTTTACTCAATTGAACTGTGTTTTAAAATAAATAACACATGAATGAAAGATGAAATCATAGCGAAAGTTAAAAAAACATAACTGGATGACAATGAAAATACTGCATATCAATAACAATTGATTTATCTAGAAGGAGATTTACAGCCTTAGAAGTTTTTATTTTAGAAGAAAAAAGCTGAAAGTTCATGAGGTGAGCATCCAATCTAAGGAGTTAGAAGAACAACAGAATAAATCCTAAGAAAATGGAAGGAAATAAATAATTACCTTAGAATAATAAATTCATGAAATATATATAATAGGGAAGAGCAACAAATCCAAAGTTGGATCTTTGAAAAGACAAATGTGAAAAGACAAATAAAACTGGCAAGGCTAAATAAGATGGATGAGTCGGGAGGTTGTAATTGAACATTATATGGCATGAATAAAAGAAAAAACAAAAAATAAAGCAGAAATTAAAAAAGAATGAAAATGTTATATTCTGCTATATCCAATATATTTAAGAAATTGGATAAAATGAACGGTTGTGTAGGAAAATACAAATTACAAAAACTGTTTCAAGAAGAAATAGAGAACCAAAATAATCTTATAATAATTAAATAAAATTAACAGTTAAGAATCTTCCCATAAAGAAAGAAAAAAGAGACAGGCCTAGACTTTTTTTTTTAGGCAAATTCTACCTTATTAATGGATAATTCCATTCTCATACAAACTTTCCTGAAGAATATAATAAGGAAGAATATTTCCTAATTCATTTTATGGGTTAATATAACCTTGACACCAATAACAGGAGAGTATCTGAAGGGAAAATTAAGATCAGACTCACTCATGAGTTTCAAAGCAAAAACAAAATAATACTATACTGAATGCAGGCAATGTATAAGAATGACCCAAAAACTAGGAATACAAGTTTGGTTCAACATTAAGTACAGTATTTAGAGGACTGAGACAATACAGTTAGAAAGTAAACAAAGAAAGAAAGAGAGGAGGCAGGGAAAGGAAGGCAGGAGGAAGGAGAAAAGAATAAAGGAAAGAACTAAGCAAATGATGGCAAAACTTTCATTGTTTGAAAATAGTATGATTGTCAATACTGGAAAATGAAAGCAATCAATAAAAAAAATTAGTATTTGTAAAAGAGTAATATGATCATTGAATATAAGGTCAGTATTAAAAAGTTAATTGCATTTTTCTACAACGGAAATAAAAATTTAGAAAATGTAACCTTAAAAAGACCTGTCTATAGTAACACATATATTTGTATAGATAGATAGATATAAATATAATTATAGATACAGAAAGATATTTCCTAGAAATATATCTCATAAAAGACATGAAAGTTATAAATCTTCACTGAAAGTTACTGAAGAAAACCAGATAAACTAAGGGACAAATCAAGAACTCAGAGTTGAATATTCAATATCATAGAAATATCAGTTGTTCTTAGTTTATAGATTAAATTAGATGTCAATCAAATGCCCAAAACATTTTTTTGAAAGATGATAAGCTGATTATAAACTGTTCACAAAAGAACAAAGAGAAAATTATAGCCAAGACAATCCTGAAAAAGAAGAACCACTAGAAAGGATTTGACCTTCTAGATGACAAGACTTACAAAGTAATTTTAATAATAATTTACTAATTAGCAGTAGTTTATTGGTTCAAAGAAAATATATCAGTGGAATAAAATAGGGATAGAAAAAGTAGACTCATGTATTTAAGAAAACTTGATATATGCAGAGTTGATATTACAAATAGAGAAAGGATTTAAAATTCTTTAAATTGTGATGAGACCTCAGCTGGAAAAATACTGCATTTCTACACAGTACAAAAACTTAGTTATACATGAATTAGAAATTTAAATGTGGTAAGCAAAATTTTTTAAAGTGTTAGAAATATATATGAGAATATCTTTATGACCTTGTGATATGGAGTGATTTCAAAGCCCATAAAGTTCAAAACATAAAGAGACTGATAAGTTTAATTACAAATTAAATTCTATTTGCTTGCCATAGAAACTTTGCAAAGAAAATACAAGCGATGCACTAGGGAAAGATATCTCCAACACATAAAAGTAGAAAATTATTAGAGTATATAAAGAACTGCAAATGGAGGCCAAATAATCACCCCAAATGAATAAGAGACATAATCAGGCATTAAAATGAATATTAAATAGAAATGACCATAGCATATAAGAAGATACACAATCTCACTAATTAATAGGCAAATGCCAATTAAAATTCCAACATAAAACCAAATTTTACTCATCTGACTTCTTATACACCATTGGTAAGAATATTAATTTGTACAATCTGCCTGGAGGAAAAAAAATTGTCCTTATAAAGGACAAAAGAGATCCCACAAGGACTCAGAGGCAAAAAATATACAAATCAATTTTCACTGCAAAGTAAAGGAGCTGTTACAGTGGAGGATTACTGGACTGCATGTCAATGTTATGACATAGTATGAGTGTGTTTTGTGTTTGGTAATTGTAATCACTGTTGCTTTTGTTGTGGTCATCCATTAACAATGCTTGGTGTCAGCTGATTTATCTCTTGTAAAAATAAAATACAGTGTGTGTGTGTTAAAAAAATAAAATTAAAAAAAATGGGGAAACTGAGAAAAATAAATAAATAAATTACCAAAAAAAAAAAAAAGAGATTATTTTTAATGGAATTTGGGGAATTGGCTAGCACAAAGGTAGGAAAACTTACTCTGTAAAGGACCACATAGTTATTGTTTTAGGCTTTGTCCACATATGTTTGTTGCTTTTTTTTTTTTTTACAACTCTTTAAAAATGTAAAAGAAAAATCTTAGTATGTTGGGCCTAAAAAGCAGGCTACTACTGGATTTGGCCAGCCAGCTATAGTTTGCAGATCCCTGGCTAGCAGATCCTCCAGGATTAACTGATTCTATTGGTCTATACAGCAGTTGACTCTCTATGGGCCATGCTATTTTACAACTCTGAAATCAAAAGTAATGTAAATGTATTCAAAGATTTAGTAATTTGTAGGAAACTGATAGCAATAGAAATGATTGTTTTCAAAACAATGCAAATAAACTTTTTCTGACAGAGATTCTACTGATTTCCATTGAAAAGATAACCCCAAACATAACATTTAACTGGCATTGGCCAATAAAATTTTGACTGGCCAATATAGTTTTGAAAAAAAACAAAACTACACTTTAGCAAATTGCTTTGGAAAATACTTGCATTATCTAGAAAAATTGAAGAAGTACATGATTCACAATCCAGCAAGTCTACCTTCAAATACATACTTGTGTACATGTGCATCTGGAGATGTGTGCAAGGCTTCATAGCAGCATTGTCTATAATAATAAGAAGAAAAATACTAGAAAGAACACAAAAGTCCCTTGATGGAAGAATGGATAAAATATTGTAATACATTCATAAAATGGAATACTAGAATACCACCCAGAATGCCAAATAACCAACTGCAGCTAAACGAATCAATATGGATGACTCAGAAAGATAATGTTGAGTGAAAAAGCAAGCAAATCCTTTGCAAGACTGAGTAGATACAAAGAAAACAAAAGATAAGATGATTAGGTAATCAAGGAAGCCACAGTTTAGTGGGTAAGAGAAATGCAAACAAGCATTTACAATAGAACATGGTTATTTTTATAACTGAGTAATATATACAAAGTTCATTTGAAATATGTGAGAGGGCAACTTTTTACCATTGGGTACATTAGAACGCTCCATCATTTAACACATTTCTTATTTGATTGGAGGTATTTGGCAGAAAAAGGAGAGGATAAGAACGTTCAAGACAGAGAGAACATAGAGAACCTTCTCTATGTCTTGAATATTGTATGAGGTACATTGCAAACTTTTGCTGACTTTGAGCAGTTTGGTACTGCTGAAGTATAAAAGGCATGGGGAGGGAGGAGAGGGGGGAGCAGTTTCTCAAGAGAAGACTGAAGAGGTAGGAACCAGATAATGAAGGAATTTGTATGCTCTGTAAATTGCTTACATTTGGATGTATGCAATACAAAGCATGGTAAAATTTGTGCAAGGGAGCAATAAGTTCGGAGTTGTACATGAGAATACCTATGCCGCACTGATGGTAATGAGAAGCATGGCCAGAGGAGGCAAAAATGAAGGCAGAGAGATGTTAGAAAGCGAGCGCAGTAATTCTTATGAGAGGTGTCTTAAAAACACATGATCAAAGGCAATCAAAGTAGAGATTTTTGAGGTGGAAACCATAGGCCTTAGGATTTTTTAATATTGAAGGTACAGAAGAAGGAATCTAGAAGGACTCCTGTAGTTTGGGGCAAATAGTTGGATCTATCACTTCACTGAGACAGGGAATATTTGGTGCTGGTGGTGGTGAGTTGTAGATAGAATGTTGAACAAATTGTTGAACTTGTAGCGTTTCTGTCATATGACAGAACATAACAATGGGATGTTTGTTGTTTCTGACAATCTGGCAAAACATCTAAATATTTGTTATGTGCCAAAGGCAATACTTAATTGTGATGATGGACAAATAAGGCTCAGAAACATTGTAACTTCAAGCTTCACCCATCAAGCAGTTTTTTGACTGACTATAACTGAATGAAAATTACATTTTAAAACGTGGAATTGAGCCTATTCTCTGGCTAAACTGTTCCATGTGCTCTGATATTGCGGGGCAGGAAAGTCCCTCTGGGGACAGCCTGCACTCCCCCCTCACGTGAGGACGTAACTAAGCTCAATTGCAAAGATGTGCTCATCCCTCCACATCCCAAGATGATTACACGTTTCATCACAGCAACTCTCCAAAGTTCCATAACTGAGCATGTACAGAGAAGGGGAAGGAGAGGTGGTTTTACAGCAAACTTGTGTGGACGCTTGGCATTCACAAGCCTGGAACCTAAATTCACAAATTCTGGCCTGGAGGGAGTACTGCCTGTGACAGGCACTTTGAGGATGCCTATCACCACATACCAAGAAACATATGCATCTGATTCACTCCCGTCAGACCTCTCTGATGCATTTCCTGTGGACATCTGTGGCCCTGACTCGGGGTAGGAGCAGGGAGTTGAGTAGTACACAGCAGCAGCCACAGGAAGAACCCAGATTGGGGACAGCTGTTTAGCCTTGGCACAGTTTACATTTAAATCTCTGGTACTTTCTGACTCTGACTGCAGAGTGGGGAGAGGGCTGTTTACGAATAGTCAAAACTAGGACAAGTAAGATAAAGGAAAGAAATGTGGCTTCTAAGCAACCTGTGAAGGGGGAAGTTTGCATCTTACCTTGATATACTCATATTTTAAATATAATTCATTCCCAACTTCTCCTGAATCCCTAATGTTTCCAGGAAAAGTGCCAAGTGAAATAGAAATATCTTGATTTTAGACTCATGTTTTCTGCTTTATGTTACACCAATTCATTTGCAAAGATAAAGCTTATTTTAACCCCATCAAGCTTTATCCTTTCCACCAGTCATTCTTACCGACTCAGATTATTGCATTTACCTACATTCTTTAAGTTCAACTGTAAAGAAAACTTGTTAAAAATTCAATCTGATCTGTACATGCAGATGTATGTACGTAGTGGCTTTTAGTGCATGTATTGTTTAAGAATGTTTAAAATATTTGAATGCCAGTTCCTAAGTAAAACTAACAGCTCATTGCTGCAAGATGCTTTTTTTTTTTTGCGGTACGCGGGCCTCTCACTGTTGTGGCCTCTCCCGTTTCGGAGCACAGGCTCCGGACGCGCAGGCTCAGCAGCCATGGCTCATGGGCCCAGCCACTCTGCGGCATGTGGGATCTTCCTGGGTCGGGTCACGAACCTGAGTCCCCTGCATCGGCAGGCGGACTCTCAACCACTGTGCCACCAGGGAAGCCCCAAGATGCTTTTTAAAGTAAAAAATCTTTTCAAGTATGGTGATTTGGGAATGCTACTTCACAATAGTTTGTTCAATACACATTAATACGTTGTAACTTTCAAAACTAGGCCAGGAAAATTAAAGAAATTTGAATAGGACAAAACTGATGTACTTGAAAGATTCAAAACTATTAAACAATGTGGTTTGTCATGTTTTCTGTCCTATCAAACAAATTGTATTTTTATAGAAGAGTTATTGTCTGTTCCCCTAGTCCACCTGTGATACCTGTTGGCTTTGGGTAGAGGTGGCAGTTACATTCCCAAGGGAAAATAATCTCTTCCTGATCTCTCTGGTTATGCCCACTTCTGGCTGCTTCTGGAGCTGGGTAGGAAGGCAGATCTCAGTAAGGTGTTTTTGCTAGGATTGCCTGACGTCACAAGATAAGGGATAAGTTCAGTCACATTCTTGCTAAATTGAGCCAGTATCTGGGTATTAAAATAGCTGAAGGTAATGGAGCCTCTTCCCAGTCCATTAGGCTAATGGTACTGCTTTTTACTCATTTGAAACTTAGTGAGTTTCTTTCTGCTAAGGAATCCAGGGCCAGATTAATTTCTCCAGTAACTCTTTGAAGTAGGTGTTAATATAAAAATAAAAAAGATTTCTCCATAAAGTACAATTTTTCTCCTCCTCCAGTATCTTCAAGAAATTGCTAGGGCACCATTTCACATTCTAGCAAGAAATGATTAATATTCTCCTAAAGTGCCTCAAAAAAAAAGTGTCAGGTTAGTGCTCTTCTGTTATAGGGATGCTCACGTTCCCTCCAACATTATCCCGGGCCTGGACAAACCTCTCTTAACTCTGAGCTGTCCACTCTCACCCTTCTTACTGAAAACCTGCTTTAATTTTCTCCATTATTTCTAGTCTGGAAATCTTAACACATATATTTCTTGAACTTTCAGTTCTCAGCTTCTGCAACACTATGCTATCATTGTGCCTACACTAGCCTCCCCTGTCCTCTTTTCCCTCTCTGTGTCCAGTAAATTAAGCATCTTTTCTTCTCTTTTCATCTCTCTACCATTTCTTTTCTTTTTTCTTATTTTTTCTTTTGTTTTGTTGAATTTTATCTATTTTTTTATACAGCAGGTTCTTATTAATTATCTATTTGATACATATTAGTGTATACATGTCAATCCCAATCTCCCAACTCATCCCCCCACCCCCCCAACCCCACTTTCTCCCCTTGGTGTCCATACGTCTGTTCTCTACAACTGTGTCTCTATTTCTGCCTTGTAAACTGGTTCATCTGTACCATTTTTCCAGATTCCATATATATGCGTTAATATACAATATTTGTTTTTCTCTTTCTGACTTAGTTCACTCTGTATGACAGTCTCTAGGTCCATCCATATCTCTACAAATGACCCAATTTCATTCCTTTTTATGGCTGAGTAATATTCCATTGTATATATGTGCCGCATCTTCTTTATCCATTCATCTGTCGATGGGCATTTAGGTTGCTTCCATGACCTGGCTACTGTAAATAATGCTGCAATGAACATTGGGGTGCATGTGTCTTTATGAATTATGTTTTTCTCTGGGTATATGCCCAGTGGTGGGATTGCTGGGTCATATGGTAATTCTATTCTTACTTTTTTAAGGAACCTCCATACTTTTCTCCATAGTGGCTGCATCAATTTACATTCCCACCAACAGTGCAAGAGTGTTCCCTTTTCTCCATACCCTCTCCAGCATTTGTTGTTTGTAGATCTTCTGATGATGCCTATTCTAACTGGTGTGAGGTGGTGATACCTCATTTTAGTTTTGATTTGCATTTCTCTAATAATTAGTGATGTTGAGCAGCTTTTCATGTACTTCTTGGCCATCTGTATGTCTTCTTTGGAGAAATGTCTATTTAGGTCTTCTGCCCATTTCTGATTGGGTTGTTTGTTTTTTAAATATTGAACTGCATGAGCTGTTTATATATTTTGGAGATTAATCCTTTGTCTGTTGATTCATTTGCAAATATTTTCTCCCATTCTGAGGGCTGTCTTTTCATCTTGTTTATAGTTTCCTTTGCTGTGCAAAAGCTTTTGTTTCATTAGGTCCCATTTGTTTATTTTTGTTTTTATTTCCATTACTCTAGGAGGTGGGTCAAAAAAGATCTTGCTGTGATTTATGTCAAAGAATGTTCTTCCTATGTTTCCCTCTAAGAGTTTTATGGTGTCCCATCTTTCATTTAGGTCATTAATCCATTTTGAGTTTATTTTTGTGTATGGTGTTAGGGAGTACTCTAATTTCATTCTTTTACATGTAGCTGTCCAGTTTTCCCAGCACCACTTATTGAAGAGACTGTCTTTTCTCCAGTGTATATCCTTGCCTCCTTTGTCATGGATTAGTTGACCATAGGTATGTGGCTTTATCTCTGGGCTTTCTATTCTGTTCCATTGATCTATATTTCTGTTCTTGTACCAGTACCATATTGTCTTGATTACTGTAGCTTTGTATTATCGTCTGAAGTCAGGGAGCCTCATTCCTCCAGCTCCATTTTTCTTTCTCAACATTGCTTTGGCCATTTGGGGTCTTTTGTGTCTCCATACAAACTTTAAGATTTTTTTGTTCTAGTTCTTTAAAAAATGCCATTGGCAATTTGACAGGGACTGCACTGAATCTGTAGATTGCTTTGGGTAGTATAGTCATTTTGACATATTGATTCTTCCAATCCAAGAACATGGTATATCTCTCCATCTGTTTGTATCACCTTTAGTTTCCTTCATCAGTGTCTTATATTTTTCTGCATATAGGTCTTTTGTCTCCCTAGGTAGGTTTATCCCTAGGTATTTTATTCTTTTTGTTGCAATGGTAAATGGGAGTGTTTCCTTAATTTCTCTTTCAGATTTTTCATCATTAGTGTATAGAAATGCAAGAGATTTCTGTGCATTAATTTTGCATTCAGAAACTACCAGATTCATCGATTACCTGTAGTAGTTTTCTGGTGGCATATTTAGGATTCTCTATGGGTAGTAGCATGTCATCTGCAAAGAGTGACTGCTTTACTTCTTCTTTTCCAATTTGTATTCCTTTTATTTCTTTTTCCTCTCTGAATGCCATGGCTGGGATTTCCAAAACTATGTTGAATAATAGTAGCAAGAGTGGACATCCTTGCCTTGTTCCTGATCTTAGATGAAATGCTTTCAGTTTTTCACCATTGAGAAGGATGTTCGCTGTGGATTTGTCATATATGGCCTTTATTATGTTGAGGTAGGTTCCCTCTATGCCCACTTTCTGGAGAGTTTTTATCATAAATGGGTGTTGAATTTTGTCATAGGTTTTTTTCTGCATATATTGAGATGATCACATGGTTTTTATTCTTCAGTTTGTTAATATGGTATATCACATTGATTAATTTGCATATATTGAAGAATCCTTGCATCCCTGGGATAAATCCCACTTGATCATGGTGTATGATCCTTTTAATGTGTTGTTGGATTCTGTTTGCTAGTATTTTGTTGAGGATTTTTGCATCTATATTCATCAGTGATATTGGTCTGTAATTTTCTTTTTTTCTAGTATCTTTGGTTTTGGTATCAGGGTGATGGTAGCCTCATAGAATGAGTTTGGGAGTTTTCCTTCCTCTGCAATTTTTTGGAAGAGTTTGAGAAAGATGGCTGTTAGCTCTTCTCTAAATGTTTGATAGAATTGACCTGTGAAGCCTTCTGGTCCTGGACTTTTGTTTGTTGTAAGATTTTTCATCACAGTTTCAATTTCAGTACTTGTGATTGGTTGGTTCATATTTTCTATTTCTTCCTGACTCAGTCTTGGAAGGTTATACCTTTCCAAGAATTTGTCCATTTCTTCTAGGTTGTCCATATTATTGGCATAGAGTTGCTTGTAGTAGTCTCTTATGATGCTTTGTATTTCTGTGATGTCTGTTGTAACTTCTCCATTTTTATTTCTAATTTTATTGATTTGAGTCCTCTTCCTCTTTTTCTGATGAGTCTGGCTAATGGTTTATCAATTTTGTTTATCTTCTCAAAGAACTAGCTTTTAGTTTATTGATCTTTGCTATTGTTTTCTTTGTTTCTATTTCATTTATTTCTGCTCTGATCTTTATGATCTATTTCCTTCTACTATCTTTGGGTTTTGTTGGTTCTTCTTTCTCTAGTTCCTTTAGGTGTAAGGTTAGATTGTTTACTTGAGATTTTTCTTGTTTCTTGAGATAGGCTTGTATTGCTATAAATTTCCCTCTTACAACTGCTTTTGCTGCATCCCATAGATGCAGCAAAAGCAGTTCTAAGATCATCGTGTTTTCATTGTCATTTGTCTCTAGGTATTTTTTGATTTCCTCTTTGATTTCTTCAGTGATCTCTTGGTTATCTAGTAACATATTTTTTAGCCTCCATGTGTTTGTGTTTTTTACATTTTTTTCCTGTAACTGATTTCTAATCTCATAGTGTTGTGGTCAGAAAAGATACTTGATATTAATTCAGTTTTCTTAAATTTACCAAGGCTTGAGTTTTGACCCAAGATGTGATCTATCCTGGAGAATGTTCCATGAGCACTTGAGAATAAAGTGTAATCTGCTGTTTTTGGATGGAATGTCCTATAAATATCAATTAAAACTATCTGGTCTATTGTGTCATTTAAAGCAGTGTTTCCTTATTAATTTTCTGTTTGGATGATCTGTCCATTGGTGTTAAGTGAGGTGTTAAAGTCCCCCACTATTAATAATAATAGTCCCCCACTATTATTGTGTTACTGTCAATTTCCTCTTTTATAGCTATTAGCAGTTGTGCTATGTATTGAGGTGCTCCTATGTTGCATGCATATATATTTATAATTGTTATATCATCTTCGTGGATTGATACCTTGATCATTATGCAGTGTCCTTCCTTGTCTCTTGTAACATTCCTTATTTTAAAGTCTATTTTATCTGATGTGAGTATTGCTACTAAAGCTTTCTTTCAATTTCCATTTGCATGGAATATCTTTCTCCATCCTCTCACTTTCAGTCTGTATGTGTCCCTAGGTCTGAAGTGGGTCTCTTGTAGAAAGCATATATATGGATCTTGCTTTTGTATCTATTCAGCAAGCCTGTGTCTTTTGGTTGGAGCATTTAATCCATTCACATTTAAGGTAATTATTGATATGTATGTTCCTATTACCATTTTCTTAATTGTTATGGGTTTGTTTTTGTAGGTCCTTTTCTTCTCTTGTGTTTCCCACTTAGAGAAGTTCCTTTAGCATTTGTTGTAGAGCTGGTTTTGTGGTGCTGAATTCTCTTAGTTTTTGCTTTTCTGTAAAGCTTTTGATTTGTCTTTCAAATCTGAATGAGATCCTTGCTGGGTAGAGTCATCTTAGTTGTAGGTTCTTCCCTTTCATCACTTTAAATATATCATGCCACTCCCTTCTGGCTTGTAGAGTTTCTGCTGAGAAATCTGCTGTTAACCTTATGGGAGTTCCCTTGTATGTTTTGTTTTTTTTCCCTTGTTGCTTTCAATAATTTTTCTTTGTCTTTAATTTTTGTCAGTTTGATTACTATGTTTCTCGGCATGTTTCTCCTTGGGTTTATCCTGCCTGGGACTCTCTGCACTTCATGGACTTGGGTGGCTATTTCCTTTCCCATGCTAGGGAAGTTTTTGACTATAATCTCTTCAAATATTTTCTCGGGTCTTTTCTCTCCCTCTTCTCCTTCTGGGACCCCTATAATGTGAATGTTGTTGCCTTTAATGTTATCCCAGAGGTCTTAGGCTGTCTTCATTTATTTTCATTCTTTTTTCTTTATTCTGTTCCGTGGCGGTGAATTCCACCATTCTGTCTTCCAGGTCACTTATCCATTCTTCTGCCTCAGTTATTCTGCTATTGATTTCTCCTAGTGTAACTTTCATTTCAGTTATTGTGTTGTTCATCTCTGTTTGTTTGTTCTTTAATTCTTCTAGGTCTTTGTTAAACATTTTTTGCATCTTCTCGATCTTTGCCTCCATTCTTTTTCCAAGGTCCTGGATCATCTTCACTATCATTACTCTGAATTCTTTTTCTGGAAGGTTGCCTATCTCCATTTCATTTAGTTGTTTTTCTAGGGTTTTATCTTGTTCCTTCAACTGGTACATAGCCCTCTGCCTTTTCATCTTGTCTATCTTTCTGTGAATGTGGCTTTTGTTCCGTAGGATGCAGGATTGTAGTTCTTCTTGCTTCTGCTGTCTGCCCTCTGATGGATGATGCTAATAGGCTTGTGCAAGTTTTCTGATGGGAGGGAGTGGTGGTGGGTAGAGCTGGGTGTTGCTCTGGCAGGCAGAGCTGAGTAAAACTTTAATCCACTTGTCTGCTGATGCGTGGGGCTGGGTTGCCTCCCTGTTGGTTGTTTGGCCTGAGGCGACCCAACACTGGAGCCTACCCGGGCTCTTTGGTGGGGCTAATGGCAGACTCTGGGAGGGCTCATGCTGAGGAGTACTTCCCAGAACCTCTGCTGCCAGTGTCCTGGTCCTCACAGTGAGACACAGCCACCCCCCACTCTGCAGGAGACCCTCCAACACCAGCAGGTACATCTGGTTCAGTCTCCCCTGGGGTCACTGCTCCTTCCCCTGGGTCCTGATGCACACACTACTTTGTGTGTGCCCTCCAAGAGTGGAGTCTCTGTTTCCCCCAGTCCTGTCGAAGTCCTGCAATTAAATCCCGCTAGCTTTCAAAGTCTGATTCTCCTGGAACTCCTCCTCCCATTGCCAGATGCCCAGGTTGGGAAGCCTGACGTGGGGCTCAGAACCTTCACTCCAGTGGGTGGATTTCTGTGGTATAAATGTTCTCCAGTTTGTGAGTCACCCACCCAGCAGTTATGGGATTTGATTTTATTGTGACTGTGCCCCCTTACCATCTCACTGTGGCTTCTCCTTAGTCTTTGGATGTGGGGTATCTTTTTTGGTGAGTTCCAGTGTCTTCCTATCGATGATTGTTCAGAGTTAGTTGCGATTCCAGTGCTCTTGCAAGAGGGAGTGAGCGCACATCCTTCTACTCCACCATTTTCTTCCCAGAACTTCTGCTGCCAATGTCCTTGTCCCCGTGGTGAGCCACAGCCATCTCCTATCTCTGCAGGAGACCCTCTAACACTAGCAGGTAGGTCTGGTTCAGTCTCCCCTGAGGTCACTGCTCCTTCCTCCTGGGTCCTGATGCTCATACTACTTTGTGTGTGCCCTCCAAGAGTGAAGTCTCTGTTTCCCCCAGTCCTGTCAAAGTCCTGCAATCAAATCCTGCTAGGCTTCCAAGTCTGATTCTCTGGGAATTACTCCTCTCATTGCCGGACCCCCTACGTTGGGAAGCCTGATGTGGGGCTCAGAACCTTCACTCCAGTTAGTGGACTTCTGTGGTATAATTGTTCTCCAGTTGTGAGTCACCCACCCAGTGGTTATAGGATTTGATTTTATTGTAATTGTGTACCTCATACCATCTCATTGCGGCTTCTCCTTTGTCTTTGGATGTGGCGTAGCTTTTCTGGTATTTCCAGTGTCTTCCTTTGATGATTGTTCAGCAGTTAACTGTGATTCCAATGCTCTCACATGTGGGAGTGAGCGCACGTCCTTCTACTCCACCATCTTGAACGAATCTCTCTCTACCATTTCTTCCTTGATTATTTTTATCCATTCTCATTATCTCAGCTATGATCTCATGATAGACAACTACCAACTCTACATCAGTTTGTCCAGTGTATTTCCTGAGTGGTAGACCCACCTATCCTTCCATCTGCAGGACACTTCACATACCCATGCTTTTGTGAACCCATACATTTTATAGAATCAACATTGTCCAAGTTCATCTAGGCTTGACACATCCAAGTGATCTTTAATGACTTCTATATTACTACCCATACAGGAAGTTTCCAAGTATTAACATTTTTATCTCCACAGGATCTCTTGAATTCTTCCCCTATGTGCCATTCCCAAAGCCAACATTAACCAGCATGAATGCTCTTAGTTTTTTCTGAATTATTATACTAACATTTTAATCATTATCCTTATAAATGCACAATTTCATCTTTTCTTTATCCCAATTTATTGTTCACTTTACTCCCTGGTTGATTATTTTAAACAGAAGCTCAGATTATTTCACTCCTCAGCTGTTCAAAAACTTTCAATTACTCCCTATTGCTGTAAAATTCTGTGGTCTCAAATGTCACTGATGCTAAGCCAAATTTAGTAAAACTCGTTCTGTTAAGTGAGTGGTAGTCCAGCTAGAATGGAATGGAAAAGGTGGTTATAAGTATAGAGACTTCAAAAGAAGTAGCTGATTAATGACACCAATGATACTGTATCAGACAGGCTTACAGTATCCAAGTTTTGGGGGGAATTATTTTGGCTTCAACACCGTGATAAATGTTTAATTGACATAAAATTCATTGCACATACTTAAGTGTACAATTTGATAAGTTTTGACATATGTACATATCCATGAAAGAATCACCACAATCAAGATAATATATTTATCCATCCTTCTCCAAAAGTTACTCCTGCCCCTTGATAATCTTTCTCTCCTGCCCTCCCCTAACTTTCTCTCATGGTCAGGCAACAATTTTTGGCTCTTTGTCATTATATGATAGTATTCACTTTCTAGAATTTTATGTAAATGTAATCATTACATATATATATATATATATATATATACACATATATATGTAGTTAGTTAGATTTATAAAAGTATACTCTTTTTTGTATGGCTTTTTCACTTAATATAGTTATTCTTATATTCATCCATGTAATAGCAAAATTTCATTCTTTTTATTGTTGAGTAGTGTTCTATTGTATGGATACACCACAGTTTGTTTATCCATTAGCATTTGTGCTGTTTCCTACTTAGGCTATTACAAATAAAGCTGCTATGAAAACTAATGTACAAGTTTTTATATGAACATATGCTTTCATTTCTCTTGGATAAATACCTAGGAGTGCAATGGCTGGATATGATAGTCATATTTAACTTTTTAACAAACTGTTAAACTGTTTTCCAAAGTGGTTTGAGCTTTCTCTATTCTCACCAGTAATGTATGAGAGTTCGTTTGGTTCACATCCTTGCCAGCACTGGTATGGTCAATCTTTTAATTTTAGCCATTGGAACAGGTGTGTAGTGTGTCTCATTGTGGTTTCAATTTACATTTCTTTAAGGACAAGTGACTTTGAATAACTTCTCATGTGCCTGTTTGGTATCCTTATATCTTGTTGCTAAAGTGTCTGTTCAAAAATAATTTTTAAAAACTTTCAGTAAGGTAAGTAATATTCAGCTGGTACTCAGATATGTCAAACTCACTAACATGATATACAAATGACTGAAATTTGGGAAAAACTGCTTTAATGTTTATCCTAATTACTTTAAAACTCTGCTCCACAGAAAACTAAGTTTTACATGGAGGTGCCTTCACTATTGGCAATGGGTGAGCAAGGAGACGTGAACAAACAACTTTAGCCTTGGGATCAACCACAGCAGCTCATGTTATTTATTTATAGGAAATAGGAAACATCAGCAAATGTAAAGAAGACAATAATCATCTGTATTTGTATATACTTTTACTATACATCTTCCACTCTTTTTCTATGTTCATATACATTATTTTATAAATGAGGTTATATCATAATTTTATATACTTCTATAAGAAATAAATACTGGGAAATATTTATTTTCTATCTTAAATAGTCTTTAAAAGTTGACTTTTGAAACTCAGAATATTTATTTAAGCTGTGAACCTCAGTTTCACTTCTACAAAATGAAAGTTGGACTATATGATATCTAACATACTTTCCTGGTCTAACAGTCCTTGATTCTGTTAAGTGAACCAGCTAGAAGCTCCCAAATGGCTTAAAAAAATCAATCCCTCCTTATTCATCCTGGAAGACACTATACATACGTACGAAGCTGCCTGTGTGAAAGCAGCTCCATATACAGCAACAACAGTAATTTGGAACATCAGCCCATATCAGTACAGTTTGGTTCAAATTTGAAAACACTGTTCTTTTATGACCACAGTGTCTTATTATGTATGGAATGCTTCTTCTAATTAGTCACTGCCCTCACTTTACCTCAGCTTTGGCTGCTCTGGACGATGACTGCCTGTCTATTTAAAGCACCTCCCAGGGCTCTACAAAGTAGATTTTGTTTATGTCATATAGCTCATGTTTTAAGTTAGACAATGTCCCTTCAAATTTTGTGAGACTCTGTTATGCTATTTTTTGTTATGTAGTAACAGATAAAGAGACAAAATTTCACTTTATTGACATAGATTTTATAAAGAATTAAGGATAATTATAGCCTGTACTTTGTTGAAAGTTGTGTATTACTATATTCCATTCTACTTTACCTTAGCTGAGATTTAAAGGAGAACAGTTCCACCTGTCTTTATATCTGGAGGGTCTTCAGGATCTAGGTGAAGTGTAATTCATTCATTTCATTTCACAAACATTTATCAAGGACATACATGTGCTAGTGTATACAGTAGGTGCTTAAGATATAAAAATAAACAGAATGTGTTCTCTCTCCTTAAGAGTCTCAGTCTGGTAGGGGAGAGAGTGATAATGAGAAACAGTTGCTACAGCTACCTGAGTGTGCTGATGAAAGAAGGCCCAAAGTCGTCAATTTAAAAAAACAAAAAAGAATTCACAGGGATTATCTTTGAGGAAACTGCCGAACGCTACTCTACTGTGCTTAATAGTGTTCCTCCCAAATTCATGTCTTTCTTGAAACCTCAGAATGTGAATTTATTTGGAAATAGGGTCGTTGCAGATATAATCAGTTAAGATGTGATCATATTAGAGTGAGCCTTAATCTAATATGCCTGGTATCCTTATAAAAAGAGAAGAGACCCAGAGCAGAGTCACACAGGGAGAAGGCAACCATGCAACAAATCAAGGAAGAGAATGGAGTGGTGCATCTACAAGCCAAGGAATGCCAAGGGTTGCTAACAAATACCAGAAGTTAGACGAGGCAAGAGTGAATTCTTCCTTACAAGTTTTAGAGGGAGCCTGGCCCTACCTACACCTTGCTTTTGGACTTCTGCCCTCCAGAGCTGTGAGACAATAAATTTCTGATTGTTTTAAGCTGCCAGTGGTGGTACTTTGCTAAAGATGCCCTAGGAAACTAATCCAGATACCTAGAAGCTCACTAAGTAGATTGAGGAGAAAGTCTTCCAGGTAAAGGTAACAGTATGTTCAAAGGCAAAGGAATCGAAGAGTATTCAGAGTCCCATCAATACAACTGAGTTACTTAAATTCGACATATGTGTGGTTGAATGAATAATGAATAAACAACCAGTGTGTGATGATCCTCATCATGCCATGCAATTGAGTATATCTGTCTCAGAATGAACAAGAGAAATGAAACACAAACTTTAGCCTGATTTTTTTCCTTTCTTTAGCCTGTCGCTTATGCCTCCCATCATTGAGCGTTTTGCTAATTGGAGGGTTAATACAGTTGTTAAACATAATACAGTAGTTAAAAAAAAAATGTGCCTCCAAAAAAAAAAAATGTGCCTCCAAACACTTCATCTGGTACTCAATTAAAGAAACAGATATCTATTCCAATATCAACTAAACATTGGATATATTTTAATTACTAAGAGGTCATTAAAAGGTCTCCAATTTAGCACCTTTCTAATAGGTTTTCAAGGGTAATTTTGGCTCTACCTAATTTTTGTCTACCCACTGAATTGACCTAACTTCTCAGTAAGATTCTACTTCACTGTAAAAGACATGCGATGCCCAGTTTTCTGTTTCTATAAGTCTCAAAACTGGAGGTATGCAATTATTATTTTCTTCTTTACCAAGCTAATGAAATATTGAGAAAGTTTACAAAGCTATTTTTCACAGTTTGCTCATGTATGATCCTTTTAAGGATAAAAAGAACTGCCATGTATATTAAATAGTTACATATATTTGCACACATTTATATAACATATGAACATATATATGCACATGTGTGTATATAGAAACAGTGGGGAAGCTCAGATGGGAGAAATTAAGGAATTTTCTGAAGTTCATAAATTAATAATGGGAAAATCTAGGATAGTAATTCAGATATTCTAACTTCAAATTTAGCATTTTTCCCACTTAAATAGGATGACTAATTGTATATACATGATTTTCTAGCACAGAGGTTCTTAAACAGGAAATTTTTGTTTTCCAGGCAACATTTGACAATGTCTGGAGACATCTTTGGTTGTCCCACTGAGGGGATATTGCTGGCATCTGGTGAATAGAGGTCAAGATACCTCTGAAAATTTTACTATATATAGAATCTCTGCACAGAAAAAGAGTTATCCAGCCCAAAATGTCAATAGAGCCAAGGTTGGAAAATTGTGATCTAGCATAATGGCTAATAATAAATATCTTTATTAAATATTTACCATATGCCAAGCATTATGCTAAATAATTCATTTCTAAATAGTGGTTTCTTTAACCTCAAGATATTCCTGATTTGGTACATAGCATTATGAATCCCATTTTACAAATAAGAAAATTAGGATTGGAGAAATTAATTTACCCCAGCAAATGACGGACCTAGAACTCAAACACAGGTGTTTTTGTTGCCAAAGGCTATACATTTAACTGCTACATTCTAAATATCTCACTGACAGAAAGGTCATCATATGATACAATGTGATTCTAAATAACTTTCTGTTAAATATTATTTTGTAGTATGGTTGCCTTTGCCTGACAACAATTATTATATCCCTTGTAAGAGGATGATATGGTGTAAAATTTGCTGAGATCAGTTGGCATAACAAAATCAATCACATAATGAACACAGGGTCATGTTTCCCTGCCTGAAAAATAAATGTTTCTATCTGAATTATACTTTGGAGAACTAGAAATATAATTTTAAAATCCTTTTACCTCTTTTAATATAAAATGTATAAGGTACATCTGTGATCACTCAGTCAGTAACTTTTATCCAGCTATATTATGGTTAAGAAAAATTTATCAATAATAGCAGACTGCATAATTCAGAACAAAATTCCCACTGTGAACAACAGAAAAACAAAGGAAGATAGTGAAAAGTGATAGTGAAAAGTCACAGGGTCAAGATCTAGGAGAAAAAGGTAACCTAGGAAGTGAGTCCTCAATTTGGAGCACTTTTCCTCTAGGGTCATATGTCAATTCTTGAAGAGATGTCTGAGAGCCTGAGATTGAGCGGTACTTTTAAAAGTTTTGTACAGCTAGACAGAAAAAAATTGAGGCTAGCACCTGCCAAAAGAAAACAAACAAACAAACAAAATAGTAAATGTCTCTGTGCTTTCGGTTGAGACCCAAAGGGCCACACGTTAAGAATCAGGGTGTACGAAAATAATCTGTTTTTGTTCCAGGAACTGAAGTCCAGTGTCAAACACATCTATCCCTTAAATTGGATTAAGGTAAACCAAGATTGTTATTCCCTCACCAGTAAATAAGCAAATCTAAATCCTCTGTGGAGAAAAATAATATTATACTATGTTTGGAATTATTTCACAATTTTTTATACACAATTTTCAGCACTCAATCAAAAATAACCAAGCACACGAGCAAAAAAGGGAACAGAAACAAAACTTTCCATAAACAATAGACCTCTAATAGAAGTGATCGAGAAGAAACAGATACTGGAATTATCAGAAATAGATTTTAAAATAATTATGCTTATTATGATACAAGACATAAAAGAGAAGCATGAGCATTTTGACACACAACTGGACACGTTAAAAACGAAGGAACTAAGTTGAAGATAAGTATAGGATTAATGACCCTGAACCTAAGTCAGAAAAGTAAAATAAAACAAAACAAAGCAAAAACCAAAAAATACCCAGAATGAAACACTGGGAGACAAAGGGGTGGGCAATAAAGAAAAGAAGGTAAAAGGCAGGAGGATACAGAATACATTGAGAGGATGTAACATACTTGTAACTGAAGTCCCAGAGGAGGAGAGCGAGTAGGGTAAGAAACATTATTTGGAGACAGTGGCTGAGAATTTTCCCAAACTGATAAAAGATATCATTCACAGATTTAGAAAGCTGAAGCTAAATTTAAAAAGAAAAGAAAAAAAGAAGAAAATCATAACTAGGTACGTCAGAGTGACCACGTTGAGAGCCAAAGTCAAGGAGAAAAGTCTTAAATGCAGTTAACAGAGGAGCAGTGGGGGCTGAGGAAGCAGGATTTTACCTGTAGTTTTGTCAGTTTTGTCCACTGTTTCTCCAAAGTTTTGTTTCTGTTCTCTTTTCTTCTCAGATGCCTGGTTAGTTTTGATTGAGTGCTGGAGACTGTATACAAAAAATTTTGTGATATAATTCCAAGCCTATATTACCTTTCTCCACAAAGATTTATGCTTGCTTCTTACAGGTAACTAGGGACTAACTCTCTTGACCAGTTAGGCTGAGAGCTAAATTTTCAACATGAAGAATGGAAGCCCAAAGGCAATGGAAAGATAGTCTTCAAAGTTTTGAAAGAACAGGTTCTTCAAAAAGGAAGAAAAACTAAAGGAATTTGTTACCAACAGATCCATACCAAAAGAAACGTTAAAGTATGGAAAAGTATGCAGGTGAAAGCTCAGAAAGGCAGGAAGGAATGATGAGCAAGACAAAGGTAAATAAGTAAATCTAAATAAATGCTAATTGTATAAAAATTAACTGTACAAAGGAATTACAGTATATGACAAGGATGCCATCTACCACCATTTCAATTTAACATGAAATTAAAAAATCCTAACTAGGGCAATAAGGCAGAATGAAGAAATAAAAATGTTATAAGTTTTAGAAAGCAACGAATATAACTGTTGTTATTCTCAAATGTAATGATATGTACCTAGAAAATCTAAAAGAACTTACAGATAAATTGTTAGAATTAATAAATGTGTTTAGTAAGGATAAGACACATAAAATGTAAATATTAAAAAATCAACTTCGGGCTTCCCTGGTGGCACAGTGGTTGGGAATCCGCCTGCTGATGCAGGGGACATGGGTTCGTGCCCCGGTCCGGGAAGATCCCACATGCCGCGAAGCAGCTGGGCCCGTGAGCCATGGCCGCTGAGCCTGCGCGTCCAGAGCCTGTGCTCCGCAACGGGAGAGGCCACAGCAGTGAGAGGCCCGCATACTGCAAAAAAAAAAAAAAAAAATCAACTTCATTTCTCTATACCTGTAACAAATACAAGTTTGTAGTTGTGATATTCTGGTTTTTTAGTAAGAAATACATATTTGATCTTTGTTTCTATCTGGCACAGAATTACTAAAACCCTCGGAATTTCCAAAGTGAGGAGCATAATAAAGGTGCCTTTGTTAATGAGGTGACTTTTGGAAAGGCCCTAGTCACCGAAGGATGGAGCTTGTTGCCCGAGAAACCAACCCTGGAGTTGGAACTTTCAGTCCCACTTCCACCCCTGACCTCTGGGGAAGCGGGTGACGCTGGAGACTGAGTTTAATAACCAATGGCCAAAGATTTCATCAATCATGCCTAGGTGATGAGGTCTCCATATAAACCCCAAACAACAGGGTTTGGAGAGCTTCTGGGTTGGTGAACACATGGAGATTTGGGGAGAGTAGTGCTCAGAGAAGGCATCGAAGCTCCTCATACTTTCCTCATACCTTGCCCTGTGGACCTCTCCCATCTGGCTCTTCTTGAATTATATCTTTTTATAATAAACTAGTAATCTAGTGAGTAAACTGGTTTCCTGAGTTCTGTGAGTCACTGTAGCAAATTAGTTGAACACAAGGAGCAGGGTCATGGGAAACTCTGATTTATAGCCAGTTCATTAGAAACACAGGTAATAATTTGGACTTGCTATTGGCACCTAAAATGGAGGGCAGTCTTGTGGGACTGAACTCTTAACTATGGAATCTGATGCTATCTCCAGGTACATAATGTCAGAATTGAGTTAAATTTACAGACACCTAGCTGGTGCCAGGGAATTGCTTGGTGTGGGGGAAAAAACCCACACTAGAAATTAGTAACAGGATCTTAGAAATAAATGGTTGTTATAGTATTTAATAGAGTCACCTCCATGACTTCATATCTCAGAACAAAGCTGAATTAAGAATGCTTGATACTTTTTACTTGTATGGCTGACACATCTAATTTTTTATATGTTACATAAAAAATTATGCTTTTATGAGGCATACCTTAGACAAAGTTCTGAAACACTTGGATTTGTCTTTAGCCCTCCTTGCATCAAGTCCCCTCCCCATCCCACCCTTGTTTTGTTCTCTCTTAATATCATCAGGACCTCAGGACTTTCCTTCCATTACAGCCATCAGTACCTGCCCTCTGGGAAGGATCTGAGGGCTTTAGGATCATGGAACGTTAGGGCTGGAAAAAACCTTAGATTATCTTGTTCAACCCCTCTCATTTTACAAATGAACAAACCGAAGACCAAAGAGGCCAACATACTTGCTCTAAATTACCTGCACTAGGGTAGAAATGCCTTAGTAAACCATGATGACCATAGGCATTTCACTTAACACATTAAGAACACTTCTAGCTAAAAAGAAGGATCTTTATAACGTGGTTTCAGCTTTCAGCTAGCCCAAAGGGACATTTGCAGATCAAAGAGGCTGTTTTACGTACACAAAATTACATACTTTTGCGGCAATCTCTCAGAACATTATTTTTGCCCCAGCTTCCCAAAGGGCAAGTATGAATGAAGGTATATTCCTAAAGTCAGTAACCTCTGACTGAGTGCCCAAAGTAATTTTAGGTGGCATATATTGTATTTATGGCCACCTTCTATCCTATCCTTATCATTCAAGAAAGTGATCAACTGATTAACAACTCCTGCTTTGAGACTCTGGGTCTAGTTGCCCCCAGTCAAATCTATTCAACAACCTCTTTACTGAATTTTCATATTATTAAAAATTTTTTTCATTTTGTTTTCTTGTGTTCCCTGTATTTTCTTTTAATAATGATAATTTTCGCTTCTTTCATATATGTGTGTGAAAGAACAAAAATAATTTTTGCTTCTTTCATATATGATTTATTTTGTTCTCTTATCTGATTGAATGACTACATACAATTTTAATTTACCTAGAATTTAAGAATTATATAAATTATTTTTATACTCTTTATCTTCTTTGATTTTCTTATATAAATCCTACTTTGGTCATGATATATGTTTGTTTTCTTCTTTTACCATTTAATATACTTTTGAATTAAACTTGCTAGTAATTTATCTCAGATGGTGGCATCTTCATTCATAAATGAGGTAGGGCTGTAGTTTCTGTTTTCTATGGAAGGCAGGAAGTGTAATGGTTAATAGCTTGTTTTCTAGAACCAAGTTACCTAGCTTGCATTCCAGTTCCACCATTTACTAATTGTGAGATCTTAGAGAAGTTACTTAACATCTCTGTGTCTAAGTTTTCTTATTTGCAAAGGGTGATAATATGCATCTATCTCATAAGCATTTTGTGAGAATTAAATGGATTGATCTTCCTAGAACAGTTAAATAGTGCTTGTTATACTAAAAGGTCGTTTTAAGTATTAGCTATTTTAATATCATTCTCTAGCCAGGTTTTGGTATCAATATGTTAACCTCGTAAAATATACTTGGAAGTGATCCTTCTTTTTTTAGATCTGGAAACACTTAGAAAGCAGAAGAATTATTTATTCCTTGAGGATTTGAAATAACTCAGTTATGAAATCATCTGGAAGCTGTATCTTTTGGAGAGGGTAGTGCTTTGACAAATTCATATTTTCTTCCCCTTTTTGGAGTAATTTTGGAAATGGGTGTTTTACTGGAAAATTACACTTACTATTTACAAAATATTGAGATGTTTCAAATATATCAATATAGAGTTTTGCTTTCAATCTTTTTCCTGTTGAGGTTTAAACAATAGTTCATTTTGTGGCATTTTCAAAGAGTCGGGTTATGGTTTTGTTTACCAACTTATTCTTTATGTGTTTATTTTCCATTCATTCCTGGTGTCATCCTTTAAAATTATTTTCTATTCTTGGGTTTCAATTTTCTAACTTATTAAGTGAAATGTTTAGTTTGATTTTTGGTACCATTCTGGCAAAGTGCTTTAAAAGCGTGAAGAGGGCTTCCCTGGTGGTGCAGTGGTTAGGGGTCCGCCTGCCGATGCAGGGGACGCGGGTTCGTGCCCCAGTCTAGGAGGATCCCGCATGCCGCAGAGCGGCTGGGCCCGTGAGCCATGGCCGCTGAGCCTGCGCGTCAGGAGCCTGTGCTCCGCAACGGGAGAGACCGCAGCAGTGAGAGGTCCACGTACCGCCAAAAAAAAAAAAAGTGTGAAGAAATGGCTAAGAGATGTTTCTCCTTTCTATTTTTCTAGTTTCAGCATGCTATATTTATATTTTATTGGTTATGATTATGTTCCCATTCATTAGTTTATTTATTCACTCACAAATATTTCTTTAGAACTGGACACTGTCCAGGGTGCTGGCAGTTGGGGGTAGGACAGTGAACAGTAAATAGGACACTGTCATCATCAAGAAAAAAATAATTCAGTGGTTAAATGTCCTTTGAGGAGAAGGAGATGTTCTTCCTCTTTCTTGGGGTCTGAACTGATAGAATTCTACTATGTAACATTTTGGGTCAGTCATGATCAGGAGTCTTTATTAAAAGTTTTGACAATTTTAACTTAGCATAACTGTATTATTGTTGTCATTTATAGGGGTTTATACAAGTTTTTTGTTTTTAAATCAACTACCTACTAATGCATCTTAGAAGATATGGTAACTAAGTAAATTAACTGGTAGTTAGGAAAACTTGACTTGGACTTTCTGGGGGTAAGA
Organism: Phocoena phocoena; assembly: GCF_963924675.1. Lineage (NCBI taxonomy): Eukaryota > Metazoa > Chordata > Mammalia > Artiodactyla > Phocoenidae > Phocoena > Phocoena phocoena. The sequence continues at coordinate 36,091,955 of NC_089222.1, read as the reverse complement.
TAATGAAAAAATTTGTATTTGTAGACCTTTCCTTGTCCAAAAATAAAAAACAATTAAAAATTAATAATAAGTTTAAAACAGTGAAAACTACAGACATGGCTGAAAGAAAATTTTATTATGGCAGCAGGATTTAAACAAATAGCTATATAACCAAGCCAGGGAAAGAGAACCAGAATATGATAGGCATCCTCCATCCATACCATAAGCATCTGGGGGAAAGAAGATGAATTGTATCCTAAAGGATCACTGATCTCCACCCCTTCATGCCTCCCCTCCCCTCCTACAGACAATCACCACAGTTTGAAGAAAAATGGAGAAATGAAGATGTCAGCTTGGGCAAAACATACCAAATCCTTTGAGAGTATGAAATACAAACCACTTTCTATCAGTGAGGTAGGCAAGTCCATCAGGGCTCACCCTCTGGGAGGCAGGCTAGGTAAGAAGTCTAAAAAATAATAATTCCTAAATTAATTGATCTTTTAAAAGTTGTTTAGGGATCTAATATAGAGGATGGCAGAAAAGAAAATAAGATAAAATCATCTGAGAGAAGAGGCACTTGGACAACTACAGGTGAAATCCAATTAATTTTCTTGAACTAATGTTTTGTAGTTAAAAAGAATGTCTGAATGGGAGGGAATTGTGAATTACAGCTGTTGAAAGACAGTGAGGGAGTTGAAGATCTGGGATTCTCTATTTAAATTTGCTGAATGGGGGAATGAGCTATTTCCTAAGAGTAGCTCCATGTAAAATAAATAAATAAATAAGACCCCCAGAAAACCATGTCCTGGCTAGGAGCAGTGAACTAAGGCACTGAAATTTTTTAAAAGACAATTTTTGTAATTTTTTTTGTATAATGTACATTTAGAAAAATGCATAAATCATAAGTGTACGTCTCAATGAATTTTCACTAAGTTAAGACATCCATGAAATCACATCAAGAAACAGAACATTGCTAGTGCCTCAGACATCTCCCTGGGCTCCCTTCTAGTCATTTTCTACTTCTCCCAAGAGTGACCATTATTTTAACTTCTAATTCCATAGATTAATTCTGCCTGTGTTTGAACTTACATAAATGGAGGATTACTATAATAGATTCTGTATTAGTGTGCTTGGGATGCCATTAAAAAACAAAAAGAACAAAAAAAACACATAGTCTGGGTGGCTTAAACAATAGAAATTTAATTTCTCACAGTTCTTCATGCTGCACGCTCACATGGCAGAGAGAGAAAGCAAGTGAGCTCCCTAGTGTCTCTTCTTATAAGAACACTAATCCTATCTAATCGTGGCCCCATTCTTTGAGCTTATTTAACCTTAATTATCTCCTAAAGGCCCTATCTCCAAATACAGTCATAATGGGGGTTAGGGCTTCAACATATGAATTCTGGATGAACACATTCAATCCATAACAGATTTCTCTCTCTATTTTTTTCTCAACATTATCTTTGTGAGATTCACCCGTATTATAGTGTGGAGTTTTAGTTTGTTTATTCTTATTACTGTATAGTATTCCATTGCATGAGCATATCACATTTTATAGTTGAAGCATTCTTGAGTAGCTCCCAGTTTAGAAATGCTATGAACCCGTTTTATATTTCTTTTGGTGAACATGTGAAACACTTCTGTTGGGTATATATCTAGAAGTTGAATTTCTGGGTCAGTGAGTATACATATTGTCAGATTCTGTGGATAGGTACTACCAAACAATTTTCCGAGATGGCTGTGTGGATTTTTTTTGTTTGTTTTGGCCACATAGCATGTGGGATCTTAGTTCCCTGACCAGGGATTGAACCCGTGCCCCCTGCAGTGGAAGCACAGAGTCTTAACCATTGGACGACCAGGAAAGTCCCTGGATCTCCTCTTTTGTGAGGTACTCATTGAAGTCTTCTGTCCATTTTCTTATATGGTGAATTTCTAACAAAATGATATGAAAGAGCACATAGGCAAGGTCATCTACCTGTGGTTGTCCAAAGCTGAACTTAATTCTTCCAATTCATGCATAATTAGAAAAATGAGGGTATTCATACCAAAGCTCTGAGGAAGAAACAACTGGGTCTCAGCACCATGGGAAGTGCTTTTAAAATCTTGGAAAAGTATATATTAGAGATATTATTTACAAATGGTGATTTTTCTAAACTTACAAATGGTTTACACACATTGCCACATAAAACAAAATATAGTAGAGAAACATGCAAAGGTGATAAGTACTTAATGGAAAGAGAAATATAAATGGCCAAAAAACATGAAAAAAATATTCACTTTCATTCATAATTAGCAGAAGCAAAAATGATGATCTTTTTCATCTTTTAGATTAAAAAATTTTTTTTAAGTTTGCTAACATTCAGTGTTGGAGAGGGTATGAAGAAACAGACACATTCATACATTTCTGGTGGGAAAATAAAATATACCATCTCTTTGAAAGGTAATTTGGCAACAGTTATTCAAATTGAACAATATAAAGATTCAAACACTCTTTGGTGTATAATGCAATTTGTGTAAAACATTACACATGTGTATACCTTTGTGTGTGTGTGTGTGTGTGCGTACGTGTGTGTACGTGTGTGTGTATATCTTTCCCCTATTCCCTGAAGGGTCCATAAGAAACTATTCTTATTAGTTACCTCTGGGTAGAAAGATTGGGCATGAAATGGGAAGAGAGATTTACTTCGCATTGTATATGTTTCTGTCTACTGACTTTAAAAAAAAATTACCATAGTCTATATCACTAAAATAAAAAGTAATTACCCAGACTCCCACCCTTTGCAAAACAAACAAGCAAACAAGAAAGCTGGCTGACAGAAGGAATTCCATTATAAAAATTCTCTGCAACTAGTTTGCATCAATTGTTCTGAACTTTTCTGACAGGAGAATTTGAAAGAGGAGATGGGAGCACTCTCATTCCTGACTGTTTATAAGTGTATAACTTTATCTCAGTGAAGATGAAAGACAGAATGGTCATTATGACAGCCAACTCCATTTGACTAATTTCTCTAAACTCCTGAATTGAAATACTCTTTTGTTAAGATCATCTTGCAGAGCTAAGCAGTGTTCTTGTAAAATGACAAAGTCCAATTTCAAGTAGATTAAAAGAAGTGGCTCAATGAAAGTCTAGAAACATGTAGAGTTTTCATCTCTTTCTTCTTCCAGATTGAGACAGTACAGTGCTGCTGACAATCTCCATTTCTCTCTGACTCTAAATGACCGTATCCTTCAGTAGCTTAAATTGACACACAGGCTTTGGGTCTTTACCATTTACAGTGAGGTACTTGAGAATTTAAATGTTTTTTCATATTCTTTTCCTATTTCCGCATCTCTAGCTCTTTGCCTTCTATTAAAATTGAAGACAATTCCTTCTTTCCATTAATTTCTCTAATAGATACTGCACTGTGTGCTTCTGTTTAAATAGAAGCCCTGGAGTTTGAAGACAATTTCCAAAAGGGCTTTGGGTAGGTTAATATGCCTTTAATACCCTGCAAGATGATCTGAAACACAATCTCAAAGATAAAAGTGACAGTTGCCTATCTTGCTTGCTTTATCTTATGGCAAAATCCTTCCTTTCTCTGAAAACTAAATGTATAGATTTTTTAAAGATATAAACGATTTTGTGTCATAATAAATGCAACATAGCCTTCTGCTACCCTTCTATGAAATCCCTTTTTAAAATGTGCGGCAATAGAAACAGTTAAGAAAGCAAAGAACTTGTGACCTTTAAAGGCTTGTGGCTTTTGTATGATCTTTACTCTGGAATCAAGTTTAAGATCTTCACTTCCAATATATTTAATACTGTCTGCCCAGGCACTCTGTGTCACATGGCCTACTTTTATATTTTTTATAGTACTTATCACTCCCTAAAAATATTTTTGGTGTAATTGTTTATTATCTGTCTTGTTCACAGAATTAGGGGCAAGTTTCCCATGAAGCTAGTGAAGTTTAAACTTCAGAGTCCCTGTCTTGCCTGGGGGCCCTATAAGTGCTGGGAGTTTCTGGAAGCTGTGCAGTGTTCAGGGTGAAGAGGGGAAGGCAAGCTGTATCAGGAAGCCTTGATCTCCAAAGGCCAAGAAAGTGGTTGAAATTTCTTCTGTTATTCTAAATAAGTGCTAACTTTTGTACCTAATTTTGTACTCGTAATTTGTAGGTTCTTTTTTTTCTCAGTGAGAGCCTGTCAAATTTATGTTAACTTCAGGCTCTAAGCATCCTGAGTATGTCACCGACAAGAACGTAAGCCCTGTGAAAAGGCCATGTCTGCACTCTCATTATTGTAACCTCAAATCCTAGAACACTGCCCGGCACATGACAAGTGCTTCGTCAATCTTTGCTGCATGAATGATGAGATGTGCGAGGTGAGAGAGAAGAGCGTTCCAGCCAAGACAGCGGATATGGGAACAGACATGACTTGTTCCAGGAGTCATGGAAAATTTGGTGTGGTTGGAGTGTGAGGAATGATGGGAGGAGAGGAGAGATGCTTGGACGCCTATGCAGGGCCCAGAAAACTCCAAATGCATTGGAATATTTTACGTATCTAAACACGACTGACTTTATTTTTTGCTGTTGTTGATGAAGGGAGTCCTCTTTTAATTTGCTCTTTGAAAATTTAGAAATAAATTTCAAAACTAAAATATTTCTCCTCATCAGTTAATCATTTAAAAACCTTTTCTTTACATATACACGTATCTATTCTTTTTCAAATTCTTTTTCCATTTACGTTGTTACATAATATTGAGCAGAGTTCCCTGTGCTATACAGTAGGTCCTTGTTGGTTATCCATTTAAAATACAGCAGTGTGTACATGTCAATCCCAAACTCCCTAACAGTCATAAACATGACTGACTTTAAACAGACCTTGGTTAGAATGTAGAAAATGAATTGGAGGGAGAGGCAATAGTGAAAACAGGTTTGCAGGGCAGTGATGGTGGTGACATGGACTAGAATGATGATCAAAGAGATCACAGAGACGGAGTGAGGTGAGAAATTCAGGATAGATATGGGAGATCAAATCAACAGCATATTCTGATGCACTAGATGTGCAGATGGAGTGAGAGGAATCAACTATGGTTCTTGGAATTTTGTGTTGAGTACGTTGTTCTTTGTCATGCTGCACGGTCCTGGGGAAAATGCAAATACAGAGAGGGTCTACGCAACAAGCGGTATAACCATGTCCCTTCTTCATAATAGACATTTATATCTCAGTGGAAGAGTACTCCTAATGCTTTGAGACACAGACTAAAAATAAACTAGCACCAATCCTGCCTTGACTTTTTTCTCAAATATAACTTCTGAATAGTTACTTAAAATTTCTGAATCATGGCATTGTAAGGTTATAGGAAGAATCAGATTTTAGTAATTTTTCAAATGTGTTTCATCTCAAAGATTGGCTTAAAAATCTTTAGCCAGTCTTTTTGTGGTTTTTTTTTTTTTTTGGACATAATTTTGAACTTACAGATAAGTTGCAAGAATAGTGTAAACAAATCCTGGATTCTTTTTATCCATATTCTGCCAAATATTAATACTTGCTACATTTGCTCTATTTTCACGCTCTCTCTCTCTCTCTCTCTGTCTCCCTCTTGCTCTCCCTGCCTTTCTGTGTCTCTCTATATACACACATACATATATATACACATAATATACATAATGTACATATATACATGTATATATGTATATGTACATTTATATATACACATTATTCTTTTTTTTAACATCTCTATCGGAGTATAATTGCTTTACATTGTTGTGCTAGTTGCTGCTGTATAACAAAGTGAATCAGCTATACGTATACATATATCCCCATATCCCCTCCCTCTTGCGTCTCCCTCCCACCCTCCCTATCCCACCCCTCTAGCTGGTCACAAAGCACTGAGCTGATCTCCCTGTGCTATGAGGCTGCTTCCCACTAGCTATCTATTTTACATTTGGTAGTATATATATGTCCATGCCCCTCTCTCACTTCGTCCCAGCTTACCTTCCCCCTCCCTGTGTCCTCAAGTCCATTCTCTACGTCTGCATCTTTATTCCTGTCCTGCCCCTAGGTTCTTCAGAACCATTTTTTTTTGAGTCCATATATGTGTGTTAGCATACGGTATTTGTTTTTCTCTTTCTGACTTACTTCACTCTGCATGACAGACTCTAGGTCCATCCACCTCACTACTCAATTTCATTTCTTTTTATGGCTGAATAATATTCCATTTACATACCCATTATTCTTTTTCTGAACCATTTAAGAGTAAGTTGCAGAGATAATGTCCCTTTCCCCTCAAATATCATCGTGTATTTTCTAAAAAAAAGCAATTCTCTTACAGAACCACAGTAAAATGATCAAAATCAGGAAGTTATCTTCATATAATAGTATAATTTAATTGGAAAATTATAGGGAGATTCCTTTGGCCAGGTTTTAAAAATTCAAAGATTTGGCTTTTTAAATTTTCCCAACATTGTTACTGGAGTGAAAGTGGCCATTTAAAAAGTGAGAGCTACTTATTCAGTATCAACTGACTGAACCTCAGCTTGAATGTTTGATAATTACCTTCAAGCAAGTCCCTGGTGCTACCACCTGGCAATTCTACTATATTTCCCTGATCTATTTAATTCCCACTCTCATAATTGATACCGTTTCCATTTTTGTTAAGTTGCTGTAACTTTCTTGCCTCTCTTCATTCTCAGCTAATGATCCAACTTCTTATTTCACTGAAAAGATACAAGCTCCCAGAAGAGCACTTCCACACATTCCTACCACAAAACCTGTCAAACCACATTGTACCAACATCCTCTGCCTTATTCTCCTGCTACTAGAAAGGGGTTATTTTTCCTCCTACCTACAGCTGACTCTCCCTCTTGGCATTGGGTCTAACTCCCATCTTCAATTGCCCCCTCCAGGATTTGGGTTCTGCAGTTTTCTCTCCTCACTTTTTGCATCATAGATATTTTCTTCTTCATTAGATCATCCACATCATCGTACAAACGTGACTTCATCTACCCCTACTACTATCACTCCAAGCTACCACCCACACCCCCCAAAACTAACGAAGCTAAAGAATTGTGTATACCATCTCCATTTTCTCTTCTCCCATCTCCCCTTGAGCCCACTCTAATCAGGCTAATTCTCCCCTACAGTTTCACCACCGCTGTTCTTATCAAGATCATCAACAACCTATGTTGCCAAATCCAACAAGCATTTCCCAATTCTCACCTCATTTGATCTACCAGCAGCATTTGATGTAGTCGATCACTCCCTCCTTCTTGAAACACTTTCTCCTCCTGCTTTCTAGGACACTCCTTTCTGTGGTTTTCCTCTCTCATGCATTACTTCTTTTCAGTCTCCTTTGTTGGTTCTTCCTCATCTTTCTGAGCTCTAAATATTGGAGTTCTCCTGGCTCAGTCCTCTGACCTCATCTCTTCCTATTTCCATTCAGCATATATTCACTCAGCTTCAAGGTTTGAATATCATCTGTATAATGATGTCTGCCAGCAGCAGAGAAGTGTGTTAAAGGCACAACCTCAGGAGCTGGACTACCTGGCTTTGAAACTTGCCTTTCACCACTTACTAGCTCTTTAAGTATAGGCAAAATAGTTAACTTCTCTGTGCCTCAATTTCCTCATCTGTAAAGTGGGATAATTATAGGACTTACCCACCAATTTTGTGAGAATTTATATTAGTCAGATTAAACCTGGAAAACCTAAACCACCTGAAGTATTTACAGCAAAGGGAATTTAATGTATTTATTAGTAACACAGCTAATTAGAAGAGCTGAGAAGCCAACCAAGGGCTGATGAGAAAATCCAGATACTGGTAACAACAATAAGCTACTACCACTACCTGGAAGGACAAAGCAAAACTTACTATAAAACTAATACTCAAGGGGCTTCCCCGGTGGCGCAGTGGTTGAGAGTCCGCCTGCCGATACAGGGGACGCGGGTTCGTGCCCGGGTCCGGGAGGATCCCACATGCCATGGAGTGGCTGAGCCATTGCCGCTGAGCCTGCACGTCCGGAGCCTGTGCTCTGCAATGGGAGAGGCCACAGCAGTGAGAGGCCGGCGTACCGCAAAAAAAAAAAAACAACTAATACTCAGACAGTGTGAAACTGCCATGAGAGTACATAATCAGATCAACTCACCAGAACAGAGAATCCAAAAGTAGTCCCTCACATTTATGGTCAATTGAATTTTGAAAAAGGTGCCCACATAATTCAGTGGGGAGAGTAAATTATTTTCAACAAATGGTGCTAGAAAAACTGTATATCCATTTGAAAAAAATAAACTGTACATCATATATAAAAACTAACTTGAGGGCTTCCCTGGTGGTGCAGTGGTTGAGAGTCCGCCTGCCGATGCAGGGGACATGGGTTCGTGCCCCGGCCCGGGAAGATCCCACATGCTGCAGAGCAGCTGGGCCCATGAGTCTGCGCATCTGGAGCCTGTGCTCCGCAGCAGGAGAGGCCACAACAGTGAGAGCCCTGTGTACCGAAAAAAAAAAAAAAAAAAACTAACTTGAAAGCTAAAGCTATAAAACTTCTAGAAGAAAACATAGAAGAAAGTTTTGCAACCTTGGAATAAGCAAGCATTTTTTTGGACATTAAAAAACACAAACCACAGAAGAAATCTGATGAATCAGACTTCAACAAAATTAAAAGTTCTGCTCATCAATGTGCACTGTTCTTCAAAAAAAGAGCAAACCACAGACTAGAGAAAATATTGCTATGCATGTATCTGACAAAGGAGTAATATTCAGAATATAGTAAGAACTCTTATAACTCAGTAATAAAAAGGCAAACAATACCCAGCAATAAAAGGAAATGAACTACTGATACACACAACATGGATGAAATCACAGAAATATTGCTCTGAACTGAAAGGAGTCAGTCCAAAAATTATATACTATATGACCACATGCATATGAAACTCTAGAACAGACAAATCTAAACTATATGGATAGAAAGCAGATCAGTGGTTGCCTGGCGCCTATGGTGGCTGGGGAAAGGACTAGGACAAGTTCTGGAAGTGATAGAAAACATTATATATCTTGACTGCAATGGTAGTTATATAAGTGTATACATTTGCCCAAACTCATCAAACTGAACCCTTTATTTATTTATTTATTTTAAAATTAATTAATTAATTTATGTATTTTTGGCTGCATTAGGTCTTCGTTGCCATGTGCGGGCTTTCTCTAGTGGCGGCGAGCAGGGGCTACTCTTCGTTGTAGTGTGTGGGCTTCTCATTGAGGTGGCTTCTCTTGTTGCAGAGCACGGGCTCTAGGCATGCGGGCTTCAGTAGTTGTGGCTCGTGGGCTCTAGAGCACAGGCTCAGTAGTTGTGGCGCACGGGCTCAGTTGCTCCACAGCATGTGGGATCTTCCCAGACCAGGGCTCCAACCTGTGTCCCTTGCATTGGCAGGCGGATTCTCAATCACTGAGCCACCAGGGAAGCCCCAAACTGAACACTTTAAATTGGTGCATTTTATTGTGGATTATACCACAATGAAGTTGATTTTAAAAGCTAAAAAGAATTTAACATGTCCAAACATTTTTCCTGAAAAACTGCTGCTTTCACAATCTTCCCCATCTCAATACATGACAAATCTATTTCTCCAGCTGCTCAGGCCATAAATATTGGAGTCTTTCTTGATATTTTTTTCTCACATCTCACTTCCAATCCATTAACAAATTCCATCACCTTTACCTTCAAAATACATCCTTTTGAATGTAAATTGTGGGAATGTAAATTGGTGCAACCACTGTGGAAAAAAGTATAAGGGTTCCAAACGAAAACTATTTGAAAAAGATATATGTATCACCATGTTCCATGTAGCATATTTACAATAGCCTAGATATGGAGACAACCCAAGTGTTCAACAATGGATGAATGAATAGAAAAGTTGTAAAGAATTCCCAGTCTCCTTGACCTGTGCCTTAACAAAACCTCAACTTAATGGAGTCATCTATACAATGGAATATTATTCAGCCCTAAAAAGGAATGAAATCTTGCCATTTGTGACAACATAGATGGACCTCAAAGACACTACGCTAAATAAAATAAGTAAGACAGAGAAAGGCAGATACCGTAAAATCTCCCTTATATGTGGAATCTAAACAAATAAACCCAAACTCATAGATACAGAGAACAGATTGGTGGCTGCAAGAGGCGGGGGTGGGGAGCAGGAGAAATGGGCAAGCTGAGTTTATTTTTCCAGTTTAAATAAATTGAATAAAATTTTAAAAATGTAAATATTATATGGATATGGAAATATGTGTGTGTATATATCGTGATATAATCACTTCTCCTCACCTTTGCCACAACTAAACTGGTTCAAGCTATCATCATTTTTGTCTGGATTATCGTAGCAGCCTCCTAAGTGGTCTATTCTTTTCTATTTTTCTCCCCTTCCCTTCCCTACACAGCCAGGTCGATCGTGGTACTGTTCCACTCAGAACTCTCTATTGGTAACTTGTTTCACTCCGAATAAGAGACAACTTTCTCACCATGGCCGGCTAGGCTTGGCCCTCATCATCTGCCCCTGTTCTCACCTCATCCCCTCCACTCTCAGTGGTCCCGACTCCAGCCCCACTGAAATCCTTGCTGTTCCTCAAACAGCAAGGACACCCTGGCATCAGGGTATTTGCACTTGCTCCTCCCTGAAGGAGGAGTGCCCTCCCTGTACATCTGCATAGCTCCTCCTCCACAGGACCCAAAAGGCCGCCTTCTCAGAGAAGCCTTCACCAACCATTTCATATGAAACAGCACTCCCAATAATCTTTGTTCCCTTTCCTTGCTTTATTTTTATTCTCAGCCTTTATAACTCACAGGCATGTATTTATTTGTTTAACTGCTTTTTTTTTTTTGGTTTTTTCCTCACAAGGAATATAGCAGAGTTGGAAATTTGTTTTGTTTCCTATTACATCTCTAGCACCTGGAAAATACACTCAGTAAATATTTATTGTTTCATTATTCATATATAATGCATACTTTACATTATTTTTACATTTATATATTTAATATATTAGTATATTAAATAAAAATATATTTATATTATATGTAATGTATTTTATAATATTATTATTAAATAAGCATGCAATAAACTTTTTAAATGAATGAATAAATGGCTTTACTCCGGAATCACTATACACGTATGTACTTTTTATGTTTTCTCCCTTCTTGGTATGGAAATTTTATTTTTCCTCCATCATGATCCCTGAAACAATCATCTGTCTTCACTGTTTCTTTGAATATCTCCGTCAGAGTCAGTGAACACATGGCATAGGCCCTGTCACAGTTCCTCCCTGAGTCCATGGTAAACAAAAATAACCCATCCTGGTTTCCTTCCCACTGAGTCAATCTACTTTACCATTCTGCTCAACACAGAATTCCAGGCAGCCACCTCTAATTGATGAGATCTGGCAGGAAATATGAAACCTGTTTGTTATCCTGTATGTAAATTTAAAGTTTCTTTGGTTGTTGTTTTAGGCTTGATTTCCAAACTGACCAAGAGACATGGACCCATGGGGTAAAATGGAAATCACATGCTCTTTAAAGTTCTTCCAGTTTTGTTAGGAAGGACCAAAGAGTACGTTAAGTAATGACTACTTCGCATTTTATTAAGACCCTAGGGGGGTGGTTTAAAAATAAAACTCTCAGTTCTCCTTCATCTGTGCCTTAACAAAATCTCAATTTAATTGAGTCATATTCCTCCTTAGCCTCCCGAAGCCTAATCAAGCACAGATCTCCAAGGCATGTACAGAAAACCTTACAAATTGTTTGTTTCTTTGTTTATAAGGAGACACCTTTATGGACAAAGCTCTGTCCCTCTTCTGAAGTGAGGCAGACTGTATAAAGTCAGGGAAACATCACTTCTAATCTCTTGCTCCTAAAATCAAATTGATAACTATGGTCCTTATTTCTAATGAGGTTTTTGGATGTAAAGTAGGATATTTATTATTACCAGGAGATCACTGGGACAGGAAAAGCATACCTGGAGGGAAAAATAAATCTCAGCAAACAGCCCTTGCCCATTCTGCCATGTGTCTAAGACTTAGGAATTTATACTACTAAATTTCTCTGATGGTTAAGGAACACACTGGCCCAAATCCTTTTTACTTCCTTTTTATGATTTATGGTCACGACACCCTGGTAGTTGCCAGACAGATAAAGTTTTCCTATACTAGTTCCTCTCCAAGACAGTTTCTCAAAACTTGAATCTTACTGCTGAGAGGAGACATGTTTCTTAGACAAGACTTTGAAGGTCAACTTTTTCCTTGTGTACATTCTAGAAATTGGCAGCCTGATTCTTTAAGGCAGCTGGCCAAGTTTTCTATATCCATTAATTTAGATACTACTCTAATTTTGAATCTGTTGGTACCTTTGGCTTAAGAAATATCTCCCAGTGTTAGTATAATTAATTTCCATATCACCTCAAGTTTATTCTGGCCCAAGGGAATAAAGTTACATGGGATTTTAACGTTTTAATTAGCCTTTTCATGATCACTGACCACTGATAGATTAATTTTTAAAAACAGAACAGAGGTATATCTGTTCATTGTATTCACTATAAACTGAATGCTCTTTTTGAAGTGCCCAAAATTGTTTCATGGTTGCATTTTCTTATTAGTTTAATGTGCTATGTCAGCCCTGAAGAATTGGTAGAATGTTTTAATATCAATAGGAAACAAGGCTTAACAGAAAAATGTTGTGTTTTAACACTGAATTGCCTCTTATTTTATCCTTAAACTTTAAAAGCACAGTCTCTTCAATAAATGGTGTTGGAAAAACTGGACAGCCATATGCAAAAGAATGAAACTGGACCACTTTCTATACCATACACAAAAATCAACTCAAAATGGATTAAACACTTAAATGGAAGACCTGAAATCGTAAAACTCCTAGGAAAAAAACATAGGCAGTAGCTCTCTGACATTAGCTGTAGCATTATTTTTTTGGATCTCTCTCCTCAGGCAAGGGAAACAAAAGCAAAAATAAGCAAATGGGACTACATCAAACTAACAAGCCTTTGCATAACAAAGGGAACCATCAATAAAACAAAAGGCCATCTACTGAATGGTAGATAATATTTGCAAACAATAAGAGGTTAATATCCAAAATTTATTTTGAAAACTCATAAAACTCAGTAACAAAAAATGAAGAAGACAAAGAAGGAGAAGGAGAAGAGGAAGAAGAGGAAGAAGAAGGAGAAGAAGAGGAGGAGGAAGAACAAGAAGAAGAAGAACAAGAAAGAAAGAAACCAATTCAATTAAAAAATGTACAGGGGCTTCCCTGGCAGTCCGGTGGTTAAGACTCTGTGCTTCCAATGCAGGCAGAGTGGGTTCAATCCCTGGTCGGGGAACTAAGATCCCAGTGCTGTGGGACCAAAAAAACAATGTACAGAGGCCCGTGAATAGAAGGTTTTCCACTGAGGATGTACAGATGGTCACAGACACATGACAAGATGCTCAACATAGCTAATCATCAGGGAAATGCAAATCAGAACCACTACAAGTTATGACCTCCTATGTGTCAGAATGGCTATCATCAAAAGAGTCAAAAACAAAAAGCGTTGAAGAGGATATGGAGAAAAGGGAACCTCTGTGCACTGCTGGTGGATATGTAAATTGGTGTAGCTTCTATGGAAAATGGTATGTATGGAGGTTCCACACAAAATAAAAAATAGAACTACCGTACGATTCAGCATTCCACTTCTGGGTATTTATGCATAGAGAAAGAAAACACTGATTCAAAAAGATATATGCCACCTCAATGTTCATGGCAGCATTATTTACCTATGTTCATGGACAGAAGATGTAGTACACACACAAACACAGAGGAATTTTTTTGTTTTGGTTGTGTCGCGTGACATGTGGAATCTTAGTTCCCCCACCAAGGATCCAACCTGTGCCCCCTAGAGTGGAAGCACAGAGTCTTAACCACTGGACCTCCAGGGAAGTTGCGCACTGGAATATTGATCAGCCAAAAAAAAAAAATAGGAATAAAATTTTGCCATTTGTGACAACATTGATGGACCTAGATGATATTACATTATATTAAACAATGTCAGGGGAAGACAAATACTGTATGATTTCACTTATATGTGGAATCCAAAAATCAAAACAAGTGAAGAAATATAACAAAACAGGAACAGACTCATATACCCAGAGAACAAACTGGTGGTTGCCAGAACAGAGAGCGTGAGGGGATGGGCAAAATAGGTGAAGGGGATTAAGAGGAACAAACTTTCAGTTATAAAATATGTCATGGGGAAGTAATATACAGCATAGAGAATATAGTCACTAATATTGTAATAACTTTGTATGGTAACAGATAGCAACCAGATTTGGGTGATCATTTTGTAATGTATAAAAATATTGAATCACTATGTAATATATCTGAAATCAATATAATAAGTGAATTATACTTCAGTAGAAAAAAACTTTCAAATAGTCTATATTCTCATCAAACCATGAGTTTTCATTTTATTGGTATTTATACCAATTGGCATTTTAATTTGACCTATTAGAATTCCATTAAAATGAAATTTGTTGTTACATAGCCTCTACCATAGTTGTAAATGGATAAAAATTATTTTTGAAATATATAACTTGCAAACAAGGAAAAGCTTAAAGTTAAAAGTACATTTACCCTTGAAGGTGGGCAATATCATCTCTTCTAATATCAGCAATATATTAAGGGATTTCAGTGTATTTGCTTCTTTTCACACAGTAGTTTATCAAAAGACTGTAATGATGCAATGATATCTAAAATCATTTTACTTAAGCCTGACTTTGATCCTGAACTTTTGAGACCGTCACAGTTTGTTTAGAATAATTGTTCCTTCCATTTCCAACATATGGGACTTTGAGAAAGTTATTTCACTGCTCTGACTCTCAGTTTCCTCTTCTATAAAATGTGGACAGCCTTCTTCCAAGGATGTGATTAGATGTAAAGGTAGAAATATGGAAAGCAGGTAGTAAGTATCGGGCACTATATGGTCTTCCTCGCGGATGATGTGCCAACCACACTTATTGCCTTTCTTTTCCCAGTCCCTATCTTTAGACTGCCCTGGCTGTCCTCTCCACTCCCAGATCTTACATGACTGGCTCCTTTTCAACATTTAGATCTCACCTCATCAGAAAGGAACCACCCACTCTAACCCCCATCCCTAATTAGTTACAATATACCATATCACCCAATTTTATGGTCCTTCTAGTCCTTATCGCTAGACACCATTACCTTGTTTTCCTGGTTTCTTGATTATTTTCTGTCCTTATCGCTAGACACTATTACCTTGTTTTTCTGGTTACTTGATTATTTTCTGTCTCTTCTTTATAGAATTAAAGATCTTGGAAAGTAAAGGCATTGTCCGTGTTTCTTTTCATTGAATCACCTGAGCCTAGAACAGGGCCTGACACATAATAAGCAATGAATAAATAAATGGTGGTCATCACCCCTTTCCTGTAGCTGAGTCCACTGGCATTCCAAAAGAAAAGCAGAACCATCTCTCTAGTGTGGCATTTACCCATGCATAAGTAGATTGCTAGAAATTAGTAAATAGATAACTTAAAGCAAAACAATCAAACTTTTATTTGATTGTGCTGATGAAAAGTGAAAATATACTGGAGGTGGGAGATTTCATTAATTAATTAATTCATTCAATAAACCTACTTGATCAACTATTGTGTGCTAAGGATTGAGCTAGTTACTGAGGTTAAGATGTAGAAGAAGAAAGAATTCATATATTTAAAAAGCACCTAATCTAATCAACACAGTAAGCCACTTATGCATTTAATCTGTTGCCTTTAAGCCAGCTATGTCTTCAATGCTGTCAAAATGCTATATGAAAGCAATGCCAAGGGATTCTGTGCAAGGAAGCCGAAGGCAAAGAAACCTCTACAGCAGTGATGTCTGAGCTGGATCTTAAAGACTGAGGGGAGCTTTTCAGGGTAGAGAAAGGAGAGAGAGCATTAAGGAAAATAACTGGCATGAGCAACGGCCCAGAAGGGTCCTGGGTAATCTGTGTTTGTCTGGGACAGGGGAGGTAGTGGGGAAGAATCAGCCAATAGTCTTCAAGTCTGAATAGCACAGGAAGACATGGCAGGACTGGAAGGGTAAACTGGAACCATAAATACCTCACCCAGAGCTTTAGACTCTAAAATGTAGGCAATGAGGAGTATATAAACTTGATCAAATCTGAATTTTACAGAGGTCTAGATAACCGTGTAGAAGAGGGAAGTGTTGTGCAGAAGAAAGGAGAGAGACAGGAGACAATAAAAGGTTAGAGCTGGAATCCTTTTTAGTAGTCCAAGCAATAAATCAAGAAGCCCTGAATCTGGGTAGGTCCATAGTAAGATTTAAAGAGAAAAATGGATTTGAGGGCATTTAAAGAGAAAAATGGATTTGAGGGAAATTCGGTAAGGTAGCATTGTTAAGCCAAAGATGATTCTGGAAAGGGCTAAGTATACTGTCAAATATTAGAAATGCAAAGAGAAGAACTAGACTTCAATGTTTGGAATGTTGGGAGGTCTCTGCAAGATACCTAGACTTATAGATCTATTGAGGAGTTTAATATTTGAATGAATGTTTATTAAAGTTAGAATTACTGAGTGGACAGATGGACAGAATAAAGTAGTGAGTCTGTGGTAAACTCTTGCTTAGAGATATAAAGGAAGAAAGAGGTAGGAAACATCAACATGCCCCTGGGCATATGTCTTTCTACATCTTTGTCAAGAATCATACCCAAATACTTAGATAACTAGATTAGGCTTATTTTTCTTACAGGGAAGCAGGAGTCTGATTCTGTCTTTGACTTAAGCACAGCAATGATAAAAACAATTTGATACTCAAATAATAATCATTTATTAATTGCTTACTTTGTCCAGGCACTGAGATAAGCTCTTTCCATGAATTAACTCCTTTAATTCTCATTTCGTGATGTAGTTACTATTATTGTTCTCTCCATTTTACAAAAGAGGAAGTAAAGGCACAGAGAAGATAAGGAATTTGCCTAAGTCACACAGCCAATCACTTGTGGAAGTGGGATTTAACCCTGGCACCCTGGACAACATTTTGCCTCTCAGACACATCCTATAGCAGCAATCCCCAATCCCCAGGCCGTGGACAGGTGAGGAACCCAGCCGCACAGCAGGAGGTGAGCAGCGGGCTAGCTAGTGAAGCTTCATCTGCCGCTCCCCAGCGCGCTCGCCATCAGTCGCATTACTGCCTGAACCTTCCCCCCGCCCACCCCACACCCTCCCCATCCATGGAAAAATTGTCTTCCACGAAACCGGTCCCCCTGGTGCCAAAAAGGTTGGGGACCACTGTCCTATAGCATGTTTTGCATGTCAATTAGACACTGTGGCATCAGGCATGCTACCATGCCCCTGCGTGTAGTATACTTTGGGGTAACATTTTTTCTTTAACATCTTTATTGGAGTATAATTGCGTTACAATGGTGTGTTAGTTTCTGCTGTATAACAAAGTGAATCAGCTATACGTATACATATATCCCCATATCCCCTCCCTCTTGCGTCTCCCTCCCACCCTCCCTACCCCACCCCTTTAGGCGGTCACAAAGCACTGAGCTGGTCTCCCTGTGCTATGGGGCTGCTTCCCACTAGCTATCTATTTTACATTTGGTAGTATGTATAGGGTAAGATGTTCTTAACCCCTTTAGATCTTTTAACTACTCAAGTCGTCTGACACGTGGGCTGCAAGGACCTCCAGGAACAGATACTAAGCTTTTAAGGACAAAATCAAATATACACTCCCAAACTCTAAGCATTCAAATCCTTGTGGCAGCAGTTTTCCCAGAGACCAGCATGGGGCAAGCATACAGTAGACCAAACCAATGTAGGTGCTGCTGGGATGTCCATGGCTGCACTGGCCAGATGGGAAGAATCTGTACTTGGTCTTCACATAGGTTTTTCTTTGGAATTGCCACTGTCTCTAAGGTTTGCAAAAACCTGATACCTGATTTCTGCTAATCTCTACAAAAATCTGACATCACCTGTTATCTACCTTGTCTTTACTTTGGCTTATGTATCTCCCCCTTTACACCTGGGGCCAGATTTCAGGAGAACAAGTCAGGAGCCCGTCACAGTTTATCTCTGGCCATGGTGCAGGCACAGTCAGCAGAGCAGACACTTTGTCAATATGTTCCCATTTTATTTGTCTTCTCCATTGGCGGGCATGTGGCCACCGCGGCTGGGTTGCACACCCGGGTGCTATATTTCCTCTCAGAGCCAGAAGCAGAGACGTGAATGTCACAGACATTCTGCTCCATTTCTTCAGGAAACTGCAGCTCTCATCACCTGCCCCTCAGGCCATACCTAACAAGCCCAATCTTTTATTCTTCCAGAAGCCTCCAACTATTTGGAGACAGCTTTTATATTCAGTGGGTCTAGTTTCCCTAAGTTAAGAAATCCTAGTTTTTCAGCTGCTTCTCATGTGGCATGCTTTTCAGTGGCTTCATAGCTCTCTCTGTGTTTCCAAAGATATTTGCTACAATTCCCCTCTACTTCTATATAGGTAGGACCACTTTTATTTATCATTAAATAAAATTTTCTATTATGGTTTCTGTACATATCAACATGCATCTTTATAGGAAATTTATCCTCCCTGTTTCTATGTTACACTCAGATTCCTATATTCCTTAACCCGAATCACCAAATCAGGGCAATATCAGGGCACAAAGTATCAACAAAATAGTCACATGTTAATAATATCAATTCCAACAGAAAAAAGTAAAATAGTATTAATATGTAAGACTGAGACTGAATGACATTAGTATTGCCCTTTCTTTACAACTTTATTTGTTCTTTCCTCAGACTACCAGACTTACTATTTTTGTGCAAACAACATGAATCATCACATATACCAAATTAAGCATGGGCAGGGAATATTTAGAACAGCATAAAGTGAAATGCTAAGGGCATAGGATATACCAGGGTAGAGAAGATTTCAAAGCTCCAAGTAAATTTCAACAGTTAATAATAATTTTTAAAAATGGAACTGAACCACTCAAAGCCAAGAGCCTGGGTAGTATAAACTCCTCCAAATTCATGCACTATACATCCTTGTATACATACTTGTCACAAATCCCTCAGTGCAGGCACAAATTCCTGTTGGATAAGGAATCCCACTCCTCAGCTTCCAGCAAGGACAATCAACAACCCTTATTCGTACTCAGTGAGACCGCCACACCATTGTTCTCAACACTAAAAACCCCACTGCTTTTTTATTCCCACCACATTCCACAGAGCTCTAACTCATGTTTTCTGAGTAGTTTCCAAGAATGTCTTTGTGTTCTTATCTTGGTGTCCTCAGGGTGTAACTGCCCTGCGCAGCACCCTTACTCCCTCAGATAAACCGCCGAATGGTTGGAGCAGTTTTCCTTTCTTGGCCCTCTCCGTTCTTGCTGCACCGGACCACCTCAACTCCAGGTTCAGTTGTACCTTTCCCTGAAGACCCATGTGTTCCTTTTTTTTTTTTGCCTTAGAGCCGTTCTCTTTCCTGAGCTTCAGATCTTGAAGGCTGGCTGCTGAGAGAGGGATTCTCTACAGACCACTCTCTGTGATTCTGACCTTTTCTACCAGCAGGCTTCAGTGAACATCTTTTAGAAGTTGCCCAGTATAACACACTTTGTGGCAGTAGTTTCATTCTCCTGTTATCATTTTTAATCTGAAGTACTTTTTTTTCAAAACAAAATCTTATTGAGAAACTCAAAATATTGAAGATATAAAATTAAGGGGCAGATTTGGATGTTGGGGGCTGAAGTCCTAGTTGCCTCCTCTCCTGACCAATGATGCTCCACGGAAGGGAACTTGGAAACACTCTTTGAAGAGGAACGTCTTAGACAGCACCCTGTTAAGCCAACATAAAGTCACTTTCCTTTCCTTTCTTCTTTCCCCCCTCCTCTCCTCCCTCTTTTCTTTCTTTCTTTTGTCCGTAAAGCTCCACTTTTCCTTTATAGTCCTAAAACTTCCTCTCCAGGTTATTCTGAAAATATTTTCTCGTCTTTCTCTTCTTTGTTAACAGATCCTTTAACTTTGCTTTTGACATTCCACAAAAACACTGATTTTACTGAATTCAGAATATTTCCCTGTACTATTTTAATTTTTTCAGTCAGTGTTTACTGAATACTTATTATGTTCCTGGTACTAGAAAAACAAACAAACAAAAATCCCTGCACTCATGGTACTCACATTCCAGTTGGGATAAAATAGATGATGGGCACAATAAACAAGTAAATTATTTATTAGAAATTCATAAATAGTAGAGATAAGTAAATTAGGGAGGTGAATGGAATGGAAGTGGATGGAATTGGGGGGAGAATTGTTTCAGTTTTTAATTATGCACTGCAAAGGATGCGAGCGGCGGCAAAATCTAGGGTAGCAGCGTTCCAGGTGGGGAGGTACTCCCCCAGATGGCAACATATTTGGCAAGTTGGAGGAACAGCAAAGAAGGCAGAGTGGATGGAGGGGTGCGAGCAAAGCTGAAAGTAGGAGTTGAGTTCAAAGAGACAGAGGGGCCAATCTTGCAGAGCTTTATAAACTGTTACAAGGACCTTGGCTTTTGTTCAGAGTGAGAATGGGAGTCACTGAAGAGTTCTGATTACATGCTCTGGTTTATACTTTTCAAGGGTCACTTGGCTGCTGGACGTGAAGAGACTGCAGTAGGGCAACAGGGGAAGCAGGGAGGCTATTACTTTAGAAAATCCTTGACTCTTTGATTTATTTCAGCTAACACATTTTTGGCCTCTTACTATTTTCCAGGCACTGGGTCATTGCTAAAGAGAGGATGGTTAGCACGGGCCAGGAATTGTTTTGGATTAATCTCTTTCCCCCACCAAGTTTCCACTAGTTTACAGACCTGTATACATGTAGCGACTCTAATTTTTTTTTTTTTTTTATCTTGTGTCCACTTCTAGGGAAGAATGGACACCAAATTTTCTATTCTGATTTAATTAAGAAATCTTTGAATATAATCAACTGCTGTAAAAAGTCTGCCCAATTATGCTAAGTGAATAAGTCAGACCAAGAAAAACAAATACTATATGATATCACTTATATGTGGAATCTAAAAACTACAACAAACTAGTATATAAAATAAAAAAGAAGCAGACTCACAGGTACAGAAAACAAAGTAGTGTTTACCTGTGGGGAGAGGGCAGAGAGGAAGGGCAATAACAGAGGTGGGGGGAAAAAGGGTTATTATGGGATTATATGAAATCGTGTGTATAAAACTTCTGAAAATTGTAAATCATTCTTAGAATGTAAAGAATCTTTCATCCAATTAAAAAAAATAAAAAAAATTTTAAATGAATTATTTTTTTTTAGAAGTCTGCCCATATCTCTTAGATAACCTAATTTCCTGAAATCTGAGTCTGGCGGCTTAATGAGATTGCTCAAGATTATCTGCTCTAGCAGTTTAGATAACGTCATTCCAGCAAAAAGAAAGAAATCTATGTGCCTAACACATGGCTACGACATTGATAACCTTATGTAGTTAGCAAAACTTACCAAGTTCCTACTTTGGCATCCACGTAAGGAGATGGAACTACTGCAGGATAGAAGTCATTAAACTGGAGTCTGCGGCATCATCAATTATTCATTTTATGACTTTGAATTTACCAGGCAAAATCCTTAGTCTGTTTCACCCTTAGCTTCATCCTCTATCAAATGGACATGGAAATTGCTTAGGTTTTCTCTTCTTGCTAATGATGAGGTTAAATAGGTCCCTGCAGAGGTTGGCCAGCTTGTTCTGGCTAACATCCCAAGCTCTCTAAAAGGCCAGGAAAACCCTGGAGAGAGACTCTAAAACTGTTAACAGATTCTGTAGAGATCCTAAAAACTGCCTTCGCAGTCCCAACCTCATCATCAGTTTACTCTAATGGGGACAAGGTGTAGGTGATTAGGGCTGTATCAGGAGAGTGAAGTTGCTAACTGTGCATCAACCAACAGGAAGAACATGAACCAGAGAGCATAATCTTTGTCATCCATTACCATCGATTTTAACAGTTGTTACTGTGTGTCATATAGCAAATAGCAGTTTGATTCCTAGATCCTTATCCCTGTTTTTATTGGCCTTTAGGTTCCTACAAGTAAAAACAAACCCAAAAATACCCCAAACCTAACTAAATTAATCTGACAAGTGTTTACTGGGCACCCTTCGGGAACATATGATCATGTAGTACCAGAGGTGACACTAGGATTTCTGTAATGCTGGTTTATGAGTGATTAGCTATTAATAAATTTCCTTGTCAGGTATAAGAATGAAGGAAAAAGAAACTAGGAAATTATTGTACTGTACCATTTCATGAAAAAATGAATATGTTCGCTGGAAAGACTCATAAAGTCCTATAAGCACTGATTCATGTGATTAAAATTACAATGCCTACTAAAAGTCTGTTTAGAGGAAGTTGTAGGGTGATTATCAGGTTGAAAATATGTTAGTTTTACAATAATACTAAACAATATATCAATACAAGGAAGACTTAGAATATAATATCCGATGGGCTTAATTGTGCCCCTCCCCAAATTCATATAACCCCAGTACTTCTTCCTGTATCTGGAGATAGAGCCTTTAGAGAGATAATTAAGTTAAGTTAAAATGAGTCTGTTAGGGTGGGCCCTAATCCATTCTGACTGGTATTGAAACTGAGCAGGACCCTGTGGGGCTCCTGGGCACGAAAACGTTTCTGTGTCCCCTTCCCTGAGTTCCAAAGGGCAGGTTCAAACAGTTGTTGACCAGGGAAGAGAGCGGATACAGAGACAAGGGAGGAGCAGTCAAGAAACAATAGTGCAGCCTTGGGGCAGGTCCTGGTTCCTCCTCGAGGGATACACATAACAATATCTTTGAGCTCTTCTGCAGAACTAAAACCCCTACCATATGGAAGATGTTCCAGAGAGGTCACAGTTCAGTAACATCGAGAACTACAGATCACAAGATCACGTGATGCCAGCAACACTGCCCCCTTGGCTATAAAACTCCTCACAAACCCCCCTGGGTTGGGACACACAGTTTTTGAGGGCAGGAGCCTGCTGTGTGCCCCTTTGCTTGGCAAGCAATAAAGTTATTCTTTTCTACTTCACCCAAAACCCTGTCTCCGAGATTCAATTCGGCACCAGTATACAGAGGCCAAGTTTCAGCATCAGGATCCTTATAAAAAGAGGAAATTTGGACACACAGAGAGACACCACAGATGTGTGTGCACAGGTGGATGGCCATGGGAAGAGGCAGCAGGAAGTGGTGGTCTGCAAGCCAAGAAGAGAAACTTCAAGAGAAACCAAGCCGGCCGGCAACTTGAGCTTGGACTTCCATCCTCCAGAACTGTGAGAAAATAGATTTCTTTTGTTTAAGCCGTCCGTGCTGTGGTATTTTGCTATGGCAGCCTTAGTAAACTAATACAAAATATTAAGGAAAAGTAACCACTTGGATGATAGAAAATTAAGAGGACTTTAAGAATACTGAGGATAACACATAGAATAAAATTGAAGGAAAAAAAATCCCTAGAAAAAAACATAGTCTTTACTCATTATACTTCTATTTGTTTCCTTAAAAATTCTCTTTAAATTTCTTATCAATTAAACTATGCTTATGTGAGTTTTTACAACATTTTGGAAACTGTAAGGATGGCTTCAAATTTTTATAGAATATTAATGTGAGCTCTTTCAGAGTGACTAATGACATAAATAATACAATATACAAACGTGAACCTTCAGATTTCAAAATGAAACAAACCATCAAACCAAAGCATTTGGAAATTAAGAAAAAAATATCAGGAGAATTTTTAGCAGAATGGCAGTAGTAAATAAAAGACACAGGAAACACTGCTTCAAAATCTCATTATTGGGGTTTCCATTTCCAGAATGGCAGTGTAAGATCTGTGGACCCAATGCCCTAGAAAAGCAACCATAACTAGTAACTAGTAATAACTGAACAACACAATCAATATAGGATCTAACTGACATTACTCAACACTCCACTCCATCAAAGATATGTACTTGTTCAAGCACCCATTTAAAAAACAAACAAACAAGAAACCCATAACGGCCCCCAACGCACCTAGACATACCTATGCTTATTCAGATATATCTATAAATCTATGTCCATATCTATATATCTCCAGCGCCCAAGAATATATTGCTATGTAAAGAGAAACTGTAATTAAAACAATCCCTTGATTACTGAATTTTTAAAATAGCTACATGAAAGAGTAAAGATTAAGAGTAACCCTCCAATTTCACAAACAAAATTTTCTCAGAAAAGTTAAGCAAATTGCCCAGTGTCACTCAGCAAGCAAATGGCAGAACAAGGGCCAGACTGCATCATCTCCAGACTTCAGGTTTAATGCTGCTTCTCTGCTAGTCTGAACTGCACTGCAGGTTTATTTCAATTAACATGACAGAGGGCACATTCCTATTTACTGTGGAGTTGTATTTAGTTTATGCCTATCATTTGGAATCTTCACTGAAACAACAAAAGAAGCAGTGAACCCTATCAAAGCAGTTTTACTCAGTGTGGGTGACTCTCTGAAGAGCTTTGTCTATTTACACTGTAAGGAAGTGTGACACAAAGGCCAGATGATAGGAATAATTTTCACCTACAGGAATTTGCTTAATTATTCATATTTAGGGACGTTTTTTTACTTGTTGCAGAAGCAAACATAGCTAAACCCACTTATACCCTCTGCTTTCCTTCCTTACAAAGCGATGATTGTGAACCTTGTTTGAAATAATTACTTAAATATATGTGTGTGTGGGTGGAGGATTTGCAAATCAAATCACATAGTCAGCTAAATATAGCTTTTGTCAGGAGAAGTAATTTGTGAGCAAATAAAAATTAAGAACTAGAATCCAGTGTGGACCATAACATGGAAATAACGTCTACTCTTCCCAGAGAATTTTCAGGCTGTGACCATTGTGCAACAATCCAGACTGACCCAGTGATGTGTAACTCTTGAAAGGTATCACCAAGTACAGAGAACAAATGGAGACATCGTTCTACTTTATAATGTGGTTCTTAAAAATGTAAAAACAATATAAACTAATCAAGCTTGAATGACTTTGGGGTACAACTTAGAAACAAGAGAGTTTAGTGTTTTGTGAGTGACTCAACCACATGACCTACAAATAAAAAGGGGCTGGCATTGTCTTTCTGATCAAGGATAACATTATTATGTTACTATCTGTGTGGATGAGTGTACATGAAATATCCAATCGGCATTCCACTTCCTCTTCTACTTAGCATTTCTGGGGAGTGGTGAATCCCATTTTGTAAATCATGTTACTCTTTGCAATCACGCTTTTTTCTTCAGAATCCCAGTATTTTGTCAGAAGTTGAATCTGTTGCTCAACATTTTGAATTTAATTCAAATATCATTTTTCCTCAATTTTATGTGGTGTCTACGTGCACTTTTACATGCATGAATTAGCAATCCGTGGAATTTTGCTGTCTCTCCATGTGGACATTTGTGTTTAATTTGGCCCTTGCTGGCCTTTTTGGACTTTTCAGTGATATCACATATACAAGATATTGGCAGAGAAATACATAATCAAAATTCTGATAGTCAATATTTTCTTGTTCGAAAATAAATGTGTTCCGTTTGGGCAGTACACAGTAACCTAGGCCACATGTCATACAGGGTACCCTGGGTGGACGTGCAGCAGTGGGAAAGGACAATATTTACATCCTTCCAGGTAAAGTCAAAGGAAAGAGTCAGTGCCTGGAATTCTTCAGTGAACCGGCTAGGGTCCTCAGAGAATCTGCCTAAGTGGGTGCGGCATTGGTTAAGGTCAGACAAAGAAAAAGGAGTGTGGACTCCGGTAATCCCATGACGCCCACCTACTACTTCCTGAAGGGGGCAAAGAGGCTCTGGTTGCATTTCTGGCATGGAAGGGTGAAGAGGCTTACAGGGCGGGGGAGAGGCTGAAGATGGTGGAAGAGTGTTGGGGCTTGGGTCTTCTGTCTGGGGCTCCTGTTCTTCCAGGGGTGCCACTAGAGAGGGCTTTTGTGAAGCTCAAATGGGTCCCAGCTGGCAAGGTTCCCTAACATAGGACTTGCATAGCTCCGGGGCCATAAAATCCTGTACATAAGGAACTTCTGTCCATTCCCCCTGCCTTTTTCAAAAGATGTCTAACCATAGGAAGGTATTATAGTTGAGGCTCCCATTTTCTGGCCAGGCCTCATCGTCCTCAAGTTTATACTGGGGCCAGGCTTCATTCCAAAAGAAAATGAGCTTATTTTATTTTAAAGAATCTAGAGAAAACTTGTCCCAGTGACTCAAACTGCACCCGAAGGGTGAGTCCCTGGAGATGGAGGAGGTGTCCCCCCTCGTTCCTTCAGGGAGAGAATGCTCCTGTATCAGAGGGGAGTACTAGCGTTAGGAGGTCCCATGGGGGCTATCTAAGACACGACTGGTTCTAGGCGATCCTGTCCACCTAGTCCTGTCAACTTTATCCACTGCCACTACTCCCCCATGTGGCAGTCCCATTGGCCCCAGTGTCCTGGGACCCATGTCCTCTCCTGGCATCCACGGTACCCAGGATGAGTGAAGCCTCATCTATTGAGAAGGCTCATCAGTAGAGATGCTGAAGGCTTCTCTATTGCTTCTACAGATTAATCTCTGTGTTCTGGGATAGGTTCCCCTGGAACAAACATCCTCATGGTTCTAGGACCTGTCTAAGTGCCAGCCCTTTTCTCTAAAAGGGTGGTAAGTTTCAGAAAACAGGCGCTGACCATTAAGGGAGATGGTTTGTGAAAGAAAACAAAGAGAAAAGAAACCTCTCTTTCCCCTTCCTTTTTGTGGGCAGCAGCCCTGGGGCCTTGGTGCCATCGTCTCCCTCCCCCCTTCCCACAGTACTCTGGCTAGCGGGCAGGGGGGCTGGGTGCAGGGGCAAATATGGCAACTGAGGCAGAGGCACCGTGACTATAGTTAGGGGAATGGAGGGCCCTGTGACCCTGGAAGAACACTCCCAATCGTGCGACCCCTGGGAGGCCAGCACAGCAACTGTGGGTCATTGCCCAGGCATGTATCCCCGGGGCGCGGCCGTGTGTGCAACACACCCAGCTTGAGTCGCCTACTCTGCCCTAAGAGGGTGGGGTGGAGGTGGGGTCAGGGCAGACCCAGGAGGGGGCCAGCCAAACACTAGAAGGCAGGTGGTGAATGAAGGTCCCACCACCATGAGTCCCGACCACGTGGCGGGACCATCCCCCTCCTAATACCTGGGGGTATGTTCACAGACCAGGTACTGTACGGAAGGGATGGCAGCTGCCGCAACCATGGCACAAACTCTAAGTAAGGCTGTATTTCATATTTTTACACAACTGGACATGTTAACAGTTAATTAAATGGTGGATAAGGCAAACCCAGAGGGCAAAGATCCTATGGTTTGGGTCCCTAGCTGCCTGTGAGGATGGCTGGAAACTTTCCCTGACATGTCCTACACATATGTAACAGTAAGAAGTGGAAGACCTCGCGGCAATGTTGGGAAATGCCTGGCAGATTTCTTTTTGCCCATTTCCAGCAGAGTAAGGCACGAGATAAGAGTGGAAAGTAAGAGTGAAGTAGGGATGCAGAGTTGAGACAAGGATGGATAGGCATAGGTGGACCAATAATAAGCCTATGAGGGTAGCCACGGGGAGAGGGTTGTGTTATTCTTTTAACTGTGTGCCTGAAATTGTTGTGTGGAAATTGCCTTGAGGTGGACAGACAGACCTAGCATCTCTCTAGTCCATTCCACAACCCACTTATTCTCTCACAGAAGGCTCTTCTGTGGCAAGCACCCTGATGGCTTTTAATTGCTTGTCCTGAGCCCACATTTTTGTGGCAATAGGTCCAAAATGAGACAGACTATAAGAGAGGGAGAAAGAGAGGGAGAGAGAGATGGAGATGGCTGGAAGTAAGGCCACACCTCTAAAGCCCAAGGGAGGGGAGAGGCTAAGTCCAAAAAGTTGATAGAAAGTAAGAAAGCAAAAGAGAGAAAGAGTAAGAGAGAGAGTAGGAGAGAGTGAGAGAGTAATGGTGGGAAGTAAGGTAGCGCCTCTCAAGCTCAAGGGAGGTGAGAGGTTGAGGCTTACCGAATTCTCCTGGCTGGCTTGGCCAATATGTTCCCGGTGAATTTAAGGTGTGTGCCTCGTCGCAGAAGAATTCAGAAACTAAGTGATAGGTAAGAAGTGGATTTATTTAGAGAGAAACACACTCCACATACAGAGTGTGGGCCATCTCAGAGGTGAGAGAACCTCAAAATATGGCACGGTTAGTTTTTATGGGCTGGGTAATTTCATAGGCTAATGAGTGGGAGGATTATTCTAATTATTTTGGGGAAGGGGCAGAGATTTCCAGGAATTGGGCCACTGCCCACTTTTTGACCTTTTATGGTCAGCCTCAGAACTGTCACGGGCGCTGGTGGGTGTGTCATTTAGCATATGCTAATGTATTACAATGAGCATATAATGAGGCTCAAGGTCTCCTGGAAGTCGAATCTTCCACCATCTTGGACCCAGTTGGTTCTAACCTGTCTTTGTCACGTCCCGTGGCTATTTCATTCTTTTAAAGTTTGTGCCCTGCCCCCTTCCCTCCTGTTTCTGAAGAGTTCACACACACTTGCCTATCTTCTCATTTAATACCATTAACTGTGCAGCCAGTAATTACAGTAGACCAATAAATACAGTGTGAACTTTTAAATTCGAATGTGTAGGAGGTGCTTCCTGCTTAAATATAGTATTCTAAAACTTGGCATTATTCCATCAGGAAGTATTTCTTGAGCCACTATGAAGAAATTGCAGGGTCATATTAAATATGCTTTTGAGGTTTCAGGTCGTGAGTTTATTTATTTATTGGTCATGCTGCACAGCTTGTGGGGTCTTCGTTCTCTGACCAGGGATGGAACAAGGCCCCAGCAGTGAACGCGCTGAGCCCTAACCACTGGACTGCCTAGGAGTTCCCCAGATCATGAGTTGAAAATGAAACAAGTCATGAAATATACCTTGCTTTATCTTTTTATCTTTCTTGACCACCCCCCCCCCAACCAACGTCTATCCATAGTTAGTCATGTATCACTCTGAAAGAAATCAAGAGGGGACTAGGGGGAAGAACTTATCCCATAGGATAAATAAAGCAAAGTAAAACAAACTTAAAAACAGAAAAAAAGGAAAAGCCCTTTTAAATTGTATATTTTGCTTTCATAGAACATGGTGTGCATACCACTTACCCATACCCTCCATGAGCATTAATTAAGAGGAACTTTGTTATTTAATCAGCAGCAGGCTTTGTTCTCTTTGGGTAACTTGGGGAACACTACCATATGCCTTGTGAAGATAATGACATTCTCCCTTTTTAAAAATGCACAAACAAAGCTACAATATAGCTGTTGTTTCTTGGCATTCCAACAATGAGAACTCTTGATCAACTCATACATGCACTTATCAATAGCACAAAGAGAGTGGAGACATTTAATAGCAACTGTGGAGCTTTGAGAGAGATTGCAGGGCTGTTAGAATCAGAGGAAGCGCAAGGTACTTCAAGGTGGATTTGTCCTCATTTTGTCACATATACATATGGAAAATGCTTATTAATTCTTGGATTAACCAGTATATCTAGTTTCTACAGAATTCCATATATCAGAGAGTTTATAGCATTTTGCAGTTGCTTCCAAAAGAGACACAGGAGAATCACGTTGAGATGGCAGATGCTCAGAATATGGTGAGATTGTTTCTCCTGGCTGATAAGAGAAAGGACACTGAACTCATAAATTAGCAACAATCAGGCCTTTGCATTAGGTCACTAGATTCCATTAGATGTGTAACTTTGTTACTTCCTCACAGGCTCATTCCTCACTGCTGGCAAATTTATTAGACATATTACCCAGAGTTATAAAGGAAAGCACTTCGTTTTTCATTGTTATGCTTAAGGGATGAAAATTCTCTTTTTTCACCTTGAGCCACTAGGAGCAAATCCAAGTAAGAAACACAAGTTACTCCAAAGGGAGGTTTGAGCATAGTTCAGAACTGAGGACCAAGAATGAAGATGGGAAATAAGTGTATATTTCACTTTTCGATTCAAGGCCTTTTCAGTTGCCTTCCTAAAAATCCTAAACACAACCCTACTATTGCCTTCAATGTCACTTTTTTTGCACAGTGCATGGAAATTTCTGTATTCTCCCCTCAACTCTACAAGATGAAGTCAACATTAAGTTTAGAATTGTAAGAAAAACTGAACTAAATATAATACATATTCTGGTGCTTTGTTTTTAAGACTGGTATTCATTGGATGGACAGGGAGGATATAGTCCCTGGATAGCTGGGATGGGCCCTGGGACAACAGAACCGGTACCAGACATCAAGCTAAGGCAGATCCTGGCCTTTGAAGGATGTGGCTAGCTTATCTATGAACACACGGTTTTGCTCCGGGGCTTTCCACTAAGAGGTTAGAGCCCCATTCTGCTCCGGGGCTTTCCACTGGGAAGTTAGAGTCCAGTGGGGATGTTTTCAATATTTGGTTGTCAGATCTTTTGGACAGTCCTTGTGTGGGTGCACTGAATGATCATGGAAGGAGAAGTGGTAGTGTAGCTCACCTGTCACTGAGGGTGAGAGTGGGGGCTGACACCACGAGTTGAGGTCAGAAGAATTTAAGAATAAAATCCAAAGCAGAAGACAAGGTCTAGGGACTCCTCAAGATGGGTAGTAAGGAATATTGTAACTCAGGGGCCACGTGGATGCCAAAGGTTAGCTCTATCAGTCCTTGTCTGATTTAAGGAAACCTGAGGAGCAAAGCAGGAGCCTAGAAAGTTTCTAGATTATTATACCGCTGTCATATCAAATCACAAAGTTTGTAAGAGTGAAAGCAAAATAATTCCCTTTCTAAGTTTTATCAGTGCATTTATTGCTATGGTTTACTTTTGTAGAGAGATATGACCATATATTAAGGACATATTATGTCCCAGAAACTTTAAGTAGCATGATCTCTCTAAATCCTATGTGTGTTACTTTTGTTTTATAGAAGAAACTGAGGTTCACAGAAGTTAAAGGAGTTGCCTAGGATGACACATTAAATCGTAGAGCCAGGATTCAGAGCCATGAATCAAATGGCTGTGATTTTTCTGCCATGCAATGTGCACTCTTTTATTTGCTAGTTTCTGCTGGTCTGATATTTTTTCATGCACCCAGGGTGCCTATTAATCTAGTTCTTTTAATTTGTAAGTTACTCTTCTACTGTTTTGATATTCTGTGGATTGCAATGACAATTAGGACATACTTGAGGCAGAAGTGTCCTCTTGTGTGTTCAGCCTCATGGAAACCAGTACCCAACCCATGTGGCTAAGACCCAGGGGTTGACTCTGCCACACTTCAGAACAGGTGATAAACTGTTCACAGCTGTCTGGAGTTAAAGAACTCATCTCTGAGAACTGACACTTTCTCATTCTCTTTTTAAAGAGACAAGTGTGCCTCCTATTCTTCTGCATTTCTAATGATGCCTCTACTTTGAAAATGGCCCCTATACTTGCTCTTTTGTCTCACTAATATCTCACTCTTGCATTCTTCTCAGACTTAACTTCCATTTTTAACTGTGACAGAATATCTTCTCATTCCATCTATACCTTTTCAGATGACACAGGAGAGATATCATTACATCTCTGTTTAAATGAGACACTCGACCACTTAGAAATGCTTCTCTATTATTTTTTCCCTTAAAATTTCTTATTTTTCATCTTTATTGGAGTACAATTGCTTTACAATGGTGTGTTAGTTTCTCCTTTATAACAAAGTGAATCAGTTATACATATACACATGTTCCTATACTCTTCCCTCTTGCATCTCCCTCCCTCCCACCCTCCCTATTCCACCACCCCAGGCGGTCACAAAGCACCGAGCTGATCTCCCTGTGCTATGCGGCTGCTTCCCCCTAGCTATCTATTTTACATTTGGTAGTGTATATATGTAAATGCCACTCTCTCACTTTGTCACAGCTTACCCTTCCCCCTCCCCATATCCTCAAGTCCATTCCCTAGTAGGTCTGTGTCTTTATTCCGGTCTTACCCCTAGGTTCTTCATGACATTTTTTTTTTCTTAGATTCCATATATATGTGTTAGCATATGGTATTTGTCTTTCTCTTTCTGACTTACTTCACTCTGTATGACAGACTCTAGGTCCATCCACATCATTACAAATAACTCAATTTCGTTTCTTTTTATGGCTGAGTAAAATATTCCATTGTATATATGTACCACATCTTCTTTATCCATTCATCCAATCATGGACACTTAGGTTGCTTCCATCTCCTGGCTATTGTAAATAGAACTTCAATGAACATTTTGGTACATGACTCTTTTTGAATTATGCTTTTCTCAGGGTATATGCTCAGTAGTGGGATTGCTGGGTCATATGATAGTTCTATTTGTAGTTTTTTAAGGAACCTCCATACTGTTCTCTATAGTGGCTGTACCAATTCACATTCCCATCAGCAGTGCCAGAGTGTTCCCTTTTCTCCACACCCTCTCCAGCATTTATTGTTTCTAGATTTTTTGATGATGGCCATTCTGACTGGTGTGAGATGATATCTCATTGTAGTTTTGATTTGCATTTCTCTAATGATTAATGATGTTGAGAATTCTTTCATGTGTTTGTTGGCAATCTGTATATCTTCTTTGGAGAAATGTCTATTTAGGTCTTCTGCCCATTTTTGGATTGGGTTGTTTGTTTTTTTTGTTATTGAGCTGCATGAGCTGCTGGTAAATTTTGGAGATTAATCCTTTGTCAGTTGCTTCATTTGCAAATATTTCCTCCCATTCTGAGGGTTGTCTTTTGGTCTTGTTTATGGTTTCATTTGCTGTGCAAAAGTTTTGAAGTTTCATTAGGTCCCATTTGTTTATTTTTGTTTTTATTTCCGTTTCTCTAGGAGATGGGTCGAAAAGGATCTTGCTGTGATTTATGTCATAGAGTGTTCTGCCTATGTTTTCCTCTAAGAGTTTGATAGTGTCTGGCCTTACATTTAGGTCTTTAATCCATTTTGAGCTTATTTTTGTGTATGGTGTTAGGGAGTGTTCTAATCTCATACTTTTACATGTACCTGGTCCAGTTTTCCCAGCACCACTTATTGAAGAGGCTGTCCTTTCTCCACTGTACATTCCTGCCTCCTTTATGAAAGATAAGGTGACCATATGTGTGTGAGTTTATCTCTGGGCTTTCTATCCTGTTCCATTCATCTATATTTCTGTTTTTGTGCCAGTACCATATAGTCTAGATTACTGTAGCTTTGTAACATAGTCTGAAGTCAGGGAGCCTGATTCCTCCACCTCCGTTTTTTGTTCTCAAGATTGCTTTGGCTATTCGGGGTCTTTTTTGTTTCCATACAAATTGTGAAATTTTTTGTTCTAGTTCTGTGAAAAATGCCAGCGGTAGTTTGATAGGGATTGCATTGAATCTGTAGATTGCTTTGGGTAGTAGAGTCATTTTCACAATGTTGATTCTTCCAATCCAAGAACATGGTATATCTCTCCATCTATTTGTATCATCTTTAATTTCTTTCATCAGTCTTATAATTTTCTGCATACAGGTCTTTTGTCTCCTTAGGTAGGTTTATATCTAGATATTTTATTTTTTTTGTTGCAATGGTAAATGGGAGTGTTTTCTTGATTTCACTTTCAGATTTTTCATCATTAGTGTATAGGAATGCAAGAGATTTCTGTGCATTAATTTTGTATCCTGCTACTTGACCAAATTCATTGATTAGCTCTAGTAGTTTTCTGGTAGCATCTTTAGGATTCTCTATGTACAGTATCATGTCATCTGCAAAGAGTGACAGCTTTACTTCTTCTTTTCCTATTTGGATTCCTTTTATTTCCTTTTCTTCTCTGATTGCTGTGACTGAAACATCCGAAACTGTGTTGAATAAGAGTGCTGAGAGTGGGCAACCTTGTCTTTTTCCTGATCTTAGTGGAAATGGTTTCAGTTTTTCACCATTGAGGATGATGTTGGCTGTGGGCTGGTCATATATGGCCTTTATTATGTTGAGGAAAGTTCCCTCTATGCCTACTTTCTGCAGGGTTTTTATCATAAATCGGTGTTAAATTTTGTCGAAAGCTTTCTCTGCATCTATTGAGAAGATCATATGGTTTTTAACCTTCAGTTTGTTAATATGGTGTATCACCTTGATTGATTTGCGTATATTGAAGAATTCTTGCATTCCTGGAATAAACCCTACTTGATCATGGTGTATGATCCTTTTAATGTGCTGTTGGATTCTGTTCGCTAGTATTTTGTTGAGGATTTTTGCATCTATGTTCATCAGTGATATTGGCCTGTAGTTTTCTTTCTCTGTGACATCCTTGTCTGGTTTTGGTATCAGGGTGATGGTGGCCTCATAGAATGAGTTTGGGAGTGTTCCTCCCTCTGCAATATTTTGGAAGAGTTTGAGAAGGAAAGGTGTTAGCTCTTCTCTTAATGCTTGATAGAATTCGCCTGTGAAGCCATCTGGTCCTGGGCTTTTGTTTGTTGGAAGATTTTTAATCACAGTTTCAACATCAGTGCTTGTGATTGGTCTGTTCATATCTTCTATTTCTTCCTGATTCAGTCTTGGCAGGTTGTGCATTTCTAAGAATTTGTCCATTTCTTCCAGGGTGTCCATTTTATTGGCATAGAGTTGCTTGTAGTAATTTCTCATTTGTATTTCTGCAGTGTCAGTTGTTACTTCTCCTTTTTCATTTCTAATTCTATTGATTTGAGGCTTCTCTATTATTGTATTTAATTGGAATGGGTGGCCTATTAGCACTGATTGTGGAAGAAAATGACCTCTGCATTTAACATGAAAATGTATTGTGAACTGCTTGATGTAGATGACTTATCTAACGATTCAGGTTAACTGATGTCAGCAGTTTTCAGAGTGCTGATATCAGGAATAGAAAAGAAAGCAAAATTACATATGGAAATTTATTTAGTAAATAGATAAAAGAAGAATTTTGAAGTTTGTCAGCTCTACTGAACAAATATACGAGAACTTAATTTTATTCTCACCCAAGTGCTTGCACCAACCTTGAAATGCCATTGATGTAAATATCAGTTCACTAAAATAGTATTTAAAAGCTTACTAAATAAAAATTCCTTTTTGTGACAATATTTTTTTTAATTCCTCAAAACTGGTACTGCCACAGGAGCCCCAATTACTTTTTTCTAGAGGTGGTTATTATAAAGTATCTAGTTTTTAATTTCCTCATGCTGCATAAAAGACACTAAACCACAACAATTTCTAATTTATTTGGCTTACAGCTGAGTACTGTTTAAGAAACTAATTGTAGAGAAGCCACGTGACAATAATTATTCTATTCCACGTCACACTGTGAATTTCCAAAATATTCAACAGCTTGTTTTATATAAGTACTAAAAAATAATATATTGTTTGGACCACGTCAAGTATTTACATCTTTTTTTTCTCTAACAAGCTTTAAGAGGTGAAGGATTTCTACAAAAATAGAGTTTAAAACATTTACTGTGCTAGCATAGTATAATTCTAGGTGAAATAACCTAACCTGCATCTGTGAAAAGGTCACACTTGCACTGTACATTGAAAATATAATGCCAGTGACTTACGAGATCTAAAATTTTCCAGCAGTTCTATTAAAGAAGAGAAAAAATGAGAAATTAATTTTAATAATATTTTATTAATCCAATATAACAAAAATGTTAACATTGACACATGTAATCAATATTAAAAATTATTAATAAAATACCTTTAATTTGTACTAAATTTTTGAAGTTTGGTGAATATTTTACACTTATAGCACCTCTCAATGTGGACTGGCCATATTTCAAGTATTGCTAGTGGCTCTTGTATTGAACAAAGTAGGGTTATGCTAATGGTGGAGGTAATCTGTTAAAAGGAACTGAAGAAAAAGGAGGATGTGACCAAGAGGGCAGAGTAGTAAGACCCTGAGCTCACCTCCTGTCATGGACACACCAAAATTACAACTATTTACAGAGCGACTATCCATGAGAATGGCCTGAAGACTAGCAGAAAGATTTTCCACAACTAAAGACATAAAGAAGGGTAGGAAGGGCAAAGATGTGGTATAGCCAAGACCTACACTCTCTCGTAGGCAACCCACAAATGGGAGGATAATCACTAATGCAGATGTTCCCCCTAAGAATCAGGAGTCTGAGGGCTTCCCTGGTGGCGCAGTGGTTGAGAGTCCGCCTGCCGATGCGGGGGATGCAGGTTCGTGCCCCGGTCCGGGAAGATCCCACATGCCGTGGAGCAGCTAGGCCCGTGAGCCATGGCTGCTGAGCCTGCACGTCCGGAGCCTGTGCTCCACAACGGGAGAGGCCACAACAGTGAGAGGCCCGCGTACCGCAAAAAAAAAAAAAAAAGAATCAGGAGTCTGAGCGCCACATCAGGCTACTCAACCTGGGGGCCCTGCACTGGGAAGATGAGCCCCCATGATGTCTGGCTTTAAAGGTCAGATGGCTTCCATACAGGAGAACTGGAGGGCTGTATGAAACAGAGACTGTTCTTAAAGGACAGATGTAAAATCTCACACTCTGAGTCCCAGCACACAGGCAATAATTTGAAAGTACCTTAGATCAGACCCATTTACTGATCTTGGAGAGACTTCTGGAGAGGCAAGAGGCACCTGGGACTCCCTCTGGGGACACAGATGCTGGTGACAGCCATTTGGGGGAGCTTGTTGTACCATAAAGACACTGGTGTCGACAAAGTGCCATTTTGGAGTCTTCCTGTAGCCTACTAGTGCTAGGGGCTTACCTGCCCATCAGTGGACCAGCATCAGTCCCAGTACCCCTTGAACCTTGTAGCCAGCTGCTCAGGGAACCGGCCCTTCTCACCAGCAGGTTAGCACCAATTCCAGATTCCCACAGCCCCACCCACCAGTGGTCTGGCTGGCACTACAAAGGCAAGGACTGGCAGTCACCTGGCTGGGGCCCAGTTCTACCTGCCAGTGTGTTGATAGTAGAAGGGCCCATTCAGCCCACATAGGGAGTGCCATGGAGCATATAGCTCTGGTGACCAGAGGGAAGTGTGATTATGGGTCCCATAGAATGTCTCCTACATAAGGCCACCTCTCAGATCAGGAAATGTAACTAACCTACCTAATACATAGAAATAAACACAGAGAATTAGGAAAATGAGGCAACAGAGGAACATGTTCCAAATGAAAAAAAAAATCAGAACCTCAGAAAAAGAAGTAAACAAAGTGGAGATAAGTAATCTACTTGATAAAGAGTTCAAAGTAATGATCATAAAGATGGTCAACAAACTTGGGAGAAGAATGGATGAACACAGTGATAATTTTAACAAAAATTTAAAAGAAGAGCTAGACAGAGCTGAAGAATACAATAAATGAGATTTAAAAAATACACTAAAACGCATCAACAGTAGGTTAGATGATACAGAGGAATGGATCAGCAAAAGGGAAGACAATGTAGTGGAAATCACCCAAGCTGAAGAGAAATAAAAAAGAACTAAAACAAGTAGGAATAAGAGACCACTAGTACAACATCATGCATACTAACATTTGCATTATAGGGGGTCCCAGAAGGAGAAGAGAGAGAGAGAAAGGGACAGAGAACTTATCTGAAGAAATAATAGTTAAAACTTCTCTAACCTGGAAAAGGAGGCAGACATTCAGGTCCAGTAAGAACAGAGAATCCCAAACAAGATAAACCTGAAGAGGTCTACACCAAGACACATTATAATTAAAATGGCAAAAATAAAAGATAAAGAGAGAACCTTAAAAGCAGCAAGATAAAAACATCTAGTTATGTAAGATTATCAGCTGACTTTTCACAAAAATTTGCAGGCCAGAGGGAAGGGCACAATATGTCCAAAATGATGAAAGGTAAAACTTATACCCATTAAGGCTGTCATTCAGATTTGAAGGCGAGATAAAATGGTAAGCAAACCTAAAAGATTTCAGTACCACCAAACTAGCTTTACAAGAAATGTTAAAGGGACTTCTCTAAACATAAAAGAAAAGACCACAAATGGAAATGTGAAAATTACAAAAGGAAGAATCTCATTGGTAAAGGCACACATGCAGCAAATGTAGCAAATCAACCAATTACAAAGCTATGAGGAAGGTTAGAAGATAAAAGTGGTAGAGTTAGCTATACCCACAATTAGTAGTTAAGGTATACAGAAAACTAAAAGATGTAAAATATGACATCAAAAACACTAAACATGGAAGGGAGAGTAAAAAATGAAGAGTGGTTAGAATGCATTTGAATTTAAGGGATCACCAACTTAAAATTATATATACTTATAATTGTTTATATATATATATATATATATATATATGTTGCTATATATGAACCTCATGGGAACCACAAACCAAAAAACTATAATAAATACACACACACAAAAAGAGAAAGGAATCCAAAGTTAACACTAAAGATAGTCATCGATGACAAGGAACAGAGCAAAAAAAGAAACAAAAAACAACTACAAAAAACAACCAGAAAATAAGTAAGTGGCAATAAGTATATACCTATCAATAATTAAATGTATATGGACTAAATGCTCCATTCGAAAGACAGAGTGGCTGAATACAAAATAAAAACCCACATATGCTGCCTATAAGAGACTCACTTGTGACTTAAAGACACACACAGACTGCAAGTGAGGAGGTGGAAAAGGTATTTTATTTCATGCAAATGGCAATTAAAGAGAGCTGGGGTAGCGATAGTTAATTGAGACAAAATAGATTTTAAAACAAAGACTGAAACAATAGACAAAGACAGACATTACATAATAATCGAGGGATCAATCCAACAAGAAGATATAACAATTGTAAATATATATGCACCCAACATAGGAGCACCTGAATGCATAAAGCAAATACTAACAAACAAAAAAGGGAGAACCAACAGTAACACGATATTAGTAGGGAACTTTAACACCCAGCTTACATCAAAAGACAGATCTTCCAGACAGGAAGTAGATACCTATAGAACCCTGAATCCAAAAGCAGCACAATATACATTCTTTTAAAGAGCACATGGAACTTTCCCCAGGATAGATCACATGCTAGGTCACAAAACAAATCTCAATAAATTTAAGATGGTTGAAAACATATGCAGCATCTTTTCTAAGCATAAGGGTATGAGATTAGAAATCAACTATGAGAATAAAACTGCAAAGAGCACAGATATATGCAGGCTAAACAACATGTTACTAAACAACCAGTGGGTCCCTAAAGAAATCAGAGAAAATTCAACAACACCTGGACACAAATGAAAATGGAAACACCATGATCCAAAATCTATGGGATGCAGCAAAAGCACTTCTAAGAGGACGTTTATAACAATACAAGCCTACCTCAGGAAATAAGAAAAATCTTAAATAAACCATCTAACCTTACACCTAGAGGAACTAAAAAAAGAACAAACAAAACCCAAAATTAGGGGCAAGAAAAATAATAAAGATTAGAGTTGAAAAAATGAAATAGA
This sequence comes from Phocoena phocoena, assembly GCF_963924675.1. Taxonomy (NCBI): domain Eukaryota; kingdom Metazoa; phylum Chordata; class Mammalia; order Artiodactyla; family Phocoenidae; genus Phocoena; species Phocoena phocoena. The sequence continues at coordinate 36,052,532 of NC_089222.1, read as the reverse complement.
GACTAAAAAGCAATAGAAAACAGAATGAAACTAAAAACTGGTTCTTTGAAAAGATAAATAGAATTGAAGAACCTTTAGCCAGACCCATGAAGAAAAGTAAAAAGAGGGCCCAAGTCAATAAAATCAGAAATGAATGTGGCTGGAGGGGACCTTCAAGATGGCGGAGGAATAAGACATGGAGAGCACCTTCCTCCCCACAAATACATCAAAAATACATCTACATGTGGAACAACTCCCACAGAACACCTACTGAATGCTGGAAGAAGACCTCAGACTTCCGAAAAGGCAAGAAACTCCCCACGTACCTGGGTAGGGCAAAAGAAAAAAGTAAAAATAGAGACAAAAGAATAGGGATGGGACCTGCACTTCTGGGAGGGAGCTGTGAAGGAGGAAAAGTTTCCACACACTAGGAAGTCCCTTCACTGGTGGAGATGGGGAGTGGGTAGGGGTGAAGCTTCAGAGCCACGGAGGAGAGCACAGCAACAGTGGTGCAGAGGCCAAAGTGGAGAAATTCCCACACAGAGGATTGGTGCCAACCAGCACTGAGAGGCTTTTCTGCTCACCCGCCAGGGCGGGTGGGGGCTGGGAGCTGAGGCTTGGGCTTCAAAGGTCAGACCCCAGGGAGAGGACTGGGGTTGGCTGCATGAACACAGCCTGAAGGGGGCTAATGCGCCACAGCTAGCCGGGAGGGAGTTCGGGAAAAAGTCTGGAACTGCCTAAGAGGTAAGAGACCATTGTTCCAGGGTGCACGAGGAGAGGGGATTCAGGGCACCACCTAAACGAGCTCCAGAGATGGGTGCGAGCTGTGGCTATCAATGCGGACACCAGAGATGGGCATGAAACGTTAAGGCTGCTACTGCAGGCACCAGGAAGCCTGTGTGCAAGCACAGGTCACTATCCACACCTCCCCTCATGGGAGCCTGTGCAGCAAGCCACTGCCAGGGTCCTGTGATCTAGGGACAACTTCCCTGGGAAAACACATGGGACCTCAGGCTGGTACAACACCATGATGGCCTCTGTTGCCGCAGGCTCTCCCTGCATTCCATACCCTTCCCTCCCCCAAGCCTGAGTGAGCCAGAGCCACCTAATCAGCCGCTCCTTTAACCCCGTCCTGTCTGGGCAAAGAACAGATGCCAGAGGGCGACCTACATGCAGAGGCAGGGCCAGATCCAAAGCTGAATCCCAGGAACTGTGTGAACAAAGAAGAGAAAGGGAAATTTCTCTGTGCAGACTCAGGAGCAGCATATTAAATCTCCACAATTAACTTGATGTACCATGCATCTGTGGAAAACCTGAATAGACAACAGAATCATCCCAAAATTGATGTGGTGGATTTCGGGAGCAACGGTATATTTCAGGTTTGCTTTCAGCATCTAACTTGTTTCTGGTTTTACCTTTATCTTGGTTTTGTATTTAGAGATTATTATCACTGGTAGATTTGTTTATTGATTTGGTTGCTTTCTTCCTTTGTATATATATATATATTTTTTTCCTTTTCCTCATTTTGTGACTGTATGTGTATGCTTCTTTGTGTGATTTTTGTCTGTATCGGTTTGCTTTTACCATTTGTCCTAGGGTTCTGTGTGTCCTTTTTCTTTTTCTTAGTATAGTTTTTAGTCCTTGTTATCATTGGTGGATTTCTTCATTGGTTTGGTTGCCCTCTTCTTGTTTTTCTTAAAAATTTTTTTATTTTAATAATTTAAAAATTTTTTAAATTTTAATTACTTTATTTCATTTATTTATTTTTCTTTCTTTTTTCTCCCTTTTCTTCTGAGCCGTGTGGCTTACAGGGTCTTGGTGCTCCAGCCAGGGGTCAAGCCTGAACCTCTGAGGTGGGAGAGCTGAGTTCAGGACATTGGTCCACCAGAGACCTCCCAGCCCCATGTAATTTCAATCAGTGAGAGCTCTGCCAGAGATCTCTGCTTCAATGCTAAGACCCAGCTCCACTCAAAGACCAGCAAGCTCCAGTGCAGGACACCCAATGCCAAACAACTAGCAAGACAGGAACACACCACCACCCATTAGCAGAGAGGCTGCCTAAAATCATAATAAGTTCACAGACACCCCAACCAACACCACTGGATGCGGTCCTGCTGACCAGAAAGACAAGATCCAGCCTCATCCACCAGAACACAGGCACGAGTCCCCTCCACCAGGGAGGCTACACAACCCACTGAACCAACCTTACCCACAGCGGGCAGACACCAAAAACAATGGGAACTACTAAACTGCAGCCTGCAAAAAGGAGACCCCAAAGACATTAAGTTACACAAAATAAGACAGAGAAATACACAGCAGATGAAGGAGCAAGGTAAAAACGCACCAGACCAAAAAATGAAGAGGAAATAGACAGTAGTCTACCTGAAAAAGAGTTCAGAGTAATGAGAGTAAACATGATCCAAAATCTTGGAAACAGAACAGAGAAAATACAAGAAAGGTTTAACAAGGACCTAGAAGAACTAAAGAGCAAACAATGATGAACCACACAATATATGAAATTTAAAATTCTCTAGAAGGAATCAAAGCAGAATAACTGAGGCAGAAGAACAGATAAGTGACCTGGGAGATAAAATAGTGGAAATAACTACTGTAGAGCTGAATAAAGAAAAAAGAATGAAAAGAATTGAGGACAGTCTCAGAGACCTCTGGGACAATATTAAATGCACCAACATATGAATTATAGGGGTGGCATAAAAAGAAGAGCAACAGAAAGGGACTGAGAAAATATTTGAAGACACTGTAGTTGAAAATTTCCCTAAAATGGGAAAGGAAATAATCAAGTCCAGGCAGCACAGAGAGTGCCATACAGGATAAATTCAAGGAGAAACACACCAAGACATATAGTAATCATACTATCAAAAATTAAATACAAAGAAAAAATACTAAAAGCAGCAAGGGAAACCAACAAATAATATACAAGGGAATCCCCATAAGGTTAACAGCTGACCACTCAGCAGATACTCTGCAAGCCAGAAGGGTGTGGCAGGACATATTTAAAGTGATGAAAGGGAAAAACCTACAACCAAGATGACACTACCCAGCAAGGATCTCATTCAGATTGGATGGAGAAATTAAAATCTTTACAGAGAAGCAAAAGCTAAGAGAATTCATCACCACCAAATCAGCTTTACAACAAATGCTAAAGGAACTTCTCTAGGCAGGAAACACAAGAGAAGGAAAAGACCTACAAAAACAAACACAAAACAATTAAGAAAATGGTAATAGGAAAATTCATATCGATAATTACCATAAATGCAAATAGATTAAATGTTCTAACCAAAACACAGACTGGCTGAATGGATACAAAAACAAGACCCATACAGATGCTGTCTACAAGAGACCTACTTCAGACCTAGGGACACATACAGACTGAATGTGAGAGGATGGAAAAAGATATTCCATGCAAATGGCAATCAAAAGAAAGCTGGAGTAGCAATTCTCATATCAGACAAAATAGACTTTAAAATAAAGACTATTACAAGAGACAAAGAAGGACACTACATAATGATCAAGGGATCAATCCAAGAAGAAGATATAACAATTGTAAATATTTATGCACCCAACATAGAAGCACCTCAATACATAAGGCAAATGCTAACAGCCATAAAAGGGGAAATTGACAGTAACACAATAAGAATAGGAGACTTTAACACCCCAATTTCACCAATGGACAGATCATCCAAACTGAAAATAAAGAAGGAGACACAGGCTTTAAATGATACATTAAACAAGATGGACTTAATTGATACTTATAGGACATTCCATCACAAAACAACAGAATACACTTTCTTCTCAAGTGCTCATGGAACATTCTCCAGGATAGATCATATCTTGGGTCACAAATCAAGCCCTGGTAAATTTAACAAAATTGAAATTGTATCAAGTATCTTTTCCGACGACAATGCTACAAGACTAGATATCAATTACAGGAAAAAATCTGTAAAAAATACAAACACATGGAGGCTAAACAATATACTACTAAATAACCAACAGATCCCTGAAGAAATCAAGGAGGAAATCAAAAAATACCTAGAAACAAAGGACAACAAAAACATGATGACCCAAAACCTATGGGATACAACAAAAGCAGTTCTAAGAGGGAAGTTTATAGCAATACAATCCTACCTCAAGAAACAAGAAAAATCTCAAATAAACAACCTAAACTTACACCTTAAGCAATTAGAGAAAGAAGAACACCAAACCCCCAAACTTAGCGGAAGGAAAGAAATCATAAAGATCAGATCAGAAATAAATGAAAAAGAAATGAAGGAAACGATAGCAAAGATCAATAAAACTAAAAGCTGGTTCTTTGAGATGATAAGCAAAATTGATAAACCATTAGCCAACTCATCAAGAAAAAAGGGGAGAAGACTCAAATCAATAGAATTAGAAATGAAAAAGGAGAAGTAATAACTGACACTGCAGAAATACAAAGGATCATGAGAGACGACTACAAGCAACTATATGCCAAAAAAATGGACAACCTGGAAGAAATGGACAAATTCTTAGAAAAGCACACCCTTCCGAGACTGAACCAGGAAGAAATAGAAAATATAAACAGACCAATCACAAGCACTGAAATTGAAACTGTGATTAAAAACCTTGCAACAAACAAAAGTCCAGGACCAGATGGCTTCTCAGGCAAATTCTACGAAACATTTAGAGAACAGCTAACATCTATCCTTCTCACACTCTTCCAAAATATAGCAGAGGGAAGAACACTCCCAAACTCATTCTACGAGGCCACCATCACCCTGATGCCAAAACCAGACAAAGATGTCACAGAGAAAGAAAACAGCAGGCCAATATCACTGATGAACATAGATGCAAAAATCCTCAACAAAATACTAGCAAACAGAATCCAACAGCACATCAAAAGGATCATACACCATGATCAAATGGGGTTTATCCCAGTAATGCAATGATTCTTCAATATATGCAAATCAATCAATGTGATACACGATATTAACAAATTGAAGGAAAAAAACCATATGATCACCTCAATAGATGCAGTAAAAGATTTCAACAAAAGTCAACACCCAGGGCTTCCCTGGTGGTGTAATGGTTGAGAGACCGCCTGCTGATTCAGGGGACATGGGTTCGTTCCCCAGTCTGGGAAGATCCCACATGCCGCAGAGCAGCTAGGCCTGTGAGCTATGGCTGCTGAGCCTGCATGTCCGGAGCCTGTGCTCTGCAACGGGAGAGGCCACAACAGTGACAGGCCCGCGTACCACAAAAACAAAACAAAACAAAAAAAAGTCAACACCCATTTATGATAAAAACTCTCCAGAAAGTAGGCATAGAGGGAACCTACCTCACCATAATAAAGGCCATATATGACAAATCGACAGCCCAAATCGTTCTGAATGGTGAAAAACTGAAACCATTTTACCTGAGATCAGGAATAAGACAACGTTGCTCACTCTCACCATTATTATTCAACATAGTTTTGGAAGATTTAGCCACAGCAATCAGAGAAGAAAAGGAAATAAAAGGAATCCAAATTGGAGAAGAAGAAGTAAAATTGTTACTGCTTGCAGATGACATGATACTATACGTAGAGAATCCTAATGATGCTACCAGAAAACTACTAGGACTAATCAATGAATCTGGTAAAGTAGCAGGATACAGAATTAATGCACAGAAATCTCTTGCATTCCTATACACTAATGATGAAATATCTGAAATTAAAATTAAGAAAACACTCCCATTTACCAATGCAACAAAAAGAATAAAGTATCTAGATATAAACCTACCTAAGGAGACAAAACACCTGTATGCAGAAAACTATAAGACACTGATGAAAGAAATTAAAGATGATACTAACAGATGGAGAGATATACCATGTTCTTTGATTGGAAGAATCAACATTGTGAAAATGACTAGTGAAAACAATCTACAGATTCAATGCAATCCCTATCAAACTACTAATGGCATTTTTCACAGAAATAGAACAAAAAATTTCAAAATTTGTATGGAAACACAAAAGACCCCGAATAGCCAAATCAATCCTGAGAATGAAAAACGGAGCTGGAGGAATCAGGCTCCCTTACTTCAAACTCTACTACAAAGGTACAGTAATCAAGATAGTATGGTACTGGCACAAAAACAGAAATATAGATCAATGAAACAGGATAGAAAGCCCAGAGATAAACCCACACACATATGGTCACGTTACCTTTGATAAAGGAGGCAAGAATATACAATGGAGAAAAGACAGCCTCTAAAATAAGTGGTGCTGGGACAACTGGACAGCTACATATACAGGAATGAAGTTAGAACACTCCCTAACACCATACACTAAATTCTAATCAAGCAGTAGTGGCCTAGCCTTTATAGGCACTGAATTAAAAATTACTGAATAAATGAAAAATTGCTTTCTGAAAGACACTTAATTATTATCAGGAATAAAATAACTGGACACAGATCCCACTCTCAAGACACTTCCACTTTTAATTTAAAAAATGGAACATGTAAGCAACTAAGTATTGCCAGGAAGGAGGTGATAGGTGTTATGAGAGAGCCAGAAGGGCGCTATACATGTTCATTAGAAGGAAAGAAAGCAGATGAGAAATCAGTGTCGTACTCTGAATTTCCAAAAAATATCCTGATTTTTTAATCTGAAAAGGTGCAAAGAATAAATATATTATTTGAAACCACCTCAGCCATCTACCGTCTTTTCCTTCTTCCCTGGATGAACCTTTTCCTTCCCTTCTTTTCCTTTCAAGGTGTCTAAATATAGGAGAAGGGAAGGGGCTTACACATCCTCATGGTAATGGGAAAAAGCAGGACCGTTATGGACTGAATTGTGTAAATTCCTTCAGTTCATATGTTGAAGCCCTAATCTCCAATGTGACTGTATTTGGAGATAAGGCCTTAAGGAGGTAATTAAGTGTTAAGTGAGGTCATAAGTGTGGGTCCTACTCCGATAAGACTGGTGTCCTTATAAGAAGATGAAGAGACACCCCAGAGGGCTCTCTCTATCTGTACATGACCACAGAGGAAAGACCGTGTGAGGACACAGCAAGAAGGCAGCTGTCTTGAAACTCTGAAGAGAGCTCTCACCAGAAACCAACCCTGATGGCACCCTGATCTTCGATTTCAGCCTCTGGAACTGTGAGAAAATAAATTTCTCTCGTTTAAGTCACTAGTCTGTGGTACTTTGTTATGCCAGCCTTAGCCAATTAATACATGGTCCCATGGAACTAGGTGCTGATATTGACTGCTTGTAACAATTTACATAGGGTTATTTTTCTGGAGTGATGTTAGGGTATGGTTGTAGTGAGGGCAACAGTTTTTGATTCCTGAAAACACTGACAGGCAGACTCTAACACTTGCTTTATTTAGACTTCTCTTTGTAGATCTTCTTTCAACGGCAACTGTTGAAAATTCAACAGATTTGAATTTTCAAAACTGCTACCCGAGGAAGGAGGAAAAAAATGGAAAGTACAAGCTAGTGAATAAAGAGGCGAGGGGAAAGATAGGGAAAGCTAGTAAAAGCTTGATTCTTGGTATATAGTGACAGACGGAAGATGTATGATAACATAGATGCATTTCTGCTATGAACAGTAGACATGCTAAATGATTGGAAAGCTAGAATCTTGGTACGTATCATGCCAACTAAAACTCCCCTTAATGGGAAGCATTTATATGTACTAAATCTGTTTAATATTGACATTTATTTAGTGTTTATTATATGCCAGAACTTGAGCCAAAAATTTTACATATTTCTGTTTATTAAATCCTTACAAGAAGCTCATAAATGAGTCATTTCATTAGCAGATGAGCCGTAGAGATGTGTAGAATGTTACAGTATTCAGTGATAGAGCTAGGATTTAAATCCAGATATATCTGACTTGAAGTCTGAAGTCTTGGCCACTACAATATGCATTCTCTTAGAAACAAATAAGGAAATGGATATACTTTTAGTATAAGGCTTCTCCAAATACGGTGGTAACATCTTACCCACATAAAGCTGAGTATTTTTGATATGTTATGTGGATGAGTGTGATATTTAGTGGTCAATGTGTGTGTTTGGAAGTACATTCTAAAAGAATTATAATTAAAGATTAATTGTAGTAAAAATGCTTCGTAAGTTTTGGGGCCACAAAACAAAGGAAAATAAATAAACCTGGCAATAAAAAGTCTTTTCCTGGGGTCCTTTTCAGGTTTATCAGATGACATATGGTACATTATTTTAAAATTCCAAGGCAGAGTGAAATAACTTACCCACTTATCAAAAGAGTTCCATGTTTAAAGTATGTCTTTTTCAGAAATCATACTCTGAGAAACAATGTTTCCAAATTTTCATTAAAAAAAATTGTCTTCTATGGCTGGTCCTCAAATTTTTATTGCATTAAAAAAATTTTTTTTTCTCAAAAGGATATGCAGTTACTAAGTTTATATGTACTTTATCTGAGTTTCGTTTGAGGATTTATCCCAATAACTCTGCAAAGATTTATTTTTCACATCCTGATAGTCTTATCAAACTAAGAGAAAGCATGGCCTGTCTCCTGATTACCAAGAAAGGAAACATCCAGGTTGGTTTCAGTCCATTTACAATATGTTGTTAAAGAGGAAGCTGGTTATTAGAAAGAGTTTGAAGGGAATGCTATAAATTCTTTAGACCTTCAGAGGCAGTTTATGGAATTGGAGAGACTCCTACCCACAACACACTATATCAATGATTTTTGTATCCTACAAGTCTCCTTGCTACATTTACATATCTGCTCAAACCTAATTGTAACAATACCAAGGTACAGAAGTAAATTGGCAAGGGAAATAATTACCCTCAACTCAGCCTAAACTACTACTTCAGGGTTATAAATAAGTACTAAAACATTATCTGTGGAAACAAAGAAAGTAACAAAAACCTTAGCCCCTTAAATGGAGATAAATTATAATTATTTTCTTGACCAAAATTTCTCAGAAAGTGTTCCATGGAACAGTAAATTGGGAGAACTATAGCATAGTTCACCACTCCCTTGGAGATTCACAAGTAGTGGTTTTAAAGAGGCCTGCAGATAGGAAACCACTTTAAAGTCATTTAACCTGAGTTTTTTAATCTCCTTGGGGCCCAGAACTTTTTGGGAATCCTACTAACAATATTTCTATAACATGCCCAGGGGAATGCTACTTTAACCTTATCATTCCAACTCTGTTTTAGCAATATTAGATCACAATACTAAATTAATTTAACCAAATATTTTCATTTTCAACTCAGGTGACTTGACTAAAAAGTGAACCATTGGGAAGTAGTTGTCAGGATTTGATTTTCCAAAGAAGAACTTTGCTCAAATCCAAAACTATTAAATCAGCAAAAAAATGTGTCCAAACAAACAAGATTAAAAAAACACAACAACATAGAAATAAAGCTGGGCACCTAGTCAGAGACCAGATCACCCAGGTCCTTATAAATAATATGACCATTCGTCTTGAGTAGGATTACACCCATTGATCCTGTGTAATTATTAGTAATGTTCCCTTTTGCTCTCAAAAATGTCCTGGTATGCACAATAAATTACATGGTCACCCTACTTATATGTCACTCTAAAAATCTGATGAGTCTGTCATATGCGCAGGATTCTGATTTTGTCTCGGGGGAGGGGGGTGGCATGCAGCGAGGCCAGGGTAAGAGTTAACCTAAAATGTTGGGGCCTCAACTGAAAATTTGGAGGAAAGTTATAGTGAATATTGTTAGATTAATTCCACTGTCAAAACAATGAATAGCTAAATGATATTGAAGAGAATGAGGCGGAAGTTTAGATAAATTAAGAAGTTTGTTAAAGAGCTAACAAATAGGGGGTGGGGGAAGGATTTGAAGCCAAGATCTGTATGTTTGTCAGTACACTTTAAAACATGTCCATATAAACACAAAATTTATGAACAAATGAACCCTCATTTATGTTTATGGACTTGTATAAAAAAGTAAACGATTTAGTTTTTCCCTTCTGACTCCCAAGACTCAACATTTATTCAGGCAGTCTGGAGATTGGCATGATCCAAACGTGTCACAGAGTCTTTGCTCTTGGAAGTTCCAGAGTCCAGGGTGTTGGTTTCCAAAGGAGGTTCATGAGATGATTCTTTGCCAAAAGTGATCATCACCCATGTGTTAGGTTCCTTGAACTTTTTAGAAGCTCATTCCATTCCTAGTCCAATTTTTTACTTTCCTAAAAAATCAAGCTCTTCGGGCTTCCCTGGTGGCGCAGCGGTTGAGGGTCCGCCTGCTGATGCAGGGGACACGGGTTCGTGCCCCGGTCCGGGAAGATCTCACGTGCCACGGAGCGGCTGGGCCCGTGCGCCATGGCTGCTGAGCCTGCGTGTTCGGAGCCTGTGCTCCGCAACGGGAGAGGCCACAACAGTGAGAGGCCCGCGTACGGCAAAAGAAAAAAAAAAAAATCAAGCTCTTCTCTAGAAGATCTCAACCTTGCCTTTTGGTTTAATTAAAACTTCATCAATGGTAAATAAACATTAGAAGAACTCTCACACTTTGTTTATGTTCGCTTATTATACCATGTTCAAAGAGGGTCATAAAAATGTCTAGGGCTATGGTAGTTTTCCAAAATTAGATGTGTGGAAGGTTTCCTGTGGGCATGCTGTACTTCCTTTTCAGCGCATGTTATAGGCCAATGAAGAGGCTTATTTAGTATCAGAAAATCATGTATGATGAAGCCCATGACTTTAGCCCTTCAAATAAATACAGAATGGCCTTGGAGATGACACAGATGTTCCAGAGCTTTTCCTAGTATCTTTGAGGCAGGGGTTATCTCTTGGGAAATTTGAGCTGACAGCTCAGCCGATTGTCTAGATGGGTGGTTTTATGTGTCAGATTCTCAGTATTAACTATAGGTCACCCTCAAGGTCATAAAGACTATGTGGATGGACCAAAATGACATCTCTCATAAATTGGAGGTTTAAGAAGTCTGCTCACAAAGCCAAACGGAGGATATTTGGTTTTCTTTTTTTGGCAGCATGGCTATTTACAAGATTATGTCCCTACACCAGAACTTTGATTTCATTGATTAAGAAATGCAGATAACAGTAAAAAACGAAACGGCAAAAACGCAACAAAAATTTAGAAGACATTACTTCTAACTCCTTCTCCCTCATCAGACCACATCCAGATGGATACTAATTCTCATTAAGTGTACCTTTAAAATGAATCTTGGCTCTCTTGCATCCTTACTGCCACTGGCACAGTTCATATCCCATCTTTTCTTGTCTATACTATTAGAATAGCCTCCAGCTTTGTCACTGGACTCCATTCCACCAGTCCCCAATACATTCTTTAGCATTTCATCAGAGATATTCCTTAAGAACAATTTTGATTACGCCACTTCCCCTGTTTAAGCACTTAATATTGTGACCCATATATATTAAAAGCAAACTACCTCATAGGTATTTTATATATCACCAAATTTAAAAAATGCTATGAAATAATTCTTTCTTATCACTTAGACTTTTTCTATCTTTAGACAGTTTAAAATTTATTTTGCCAGATTTTTATTATATATTACCCCTGTAAATGCATAAGGAGGAAAATACAAGCTATAGGTATAGGCAATGCAATTATGTCATAAACCCTGCTGTAAGACTCTATCCATTGAAAGATAGATTGTGATGCCAGAATTGTCAAAAATGTACATCCTAGAATCAGTAAAGTATAGTGAATGCTTTACCATGTGACGCAGCAATTGCACTCCTTGGTATTTACTCAAAAGAGTTGAAAACTTATGTCCACACAAAAACTTGTACACAGATGTTTATAGCAGCTTTCATAATTGCCAAAATTGGGAGCAACCAAGTTATCTTTTAGTAGGTGAATGGATACAAAAAATTGTGGTACATCTAGACAACAGGCTACTATTCAGCACTAAAAAGAAATGAGCTATCAAGTTCTGAAAGGACACAGAGGAAACTTAAATGCGTATTTCTAAGCGAAAGAAGCCAATCTGAAAAGGCTACCATACGATTCCCACTATGAATATGGCATTCTGGAAAAGGCAAAACTATGGAGACAGTAATAAAGGATCAGTGGTTGTAGGGGGAAGGGGAGGCTGGAGAGTGACGGATAGGTGGAGCATGGAGGAATTTTAGGGTAGTGAAAATACTCTGTTCGATACCATAATGATGGATACATTTGTCCAAGCTCACAGAATATACAACACCAATAATAAACCCTAATGTAAACTAACAACTTTGTGCATTTATGACTATCAGTGTAAGTTCATCAATTGTAACAAATGTTCCACACTGTGGCAGGTGTTGACAATGGGGAGGCTATGCATGTGTTGGGGCAGGAGGTATGTGGGAAATCTCTGTGCCTTTCCCTTAATTTTGTTGTAAACCTTAAACTGCTCTCTAAAAAAATAAAATTTAAATTAAAAACATATGGTGAATATTAGTTTCATTCCTCACACCCCTCCTCCCCAGCCCTCCCACCTTTTACTATAGGAAAAATAAAGTCTGAATCCCTCAGCTTGACATCTATGGATTTTCATTCCACAGTATGGCCCACAGCTATGTTCTTAACCTAACTTCTTTCCATTCATTAGTGTGTCAACACACCTACGCTTTCACGCTCCTCTGCTTTTTGCCCCTTTCCTTCTCTCCCTAAAGTTCTAGATTTAATGCCTTTTGTTTTCTCTCTCCATCCTAACAGTACTAGCTCCTCCCTAATGTCCCCATAGCATTATCTGCACACTGACAGTGTGGGGTTTGATATCCTTGCTCTGCAGTTAGTAGAATATATGCCACTGTCCATGTCTTTGTACAGTGCCTGGAGGAAAGGAGATGCTTCATAAATATATTCTGATTGAATTGTACTAAAATAAAACAGTAAGAAATTAATTCAAGAATAAAGTAGTAAAATATACACAAAGCATTCTGCTACCATTATCATCATCAGCATGATCAACAAAACAAGGCCATCTATCTTGTATTTAAAATGATGAAAGATGATTAAAAATAGACCTTGCAGCTGTAGGTGACATGGTTAGTGTTTAATATTTTTTTCTTTTTCCTCTGGAGAAAACTTGCTGGGAGACTAGGAGTGGTACTAAAAGTTTTAGACAAGGAGCAGTGGCCGAGGGTCCCTGGGCTGCCTCAAGCTTATGGCGTTGGTTGGGCGGAGGCCTTTGCCAGGAGATGAGGAACTGGGCCTTCCGTGAGACTGAAGTCAACTGAATGTGAAAGCCTGAGCAAGGGGACAAATACTCCCTCCATTCCTTATTCCTCTAGGTTTATTTGCCCTAGAATATTTAGAACTGTCATGTAAAAGTGCTTATTCCAAGGATTGCTTCTTCTGATTATTTAATACTTTTGAATATTTTCACGAATAATGCTCTCTAATGGACAGAAATATTTCCCATAACAGCTCACTTCCCTTCTCTCTTTGTGCGTAAAGAGTATTATATGTAGTTTGTAACCCTTGCCTTGTTTGAACCCTTGAAAATGTTGCCCTCTCCAGTATATGAACCAATGTCATATAACTGAGGTTAGACACAAGTAGCATTTTACTAAAGTGACCATGACACTTTTAATAAAAATACGTTTTTTAATGAAGCAAGTTAAAATATACATGTCATGAATTCAATTCCATGTCCTTTTGATTTATAGAGAATTATTTGAGGTGTTTCCTGGCAATTTGTACTCATTTGTTCATTATTTATAGTACTAGTTACTGTCTTTTCCAGATAAAATTTCATTCCCAGTGGCACTGAAAACATGTTTTGAGTAAATCTTGGCAAGAATAAAGGCATAAATTCTTGAACTGTGTTCAGTCAAAACAGAGCTGTATGCTTCATTCGGAAACTAGCGCACTAGAGCAGTATCATTTTTCATACTATTCTACTGGTTTTATAGTAGTGATTCTTTAAAACAATGGATCTACTTAGGTTTCAAGACTTAGCTGGCAGGTGTCTGGATATGTTCAAGATATAGAAGTAAACTGATAAAGTTCAGTTAGTCAGCTACTCTTCCATATTCACAGTATTGATTCTTGATCCACCCAGGTGTTAAGCCTCTCTATTGCGATACGTTCGTATTTGTATATTCAAAGTAAAAAGATCTAAGAATTAAATGTTCATATTGTTTCCAAATATAATTCTTTGAGAATTTTTTTCAAAATAATATTTGTATTTATTTGAGGTATATATACTGAGTCAAAACTTGTCAGGATAAACAAACAACAACAACTAAAAACGTACTGGAGAATCTACTCTGATTATGTTGAGGGTAATTAGTGACATAGCTAAGTTTTAGAACTCAAGCATCTGAACTACAGCCCACTTGATCCTGTGTTATATCGTGCTAAAGTCAGAAAACCTCTGAGAAATTGCTATCACCACTAAATTGTCCATGTGATGTAGGCCCTGCTGCCAGGTAATGAAATAGTCCTCTGTGGCTGGTAGATCTGGGCCCAATCCTATTAGTCACAGGTAACAGCCATCATCCAATTCCGTGCAAAGAAAAGACCAAGATTGCTTCTTTAAGAAAAAAAAAAAAACACAAAACTTGTAATAATTGTTTAAATAAGCAGGATGTTTTTGAAGTCCGCTTCTGATTTATTTCTCATTTAGGTAATCTTAGATTTATTTCCAGGTGATGTGGCATAGTGAAATGGCTGCTCGCTCCTAGCTTAACACATCTTTTTTGAATTTGTTGAATGGATGTATTTCATCTATCTCTGTAGCCTCCCAAGTATCTCACACGGGTTCTTGCACATGACAGGGGCTATACCAACAGTGGTGGAATTCATTTGGTCTGGAGTCCATTCCCTCTACCTCCCTTTCCTCCTTTCTCATTTTCTTTCCTTGTCTGTCCCCTCCTTGTCTTCCTGCACCTCTTTCTTCATCTCCTTATTCCTCTTTTAAAAAAAAATTTTTTTTCCAAAGCCATACTGTTAATTACCCTAAAATTTAGTTTCTTGTGATTTTCCCAACAGTTTCACAAGGTCAGTACATGTCACGCTGGGCAACTTTAAGAAAATGTTAGCTCTTATAAAGTTCAGCTTTATATAAATCTTCATATAAATTTTAAAGTTATATAATACATTTATATAATCTTTATATAAATCCTTAGAGTTGAGCTTTTGTTCCAGGAATCTTATTAGTGTTATTGACAGAAATCAGCTATCTTGGCCAATTTTCAGCTCGTTTGGCTACTTCATGCTATCAGCTAAGTAAACAGTTTTGTTGTCCAGGTCGGATACACCTGCTCTCCATCTACATATACAGAGGTCCTGTGAGGAGAATGTAGAAAACCATTTTCGGCTTAGCTAGTAGAGAGATTGGGGTAGGCATTATTCCATATCACATAGTACTGACTGATGACAACATGAGCTGCTAGATGTGCTCTACTTATATTCCTAGATAGGTTTACGGACAGATGACTTGTGGAAATCTCACAAAAGTGAAGCAGGGATTTGCATCTGTACAGACTCATGGTCAAGACACAAATGAATTCAATAAATAGTTGTGTGTTGAATGACTGAACAGGATTTAAAAGACATGTTCACTAGATAGTTAAGAAGAGATATACATTTTTTTGGACTACACTTTCAATGTTTATTGTTTGCAGAGGTTGTTGTTTTTTTTTAAAATCAGCTCTGTCCTTGAGGGCTTGGCAGACAATAATATTTTATATGTTCACAGTGCTTTATAGTTTATATATCCTGTCCCTAATTATTTTCTTCTCTAATTTTGACTAAAACTATATGAGGAGAGGTGTGATTTTAACATAAAGAGCATATAGATATGAGGTTTATGTGCTTTACTAAAAGTCCTATAGGGATTTTGACCATTTGGGATCACAAGACCTTAAGAATTTTGGAGTCACAGTGATATATATATATATATATTTACAGGTGAAAAAGTTCTCTTTCATCTGTCATTAAAAAAGTGCATTTAAGGATTTTTCTCACCAACCAGGCAGGGTGTTAAAGTGGGAAAAGTATAAATCTGGAGTTTTGAATCCTGGTTTTGTCACATATTAACAGTGTGAACTTGGGTTACTTATTAATTTTACTGAGTCTCATTTTTCTCATCTAATCATCATAACAATCATTCTGTAGAGTTACTGCTATGACTTCATGAAATAATGTAGATAAGGTGCCTGAGATACAATATGCATCAGTAGAATCAGCCTCCTGTCAGGATTACTCTGTACCAATACATCTAGACTATCTTTCCCAATCTCTTCATTCATGAATGAAG
The DNA here is from genome assembly GCF_963924675.1 of Phocoena phocoena. Lineage (NCBI taxonomy): Eukaryota > Metazoa > Chordata > Mammalia > Artiodactyla > Phocoenidae > Phocoena > Phocoena phocoena. Next base: position 36,036,318 of record NC_089222.1, on the reverse strand, counting down.
GACGCCCTCTGAAAGATAACCAGTAAACAATGCAGTCTGTGGCTTTTGGGAAATAGTAAAATAACTGTCTATGCCACAATCAAACCTGGAGCTCTGACCTCATGAGCAGACAGCAATGAAGGCTAACCAGTTGCAGACTTGGGTGGTTCGTCAGTTGAACCACTGAAGGAAGTCTTGGGATTCATCTGTCTTCCTCACTCACGTCTCTGAGAGAAACTAGGGTGCATTGAGACCTCTCTAAACACTCTGATCTACCCCTATTCTGACATAATCATGCCTCAGTCCACTCACCTAGTGCCAATGGAATAAACTTAAGCCATTAAACAAGCTGAACAACTATGGAACACACCAGATTCTATCTTGAGTATTGTTTTGCTGACTAAAAACTTTCACACCGAGGGAGAGGTTTGATTGAAGAAGGAATTAACATACATTTTTTGGAAGCAAGTTTAGTAGAAAATCCTTTCCTACAATTTACCGATAGCCATGTAAAGTTATTGGTGAAGTTTCAACCATCGGTGGAAATTTAACAGTGGTGTTACTGAGTAATGTGATTATGAGTGATTTTTCATCTTTGCTTCTTTGTGCTTCTCTGTATTTTCTTTAAAAAAATAGAATGAGATGGGGGCAGTCAATCAATCAGTCCATCAAATCAATCAATCCATATGGAAAAGAAATACTGTTTTGAGCATTCTTTGGGGATGGAATGAAAATACCTTCACTTAATTCCTAGGAATTGCCTTTGGTAGAGAGTAAGTACTTTTGTCCATCTATGTTCTGAGGCTTTTCTGCTCAGAAGTTAGATTTTCTTTTCCTGAAGCAGCTCTTTCTGCCCATCCATGGAGCTCATCAGCACAATCTGTAGGATTTGTATGCAGCTGGCTTTCCCTGTTTTTACTTTTGAATGGGTAGCTTATTTCTTTCCAGCAGTTCTCTCTTTTTAATTGACCCAAAATGGGTGCAGATGTGGTAAGCATATGCTGAAAGTTGTCGAATATTATTTTCACCCTGAAGAAAGGCCTGACATAAGCAGTTTCAGATCGTGTGAATTCTTGATTTCACAGTGGCCTTCCAACACTGGCTCTGCTGCCAGTGATAGCAAGAACCAGGGAGAGACCTTGGGAGGTAAACCACTGATTTACTTCATTTCCAAGAACTGATGACCTCATGTGTTCCTTGGTGTGAGATTTTGTGAAATGAAGAGGTGTAAAGTGAAGTTTTCATCTTCAAAATTGGTTCTAGGGTCTAAATCATAATTAAGGTATTTTTCCTATATCTTTTCCTGTATTTTTCAGTGCATACTTGTAGGAGCCAACTTCTGTTATTTGCTTATTTACACCAAAGATAGTTTCTTTGTGCCAATTCTAAATTCTGAATTTTTGTTTGATTTTTTTCTATTGCCTTTCTGTTAGCTGCATAGTGTATCGAAGGACAATTAATCTGGGAATCAAAACACTGCATTTTCCCTCTTATTTTGTGAAATGAATATATATTGCAAACATATAATTGCTATTCACAACTGTTAATCACATTGCTCATAAACTGTTTTCCAATACTTATAGAAACACGTCATTAAATAGAGTTAACTTGACTATCTATATTTTTTTGTCTGAATATTAAAACTATTTATTCCAGAGGTTCTCGAGAGAAAGTTTTCATGTTCCCAAAGAAGAATTTTTTTACCTGGAGAAAATAATGACTTCTTCGGTAATAGAGGATAGTCAAAGAATTGATTTAATTAGTATATTTCTTTATATTGCTAAACATCCATGAGCAAGCTTAATGTACTCATACACCTGAAACTAACATAACATTGTAAATCAACTATACCCCAATATAAAATAAAAATTAAATTAAAAAAAGATTAAACAGGCAGCAGAGTAAAAAAAAAAGTTTAATGTATTCATTCATTCACTTATTTAACAAAAGTGTGGTGCGCCTACCACATACCAAGTACCTTGCCAGGGATCAGGGATACAGTGACCAATTAGAGAAACAGAGTTCTTGCTGTCATACTGTCTGCAGGTTAGTATGGAGATGGACAAATAAGCAATTGCAGTAAGAGCACATTGGAGAACACCTGAACCTAGATTTAGCGGTCAGGAAAAAGATATTGAGGAGAAGAGAGATTTGAAAATGAGCAGAAAATGAAAAGTGAGTAGGAGTTATCCAAGTCTTTGTATTGTTGAGAAAGGGATAGTGACAGAGTGTGCAGGTGTTTGAATGTAAAGGAAAAGAAAGAGAAAAGGCTAGATAGCTAATGGTTTAAGTCTACATTTGGAATGAATTAAAAGGACAATAAAAGCTGGTGGAAACTCATTCTGAAGTCATCATTAGGCGCTTACAAGCTTACCGGCAAGTTTCAAGGTTTGCTTTCTGGGAACACATAAAGAGAATTTAATAAATTTCCCCTTAGGGGGAGGAGAAAGTTAATAGACCACTAAAAGGGCCTAATTTACCTCCCAGGATTAGATTACTCAGAGTTAAAATAGGGCAATTAAGATGTAGATGCCACGTTTAAAGGTTAGAAAGTATACCCAGTGTAATTCTAAAAGACCAAAGTCCTTCAGAAAGCACTAGAGTTTGTTCAATGCACTGAAGCTTTAATTTCTCAGGAACCTCACACCTTGGTCTTAGGTAAAAAGAAAAAAGAGCAAGTCATGCTGCTCTGTTTCTCATTGTTAGGCACAATCTCCAATGTATTCTTTGGTTTGGCTGGTGTGACAATCAAATTCATGTAGTAAGAGGAAAACTAGATGATCTTTTTGAAATATGTCTAAAATTTCTCTTGCCAGCTCCAAATAAATGAATCATATTGACTTCATACTAGGGAGCCATATTCCAAGCTAAATTCCCAATCCTTGGATGGATCTTCCTGATTCTTTAGCCTATATTCCTAATTTTTCATTTGGACAGTTATTATAAAATGTCTGTTCTCACACATCTCAGAGCCCAAGTGGACCTTTTGGAGCTGTTTTTAGATTCCATCATGCCCCCTTAGCATTTTGTAGAAAGAATAAATCCAGTTTCACAACACTTGGTTGGGAGGGTTCTGACGTTCTGTAAGAACTTTAAGATGCTTAAATTTCCATTCAAGGACTGGAGCATGGATTAATTTAAATTATTCAAAAGGTAGAGGATGCCTCCTCAAAGGGATCCTTTGAACTTGGAATTTATTCATTCATTCAAGATATATTTACTGAACATCTATTGTGCACCAAGCAGTGTTTTAGGTATCCTGTAGTGTGGCTGAAAGCCTAGATAGCTGATTCTGAGTCAGAATTTCAATATCATGAGATAAAGTCTACTGATCTTTCAAACATGGCAGAGACAATCAACATTCTGGCTCTGCTACTCAGTATCTGTGTGACCTTGAACAGACTTCTCTCTCAGCCTCAGTTCTCACATTCCTCAACTGTGCCCAACAACTTCTACTTTCACCAGTGGATTGGAAGAGACAAGATGTGACAAGTTAAGCAGAAGGGGGAGATGTTTGTGAGCTCTGGTCACTCACTGTTCACCTGCAAGATATTCTCTTCCAGGGCCAGCCAAGCTAGTGGGCAGCCTAGAATAGTCCTCTCAGGAGTCACTTCATCGACTCCTACTCTTACGTCAGACTTCCTCCCGAAGCCTGACTTGACAACTTTTGTGATAAGACACCCCTGATATGAGTTTCTATGGTGCCCTCCCCTATTTCTACTATGGACCTTACCACAACTTATCATGACAGATGTTTAATCTACCATCTATCTCGCTGCTAGAATCTAAGTTTCAAGAGGGCAAGTGACATGTCTGTTCTGCTTTCTGGTATATCTCCAATGTTTAACAGAGTCCACGTATCATTATTGAATAAATGAATGAATGTATGTCTGTATCCCTCCTTACAGGCTGCTAAAGAGGAGTCTGTGAAGCAGAGAAGGAAGCATACTTTGTCTATGTTGGTTGCTGCGCACATGTACACACACAGCTTCACTTAAGTCTCATGATCATGCTAAGTGGCAGAAATTGCAGGTATTTTGATTCCTGTCTGCTGATGAAAATGCAGTTCAGAGGGTAAAGCTTTTGTGTTTGCGTGGCTAGGAAGTAAGAGGACTAGAATTGGAACTCAGCTCAGTTTGATGCCAGACTCTTTGTTCTTTCCATTAAATCACAGCATTCCTTAGCACTTAGCAGCAATGGCAACCGGGAAAAGAGTCACCTGGAATTTGATCTTTGTGGCTGCCTTTTCATATAGCTTATTTTTCATTTCTATCTGCTGCTTTGCTTTATTAAATAAAGATAAACAGAAGCTGCTACTGGTGCTGTTGATTGAGATTTCTGTTTGAAAATGAAATCTTGGGCATCTGTTCTCCCATGTTATATTTTACATTGAAAAGAACGTCCATTTTGTTTTTTAAGAATTATTTTTCTCAAAAGGTAGTGCATGCATATGGCAAAAATGTAAACAATGCAAAAAATATTTTTTAACACATGGTAGCATACTGTGTATATCTCTATGTACCTTGCTTTTGTCACTGAAATATCTTCAAAAGTATTCTATATAAAAATACATATTTCATTATTTTAATGATTATGTATAATTTCCTTTTATTTGTAACACGTAATTGGTAGGTTTAATAATATGATAACCACAGAAGAAAGTAATCTAACATCAGAATTACAATGTTTACCTGGTGAACACAAATATATTTGAACAAATATAAGTTAAATCAAGCAACGTGACTTAGAATTCCCATAGAGTCGGAAAGTACAATTTATTTTTATAATGAAAGCAATAAAAGTATTTAAAAGTTCCATTCCTTAGGACTTCCCTGGTGGTGCAGTAGTTAAAAATCCGCTTGCCAATGCAGGGGACACAGGTTCGATCCCTGGTCCAGGAAGATCCCACATGCCACAGAGCAACTAAGCCTGTGCACCACAACTACTGAGCCTGCGCTCTAGATCCCGCAAGCCACAACCACTGAGCCCATGTGCCACAACTACTGAGCCTGTGTGCTGCAGCTACTGAAGCCCACGTGCCTAGAGCCCATGCTCTGCAACAAGAGAAGCCACCGCAATGAGAAGTCCACGGACCGCAACAAAGAGTAGCCCCTCCTCCCCGCAACTAGAGAAAGCCCGTTTACAGCAACGAAGATGCAATGCAGCCAAAAATAAAAAATAAATAAAAAATAAAATTTCCATTCGTTTTATTGTGAATCATTGCAGCCAACTATCACTTAAGGACACAGAGTCTTAGAGCTACGAGTGACTTTAGAGGTGATTTAGTGGGGTGGTTTTAAAGAACATTTTAGGGTGTGTGCGTGTGTGTGTGTGTGTGTATGAGTTTTTCTTCAAAAGCAATCTTATGCAGAGACATAATAATTTCTTGTTTATTGAACACCTACTTTGGGTCTGGAAAATTATGAGCATTTTAAATCGTTATCTTATTGCTTACATTTTAGAGATAGGTACCATTATCATATTGATTTTATAGGTGAGAAATATAAATGCAAAGTCTGCCTGATTCTAAACACCATGGTACAGTATTTTGTCTACTAGATGTAAAATGACTAAATTTCAGAAATCCTACCCACTTAGCCTCAATCTTCAACCCTGAAGGTCCTTAGAAGGGGCTCCTCCAATCCTTTAGGATTTTTCAGAACATGTTTTTAAAATCCTCACAGAGTCCATGCACAAGGTTAATAATCCACCACTACTCTACCGGTATAGCTGTACCAGTATTGAAAATATTAAAATACTTCTGAAGTTTCAGTAGATAATTCTGTGGGACCCAGACACTCTCTGAGACATGCTGCTCATTATAGGCTGAACTGTGCCCTCCTGAAAATTTATATGTTGAAGTCCCAAACCCCCCTGGACCTCAGAATGTAACTGTATTTGGAGATAAGGTCTTTTTTTTTTTTTTTTTTTTTGCGGTATATGGGCCTCTCACTGTTGTGGCCTCTCCCGTTGCGGAGCACAGGCTCCAGACGCGCAAGCTCAGTGGCCATGGCTCACGGGCCCAGCCGCTCCGCAGCATGTGGGATCTTCCCGGATCGGGATACGAACCCGTGTCCCCTGCATCGGCAGGCGGACTCCCAACCACTGCGCCACCAGGGAAGCCCTGGAGATAAGGTCTTTGAAGAGGTGATTAAATTAAATTAAGACCATTAGAGTGAGACCCTGATCTCATCTGACTGAAGTCTTTAAATAAGAGAAAGAGACACCAGTGCTTGCTCTTTCTTTCAACACATGAACTTAGGAAAGGCCATGTGAGGACACAGTGAGAAGACTTGCCATCTGCAAGCCAAGGGGAGAGCCTCAGAAGAAACCAAACATGCTGACACCTGATCTTGATTTCTAGCCTCCTGTGAGAACTGTGAGAAAATAATCTCCTAATGTTTTAACCACCTAAGTCTGGTATTTTGTTAATGGCAGCCTGAGCAGTTCAATATACTGGTACTCCTCATAATCTGGAAACTAAGAGTTAAAGCCTGGCACACAACAGGGGTCCTCCCTGAGGGAACGTGCTCTGGTTGGTACCCATGTAACTGTGTCCTACTAATGGACATTTTGCTTGTTTCCAAAAAACTATGAAGCAATGAATTTTCTTGTACATATATCTATATGTTCACTTGGGGATATATTTTAGTATGTATTTCTAGAAATGAAATTGCTGAATTGGTTAATTTAGAAAATTGCTACATGTATATTAACATTCTTCATAAAATACATTAAAAAACTCATCTGGGCAAAGCTACATTTGTGGAAGACACTAGTGTATTGGATGAACTCATTCTGGCTTCTGGACATTAACAGCTGCCTTGCTTTTGAAGGAAAAAAAGTTTGAAAGTAGAAAATATTTTAAATTCATTAGGGAGAAGGAGTGTGAAATATTCCATCACCTGATAAATGAAGCCCAAAGCCACAAAGGGAAGAAATGTCCAAGCAGCTCTGACAATGTCTTTTGGTGTGAGTAAGGCCAGAGAGCACCATTGCTGAGAATAGAGGTTTAAAATGATGTCTTTTCCCTCGGGCATCATTTGCCCACCAAACTATCCATGATGACACTTTATATTATGTTCATTCCTTCAGGAATAATAACTGTGCCTCCATGTGGAAGTTTTCTCATTCCACAAAAGCAGGATCATCCATCATATCAACATGATATGGTTTTGCCAGATACCAGATGAATTAGCAAATGGTATTCAATATACACATTCATCAGTTCTGACTAGTGCTTAAATAATATCATAAGGGTATATTTTTGGAAAATACTAGTGGGCTTTGAACATGTTTTAAAAATTGTCCAGACAGATATATGGTTCTTTTAGTCACTTAAAAAATTTAGAATTAAAATAGCTTTTGCTAAAAGCTAGCTCTTCTTGAATATAAACTGAAAAAACCCAGAGGCAGAAATTCTCAAACTTGAGTAGACATCAGAATCACCTGGAGGATTTGTTAAAACACAGTTTACTGGGCTGTACTCCAAAATTTTAGACTCAGTAAGTCTAGAGTGGGACCATGGTTCTGTATTTCTTTTTTTCTTTAAGTGCAATTGATTGCTCAGTGCATTTTTTTTTTTTTTTTTTGCGGTATGCGGGCCTCTCACTGTTGTGGCCTCTCCTGCTGTGGAGCACAGGCTCCGGACGCGCAGGCTCAGCAGCCATGGCTCACGGGCCCAGCCGCCCAGCCCACGCTCCCAGACCGGGGCGTGAACCCGCGTCGCCTGCATTGGCAGGCAGACTCTCAACCACTGCGCCACCAGGGGAGCCCACGGTTCTCTATTTCTAACAAGTTTTCAGGTGATGCTGGTGCTCCTGGTCTGGAAAGCACACTCTGAGGATGGCTGCTCTTGACAAGCCTTTTACAAAATTTAAGTCACATATGAATCACCCAGGGATCTTTTTAAAATACAGATTCAAATCCAGTAGGAACTCAAGATTCTGCATTTTGACAAGCTCCCAGGTGATGCTGATGCTTCAGGTCTGTGAAATTTTGAGCATCAAGATTCTATACAAAGTATAGCACATTTTAGCTGGTTGACAATTTGGGGGGTTCCTGATTAAAAGATAAAGGTAAATGTGTGGACTTCCCCCACTCCCTCCCAGTTTCTCTGTCAAATGTTAATGAACACTCTAAAACTGATTGCCAGGTCTTTTAACAGAACTTGGCCTATGGTTCTCTCACCCAGGAAACTTAATCAATTTGGTCCATTCTTTCCACCTCCCAATTTTGCTGAGGCCTAGTTTGATAGATTTTCAACAAAGAGAAACTGGGCATGGAACATTGCTGGTCATCGAGACCATATAGAAACAGAAATTGAAGTTTAGAGTAGATAAGTAATTTACCTAAGACATGGAGCCCAAGACAAGTAGGCTACTCACTATCCCATTGCTTAGGACAGGCAATATGGTGAGGGTGGATTCTAAACACTGTGAAAAAGAGAGAAGATACTTAGATAATCCGGTGACGGTGACAGTGTTCTAGGAATAGGGCATTGCCTTGTTAGAAGCTGGTGGTCAAGAGTGGGGCAATTACCCATATACCTAAATTTTCAAGCTCAGAGCTTTGGATTAAGAAAGGAGAAGTCTCTGTTTCCAAGTCTTAAGACGAAGTAGAAGGATTTCAGACTTCAGTTATTAAACTCCAGGATCAATTCCTCTGTCCTTTATTTCACATACTGGTTTACATCAGTTCATATTGGGGTTATTAGGTTCTGGAGAACAGAACCACGAACTGTCAGAGTTGAGAAGAACCTTAGGAATTATCCAAGGCTTTTTCTTCACTGAGACTCATTCAGCACTAACAAAACTCACAAGAAATAGGTTTATAACCCATCACTAAGATTAAGTTTGCTGGAGATCAAAACACTTACATCCCAATTATGGGGATCCTCTGACAGTATTAAGAAAACTTAGAAACTGAATGATAAGTTTGATGAGCCTGGAATCAGTTAGAGCCAGAGGAGATGAGAAGTTTTGTGAGGCATTTCACCCAAATAGAGGAGAGAACTAACTTGTTCCCCTATTAATATTGCAACTGTTACCTCTAGATTTTTTGAACTAGCTCTAGATCCAAGCATTCTATCCGTTGTGCTCAAGTCTCCTTCTCAGACTGCATGTCACAAATTTTGGTTTGAAAAATACAACTAACATAACTAGAGAGTTCACTTTCCCTGGGGGTGGCATCTTTTTGTCCCCAGAGAGTCTCTCTCTGTCCCCTGGAAAGGGCAGAAGGCCCATGATGGACTCTGCCCAGATCTCCCAGCTCTGGTCTCTGTACCAACAGCCCCACTCTCCTTGAGATCCTCAAGCTTTTGCGTCAAACACTGGGTAAGATTTCTGAGCCTCATGCCATGTATTTTTGTGAGCTCTGAAAGAGGGTTAGCCCACAGTGTTGCAAAGATTGAAATACAGACTTTGTTTTTAAAATTTTTAAATTATTTATAGCACTATGAGTAAATCACTTAACCTCTTGTGACTTAAATCAGACTATTAAGGCTTAAAAAGTCCATGGCCATTCCCCAAATCTCAGAGTTCTTACAGCTTCCCTGCCTTTGTTATCCTTTTTCTAAAACTGTGTAACCAACGTTAGACAGATATGAATATGTTTAAGGATAATATTTTCCTATGTGTATAATAAAAATATAATTATTCATTGTTTATTCATTCTTTAATGGATTATTTATTCAGTGCACATTTATTGAACCCCTACTATGTTATTCTGTACTGACAATGTTATATGCAAGGAACACAAAAACCAATGAGGCATGACCCCTGCCTTGAAGAAACTCACTGTTGGTGGCGGAGATAGGCATCTATTTTTTTCATTCATTCATTCTAAGAATATTTATTGAATTTCTATCATGCTCCAGCCACTGTTCTAAGCTCTGAGGAGTTTACATTTTAATGACAGTGGAGCAAGGAGAGGAGGAAGGAGACAGACAATAAACAAGTAAACAAACAAATGAGATCACATCAGTAAAAAAATGGTAAACAACAACAATGAACAAACAAAAATAACCCAGACCATTAAAGCACGGTAGTAATAGGACAGGGTGATTGGTGAAGTCATTTCTTATTGGGTGATAATAAAGATAAGACTTGAATTGTGAGAAAGACCAGGAGGAAGAACATTCCAGGCAGAAAGAATCAGTGGTAAATAAAAAGGGCCTAAGTCCAGAAGAAACACCGTATATTCCAGGAAAGTAAAGAAGTCCAGGGAGTCTGAGAGTAACGATGCATAATGACAATGGGATAAAAGATAAGACAGTATAAACTGTTTTGGAAAGATGGGCATGTGGGACTCTACCATGGAAGTTTTCTAAGAGGAGGTGGCTTTTGCGAAGTCTTTAAGAGCAGAAGCCTGTAATCGTTCATCTAGGGTGCTGCTAAGACTCTTGCCTAAGGAGATTGGAGCAGGCGAGAGAGAAGGGAGCTGCGGGGGAGAGTAGAGGTGGTGGTTTTGGCAATGCTGCCTAAAGGCTTCTTATAGTTTTATGTATTTGCATAAATAAAAGTGTCCAAAAATAATTTGCATGCCTAGAAATACATCTTTCTAATACTTTCACACAATCAGATATACTTGGCTTAGTCTTTTTATGAGTGATCACAAATTCCAACTTAGTAAAGTCTGCATTAATGAAATTTTCATATAGTCATACCCTTTTGTCAAGGAAGTTGAGATCTGTGCCAAGAAAGCGTCTTCCTTATCAAGTCTATCTATTTTTTATATGTCTTTAAAGAAAATTTATGTGTGTGTTGTGCATTTTTTTCTTTTTTAAATGGAGTTGTTTAGAGATAAGGAAAAATAGTGAATTTAGTCATCCTGATTTATCCTTCCTGATAAGGGCTGAGGGTTCTCTAGAAATGTTTTCTACTCTGTGGCTGTAAATAATTTAATAATATTAACACTTAAAAATAAAATGGGATTCAATACAATATGGGCTTAAAAATCAGAGGTATTCTTACGGAAGTGTGTGTGTGTGTGTGTGTGTGTGTGTGTGTGTGTGTGTGTGTGAGAGACAGAGAAAGAGAGAGAGAGAGGGCGATTCTGATCTTTTAAGACAACAAATGATCCAGGTGTGCTTGTGGGTTTGAGCACCACTATCATCCCAGGCATTTACTGCTTCTCTTTTTTAGATCCTCAGCACCTCTGGGGGCTTACTAGTAAAAAAAAAAAAAAGAAAGGTAATGAAATTCATTTAATATCACCCTAAACTATCTGATATATTAAGCTTCTCTTTCATTTTGAAAAAATGATGATTCTAGATTTAAAAATCCTGCTCAAGGGACTTCCCTGGTGGCACAGTGGTTAAGAATCCGCCTGCCAATGCAGGGGACACGGGTTTGATCCCTGCTCCGGGAAGATCCCACATGCCGCGGAGCAACTAAGCCCGTGTGACACATCTACTGAGCCTGCGCTCTAGAGCCCGTGAGCCACAACTACTGAGTCCACGTGCCACAACTACTGAAGCCTGCGTGCCTAGAGCCCGTGCTCCACAACGACAGAAGCCACGACCATGAGAAGCCCGCTCACCGCAACAAAGAGGAGCCCCTGCTCGCCGCAACTAGAGAAAAGCCCGCGCACAGCAGCGAAGACCCAACACAGCCAAAATTTAAAAAACAGATTTATAAAAAGAAATAAATAAATAAAAAAAAACACTGTGTTTGTAAAACAACAACAACAGAAAAATCCTGCTCGAGTCTGTCTTTGCCTTCGTAAGTGGAACTAACAGTAAAGCTAGCACTGTCCGCTGCTAGCTCTGACAGACACAGGTGAGGGCATTATGAAATAGGTTTTATAATTACCTAAAAAGTGCATTTATCTACCCTTCCTTTTATCTCTAGCCAGTTCCCTCAAAAACTTTATTTTTAACTAAGAGGATTTCAAAGCTTGGTATTTTCGAGAATTATAGTAGTGTTTGTTCTTTAAAAAATAAATTACATTCTTATGCATAAACTAAGGTTAGGAAAGTATATAATATTTTCTCTCATGTTTTATCTTTTAAAAGAAAGGTTAGAATAATAGCACTTTAAATTGAACTCAGGATGTTTTAAGCAATTTTTAAGAAACCGTATTTCTTGTTCTATCATTTCTGTACATATTTGAATTACGTTTAAAATTCCAAATCCACCACATTCCCCAGAGGTTCCCTTCATGGTGGATGGTGCATTTTCCAGTTAGCTCTGCTTAGTGGCTGAAATTGTTCAAAGCAATTTGTCCAAGACTGAACCTGAATTAATGTGGTGCATGGATTATACATTGTATTACTTTTAAAAATTCAAGACACAATGCAACCTTTTCAGTTATTCAGGGCCAGCATTAAAGTATAAGTGGAGTAAATGATGTGACATATGATCTGAGGAGAGATACTGAGAGACACTCCTTTCCATTCTGCTTCCCTTTGTTCTCTCCTCAGGTCTCTATTAGAAAGACTTTGTGTCTAGAAGTATGAGAGTAGAATGCAAATTCTTTTATAAGGAGTTAAATGCAAAGCAATGTTGAATCTATGACTCCTCAGCGGAAATGTGTTCATCAGATTGTGTAGCAAGAACTTGGGGGTAAGGGATAATATTGGCAAGTATTTTATTCATGAGAAGAGCAGAGTGGGGGCAAGCCCTGATTTTCCTACCCCCATTTTTTAATATCTAGAATGCATGTGAGAGGTTGGGGAGCTTTAAAGGGAAAAGGTGATTAAGTAACTGGCTGAGGGATGAGGGCTTCTGACCTGCCTGTTTGACTTGATTCTTCCTGAGACTCTCTTTCCAGCTCTGCACATTCATTGCATTTCTCAAACTGCCCTTTCTGATCCCCCACCTCAGCCTCTTAATGAACTTCTTCAACCCTCGTTTTAAGTGCTGCTTGTTTCCAGAATTCTTCTTCAACCTTGAGTCTCCTCCTCCCTTCTTGATAAACTAAGCACATCTCCCTCCACTTCCAGAACACCACGTGTGTCTCTATTGCAGTTAGTGTCTCTTACAATGATTTGTTTGATTCTCCCCTTTGACAGATTCCAAGCTCTTTAACGGCTGGGATGGAGGGTCCCTTATTATTTCGAGGACGTGGCATGGTTATTTAATAAATGTAGAATAAATGCATTTCAGTACTGCTCTTGTATGTTTCCTGACTTATCCCCTCTATTTGAAGATAAACATTGCTACATCCTCTTCCATTTCAATGTCTAATTTTTTGTAGCTATTTTAGTCATCACTATTTTGTTTTACTCTGAGCTCCTCACAATCTTTATAAAATGGAAACTGCCTGTGTAGGGTCTAATAATATATTCATCACTGCCCTCTGGCCCTCCAATGAACACTGCCCCATTCCCCTTCCCCATCTCATTCAGAAAAGGTGACAGACGAACAGCTATCAGCTTGAAAACCTACAACCCCAAACCACTTTTGCTTACCTGATTCTACTCCCCTCTTCCTTTAAAAGACACTCCTTCAACCTGCTCTTCTTCACCTCATTTATTCTATATCTTTAGAGATGTTTCTATCATGTTTCTCTTCTTTTCTATATCTTCAACCACTCTAGTGAATCCTTCCCCTCAGCATGTAAACGTACCCAAATCTCTTTAAATAAAAAAACTCTCTCTTAATCACAAGTGTTCCTATATCTCTGTTCTTCCTCCATATCTATACAATAAAATAATAATCATTACTTGCAACCTTAATCTTACTTTTCATTTACTCCTAAACTACTGGGTCACCATTGCCAAAGCCAAGGTTCATCTCAGTCTTTATCCTTACTTTTACCCCCTGCTGTATTTGACTATGTTGACCACAGCCACATTTCCTGAATTTTCTGATTTAAAAAAAAATACTGCCCTGCTTCTTCCTGATTTCTACTTAGGTCTCCAGCCAGTCTACTGAGCCTACTCTAGAGCCTCTCTTTTTCAACTTGCTGCTTAAAAGCTGATACTTTTCAAGGTTCTGTCATTGGCTTGCTTCTCTTCTCATTTTATATACTCTGCAAGGGTAATGTCTTCATACACAATCCAGACAGCATCCACTACCAACTATGCTGAAGAATTTTCAAACATCTAGGTTTAACTGACATGAAACACTGCCTTCTCTGGCGCCCAGTCTAAAACTTGGGAGTCATCTGGAGTTTTTCTTTCTCTCAGTCCTGTATCTAACAGGTTACAACCAATTAGGAGGTAGACACTGAAGTTGAATAGCTTACTTTTCCTGGTTTTCTCCAAAAGGGTGGATCAGGTTGAAGAGCAGTGCTCTAGATATCCTCGAGGGAGAAACAGTACAAGGGGTTGGTCCGACTCAGGAGCATTTTGTTTGACTGTGCCCTCATAAGGAGGGTATGCATGGGTGAAGTCTTTTCAGGATGTGTTCTTCCCCTCAAGGGCCTGGCGAAGGCTCCCAGGGCATCCTACCATATCAGCCATGTGTCTCTTCTCCTGCCCTCTCCCTCCCACTGCCATGCCTTTCCCCACCTTGTCTTTCTTCCTTTGCCACCTTCCCTCTTCATAGGTGTGTCTTTTCTCCGTATATGGAGAAAACATTACATTTTTCAATGGACTAGACAGAGATCTTTCCTTCTGATTTTAGTGCAGATTTTTAAAAAATTGAACTTACTTACTTTTGAGTCAAAGTCCTCAGATACAAATAAAGGGGGTCATTTTTACCTTGCTTGGTTCTCTGTGAATATATTTTTCTCTGGGAAACATGAGAACAGGTAGGTGGCCAAAAATAAAGTTCATTTATTTATGATCTCTGGTCAATATAATTTCAATGGCAATCTCTCTTCCTTTTCACTAGCAGCCACCAGCTGTTTTGATTCTACCTCCTAGCTATTCCAAGAGTCTGTCTCTATGGTGGAATGCAAAAATGCCCACATTCTTTATAGCCCTCACATCAAAAAGGCAGAGTATTTCTTTATTCCTTGAATCTGGGCTGACTTTGTGACTTGCTTTGGTTCACAGAATGAGGCTGAGGCCACGGAGACTGGGCCTCAGGAGGCCTTGCACATTTCTTCTTCATCTCTTGGAGCCCTGCCTCCATCACATGAACAATCCCTGGCCAACTTGCTGGAGGATAAGAAATGACAGGATCTGAGAGAAGATGTCACAGCAGAGCCACCTTAGATCAGCCAGCTCTCAGCTGACCATCTAGCTGACCACAAGCGCATGAACTAGCCAGCTGAAGTCAGCTGAGACTGGTCCATATAAATGGAATCCCAGCTAAGCTCAGACCAAACTGGACCTTCAGAATCATAAGCTAATTAGGGTTTCTCAACCTCAAAACATTGACATTTTGGACCGGATGATTCTTGGGGGACCATCCTGTGTACTGTTGGATGTTTAGTGGCATCCCTGGCCTCTACTTATTGATGCCAGTAATACTGTTCTTCACTGTAATAACCAAAAACATCTCAAGACACTGACAAATGTCCCCTGATGGTGGTGGTGGGGGACAACCCCCGTCTCCCATAGATGAGGACCAATGAGCAAAATAAATGGTTGTTGCTTCACACCTCGAAGTTGTTTTTTTTTTTTTTTCGGGGGTGTGTGTGGTTGTTGCAGAGAAAAATACTAGCTAATACAGTTCCCTTCCTTCTAGCTCCACTATCATTGTCTTAGGTCAAGTCCCTATAACTTCGTTGTGCCTAAATCATTGCCAGTTGCCTAACCAGGCTTCCTACTTCCTGTGATTTGTTCCTTTAATACAACACATCCATTTCCATCAGTGGTCAAACAAATAAACACAAACACAAATTTGATCATATCATGTCATACTTAAATAAATAAACCTTACTGGTGTCTCATTTCCTACATGGAAAAATTCCAAACTCCTGGCATACAAAGTCCTTTATCAGCTAGTCTCTCTGCCACAAATCTGATTCTCCCCCTCTCTCCCATATATAACTTAATTTTCTGTGCCATCACACTATTTGCTGCTTTGGAATGTGTTTTATCTTTTCATGCTTTTGTACCTGAGAGTTAAATTTAAGTAATTCAGATCCTGCTTTCTACCACCAATATTCTGAAGGATTTTATAGAATAGAGCTAATTGCTTCCTGCTAGCCTCTTATTTTTTTAAAAAATCTTGGGTTATGCACAGACAAGTACACACATATGCATGTATAATTGCATACATACATGTACGTACATAGAGTGAAAGTCTAATAAGATTAGAACTCAAATTTCAGTGTTTTAAAGGGAGTTTTGAGGAAATTTGTAGGCACCCCTCCCAAAAGTATTTTATTAACTTTAAAGCTCTTAAGCATATACCCTAGTATAATAGATAACTGTTTTAATAGGTATTCAGTTAATAGGCAAATGACCCAAATTCATTTTAGAAAATTACCTTTCCTCCACTGTGTGCAAGATTAATACAGCAGTCAATCAAGTTATTTTGCCCCATCCTAGCTAAGGGGTGGAATTTAAACTAGGCCAATCAGCATCTCCTCTGGGATGCTGTCTGTTGGGCAGAATGATGCAAGACCCTAAAATTTGATTGGAGATTCCTCATCCTGTGGTGGCTGATTAACTCCTTTACCCTGGTCTAGTTCCTGATGCCATATTTCCTGTTATTTTTTAAGCCTAGTGTGAGCTTCTGTTTGGTTCTATAAGCTACCTCTGATCTTCTCAATATATTACTTTTCTGCTTTTGCTATATAGAGTAGTTTTATGGTACTTGCAACCAAACAACCCTAAATGATATCTCATGCTACCTAATTTATTACTCTCATGATAAAAAAACAACTCTTAAAACTTAAGTAAAGCAAGGATGAATAACTATAGCCAACATGTCCTCTAAGACCTTAGATGTATTAACAAATCTTTCATTGCTTTTCAAAGAAAAGTTAGTTTTTATCTCTTTGAAGTATATTCCAAACACAAATTTATCATAAAACTTTGTGCCAAGCTGAGTTCTTTCCTGGTCCAAGGAAAAGTTGGATTGCCATGAAACCAGTAACTTGATAGTGTAGACATATCAATGGGTCTAGAAGCCCCTGACTATGAATGATATGCCAGGTGTTTGGTATGTATTACACTCCTGATTATTTAAGTCTACATATATGAACTCAACTGATTATTTGGTGATTTGTATGAAGTATTTTCCATTAAGTCTTTTGGTGTATTGACAATGACGTCATTTTCTTGAGGACTTGACATTAGTTCAGAAGAATAAAGACCTAGTATTAGTTTTTCCTTTGACCAACTGTTATAATACAGCTTACATCTCTGACTTTTTGAAAGAGGAAGTAGTAACTTATTTATCTTTTTAAAACACAAACTTAGCTTTTAGTACATTCTTTTTTTTTTTCCTGTTGGAGAAATCTCTTTGAAAGTCTATTCCCAATGATATGTAATTGTTCTAACTAGTTCTTACATTTATTATAAATAACAGTATTGAATTAATTTGCAGGTATTTCATAATACATACCTTTGACTAAATCAATGTGGGTTTCCCCAAGCTAGTCCATTTTAATGAGAGCTTACTACGTCTTTGCCATATATGTATTTTCTAGGTGCTCCAAGATATTCTTTTATTGAAGTACAGTTGATTTATAATATTGTGTTAGTTTTGGATGTACAGCAAAGTGATTCAGTTACACATACACACACATACATATATATGTGAGTATATACATAAATACACACATTCTTTTCCAGATTTTTTCCATTATATGTTATTACAAGATATTGAATATAGTTCCCTGGGCTACACAGTAAGTCCTCATTTATCTTGTTTGTTTTTTTAAAATTTTTTTTGTTGCAATGGTAAATAGGAGTGTTTCCGTAATTTCTCTTTCAGATTTTTCATCATTAGTATATAGGAATGCAAGAGATTTCTGTGCATTAATTTTGTATCCTGAAACTTTACCAAATTCATTGATTAGCTCTAGTAGTTTTCTGGTGGCATCTTTAGCATTCTCTATGTATAGTATCATGTTATCGGCAAACAGTGACAGTTTTACTTCTTTTCCAATTTGTATTCCTTTTATTTCTTTTTCTTCTCTGATTGCTATGGCTAGGACTTCCAAAATTATGTTGAATAATAGTGGTGAGAGTGGATATCCTTGTCTTGTTCCTGATCTTAGAGGAAATGTTTTCAGTTTTTCACCATTGAGAATGATGTTTTCTGTGGGTTTGTTGTATATGGTCTTTATTATGTTGAGGTAGGTTCCCTCTGTGCCCACTTTCTGGAGAGTATTATCGTAAATGCGTGTTGAATTTTGTCAAAAGCTTTTTCTGCATCTATTGAGATGATCATATGGTTTTTGTTCTTCAGTTTGTTAATATGGTATATCACATTGATTGATTTGCATATATTGAAGAATCCTTGCATCCCTGGGATAAATCCCACTTGATCATGGTGTATGATCCTTTTAATGTGTTGTTGGATTCTGTTTGCTAGTATTTTGTTGAGGATTTTTGCATCTATATTCATCAGTGATATTGGTCTGTAATTTCCTTTTTTTGTAGTATCTTTGTCTGGTTTTGGTATCAGGGTGATGGTGGCCTCATAGAATGAGTTTGGGATTGTTCCTTCCTCTGCAATTTTTTGGAAGAGTGTGAGAAGGATGGGTGTTAGCTCTTCTCTAAATGTTTGATAGAATTCACCTGTGAAGCCATCTGGTCCTGGACTTTTGTTTCTTGGAAGACTTTTAACCACAGTTTCAATTTCATTACTTGTGATTGGTCTGTTCATATTTTCTATTTCTTTCTGGTTCAGTCTTGGAAGGTTATACCTTTCTAAGGGTTTCTCCATTTCTTCCAGGTTGTCCATATTATTGGCATAGAGTTGCTTGTAGTAGTCTCTTATGATGCTTTGTATTTCTGTGGTGTCTGTTGTAAATTCTCCTTTTTTATTTCTAACTTTATTGATTTGAGTCCTCTCCCTCTTTTTCTTGATGAGTCTGGCTAATGGTTTATCAATTTTCTTTATCTTCTCAAAGAGCCAGGTTTTCGTTTTATTGATCTTTGCTATTGTTTTCTTTGTTTCTATTTTATTTATTTCTGCTCTGATCTTTATGATTTCATTCCTTCTACTAACTTTGGGTTTTGTTTGTTCTTCTTTCTCTAGTTCCTTTAGGTGTAGGGTTAGATTGTTTATTTGAGATTTTTCTTGTATCATGAGGTAGGCTTGTATTGTTATAAACTTCCCTCTTACAACTGCTTTTGCTGCATCCCACAGGTTTTGGATCATCATGTTTTCATTGTCATTTGTCTCTAGATACTTTTTGATTTCCTCTTTGATTTCTTCAGTGATCTCTTGGTTATTTAGTAACGTGTTGTTTAGCCTCCACTAAACGTGTTGTTTGTGTTTTTTTCCCTGTAATTGGTTTCTAATCTCATAGTGTTGTGGTCAGAAAAGAGGCTTGACATGATTTCAGTTTTCTTAAATTTACTGAGGCTTGATTTATGACCCAAGATGTGATCTATCCTGGAGAATGTTCTGTGCGCACTTGTAAAGAAAGTGTAATCTGCTGTTTTTGGATGGAATGTCCTATAACTATCAATTAAATCTATCTGGTCTATTGTGTCATTCAAAGCTTGTGTTTCCTTAGTAATTTTCTGTTTGGATGATCTGTCCATTGGTATAAGTGAGGTGTTAAAGTCCCCCACTATTATTGTGTTACTGTCGATTTCCTCTTTTAGAGCTGTTAGCAGTTGCCTTATGTATTGAGGTGCTCCTATGTTGCATGCATATATATTTATAATTGTTATATCATCTTCATGGATTGATACCTTGATCATTATGCAGTGTCCTTCCTTGTCTCTTGTAACATTCTTTATTTTAAAGTCGATTTTATCTGATATGAGTATTTCTAATCCAGCTTTCTTTTGATTTCCATTTGCATGGAATATCTTCTTCCATCCCCTCACTTTCAGTCTGTATGTGTCCCTAGGTCTGAAGTGTGTCTCTTGTAGACAACGTATATATGGGTCTTGTTTTGTATCCATTCAGCAAGCCTGTGTCTTCTGGTGGGAGCATTTAATCCATTCACGTTTAAGGTAATTATCGTTATGTATGCTCTTATTACCATTTTCTTAATTGTTTTGGGTTTGTTTTTGTAGGTCCTTTTCTTCTCTTGTATTTCCCACTTAGGGAAATTCCTTTAGCATTTGTTGTAGAGCTGGTTTGGTGATGCTGAATTCTCTTAGCTTTTGCTTGTCTGTAAAGCTTTTGATTTCTCCATCGAATCTGAATGAGATCCTTGCTGGGTAGAGTCATCTTGGTTGTAGTTCTTCCCTTTCATCACTTTAAATATATCATGCCACTCCCGTCTGGCTTGTAGAGTTTCTGCTGAGAAATCAGCTTTTAACATTATGGGAGTTCCCTTGTATGTTATTTGTCGTTTTTCCCTTGCTGCTTTCAATAATTTTTCTTTGTCTTTAATTTTTGTCAACTTGATTACTATGTGTCTCAGCGTGTTTCTCCTTGGGTTTATCCTGCCTGGGACTCTCTGTGCTTCCTGGACTTGAGTGGCTATTTCCTTTCCCATGTTAGGGAAGTTTTAAACTATAATCTCTTCAAATATTTTCTCGGGGCCTTTCTCTCTCTCTCTTCTTCTGGGACCCCTATAATGCGAATGTTGTTGCATTTAATGTTGTCTCAGAGGTCTCTTAGGCTGTCTTCATTTCTTTTCATTCTTTTTTCTTTATTCTGTTCTGTGGCAGTGAATTCCACCATCCTGTCTTCCAGGTCACTTATCAGTTCTTCTGCCTCAGTTATTCTGCTACTGATTCCTTCTAGTGTATTTTTCATTTCAGTTATTGTATTGTTCATCTCCGTTTGTTTGTTCTTTAATTCTTCTAGGTTTTTGTTCTTTAATTCTTCTAGATCTTTGTTAAACATTTTTTGCATCTTCTCGATCTTTGCCTCCATTCTTTTTCTGAGGTCCTGGATCATCTTCACTATCATTATTCTGAATTCCTCTTCTGGAAGGTTGCCTATCTCCACTTCATTTAGTTGTTTTTCTGGGGTTTTATCTTGTTCCTTCCTGGTACATAGCCGTTTGCCTTTTCATCTTGTCTATCTTTCTGTGAATGTGGTTTTTGTTCCACAGGCTGCAGGATTGTAGTTCTTAATTCTGCTGTGTCTGCCCTCTCGTGGATGAGGCTATCTGTCTGTTTTATATATAGTAGTATGTATTGTTAACACCAAACTCCTAATTTATCCCTCCCCCTCTTTCCCCTATGTTAACCATAAGTTTGTTTTTTATGTCTGTAAGTCTGTTTCTGTTTTGTAAATAAGTTCATTTGTATCAGTTTTTAGATTCCACATATAAATGATATCATATAATATTTGTCTTTCTCTGTCTGACTTCACTTAGTATGATAATCTCTAGGTCCAACATGTTGCTGCAAATGGCATTATTTCATTCTTTTATGGCTGAGTAATATTCCACTGTGTGTATATATATATATATATATATATATATATATATATATATATATATATATATAATATATATCTTCTTTATCCATTTATCTGTTGATGGACATTTAGGTTGCTTCCATGTCTTAGCTATTGTAAATAGTGCTGCTATGAACACTGGGGTGCATGTATCATTTTGAATTAGAGTTTTCATATTTGCTGGATATATGCCCAGGAGTGGGATTGCTGGATCATATGATAAATTTATTTTTAGTTTTTTAAGGAACCACCATACTGTTTTCCACAGTGGCTTAGGTACTTTGAGTATTACAAACTTTTATTGTATGGGCCAGAAGTGGGGAATCAGGCAGTTTAGAGGTTATCTATATTGTATGTAACTTCTTTTTTATGCTCTCGTATGCAAGTACAATAGAAGCAATGTTAGGTGTTCTCTTCCTCTAACCTGTAGTGGGACTCCTTTTGACTTGCTTAGGTTTTTGAGAGACATGAGGATGTCCTCTTGAAGTAGTTATTAGTGCTGTTCACTAGTATTTCCTGTTATCTCCTGTTTGGGGCATATGGAATTGTATTTCTCTTCCTCATTGTGGCTGAGTGGGGCTATGTGATTGGTTTTGGCTGATACGTTGGAGCAGAAGTGATGTGTGTTACTTACAGGAAAATCATTTAACAGTCAATGTGAGAACTTTCAGAATTCTCTTTTCTCTCTGGCACCTTTGAGATGGTAGGGGTGCCTCCAGCAGGTGTGAGATGATGGGTGCTCCCTGAGTGAATACTCTGAACAGAGTAGGTGGACATGTAGATTGAATAAGAAGTAAAACTTTGTTATTTTAAACCAATAAGATTTTGTGGTTCTTGTTACAGCATAATGTGGCTTTTCCTGCCTGATATATCTATTTCTGGAGAGTAATTCTCCTGAAATCTCTACCTTTTCTCCTAATGATAAACTGTGTTGTACAAGTGAAAAGGCAAGCTTGGAGCCCCCACTGCCACTTTTGCCAATATCAAGATTTTCCATCTCAGCCTCCCACAGACATTTTGAAAGCACACACAACCTTCCTTCCTTCCTTTCTACCAACTCCACAGTCCTATAAATCTCCTGGAAGCTTGAAAATGTCTTAAATTTCCATCAACAAAAACTTTACTCCTAAAAGGTAAAAAGGAAAAAAAAAAATCTGTTCCTACCCTACATCAAATATTCTACATTTTAAAATTCTTTCTTTTCACCTAACAAAGTTTCTAACACTCCAACCTGTCTTATATCTTCTTGCAAAAGGAGAGAAGAGTATTTGTCACCTTTTCTGACTTCCAGACTTAATAAATACTCTCCTTCTCTCCCTCAGTCTTTACATTTCTCTCTGTCACTGTTAGTTTGATCTTGATGTCTGACATGTCCTCTTCATGGAGAAGGTGGAAGTGAAATGGGGATGGGGACACAACACATGCGCTCCCTAACATTTTCTACTGCCAGAATAAATCATGCTCTGATATTTTAAAAAATGCTCTTGGAATTAGCACTCACACTAACATTGTTCAAACTGCATTTATGGAAGTGCAATAACCTATAAGGTATGTAATTCCAGAAGGGTTATACATCTGCAAGTTGACAGGAAGGCTAAAGAAAGCTTCTTTCTTCTACTCTTTCCATTTACCTTGTGCTAAGTGGTCCAGTAGAGATCAATGAAAGAATGGAAGCAGAAGGGGAAGGGTGGGATTACAAAGTCACAGGCAGCAAGTGAAGAAAGACAAAATAGTAAAGTCTGCAGTTTGATGGTTTTCTTTGCTGATCACCATGGCACAACTGAGATGTTTTTTATCAATATTTTGAAAATTCAGGTTGAAGCCTTAAAAAAAAATGTTGATTCTAGGGAAAAGTAAAAAAAAAAAAAATTTATGGAAAAGGATGATATATAAATAAAATTAAATAGTTCACATACCTGACTGACTGGTTGAACTGCTGGGACTGTTCTGTCGAAAGTGTTCTAAGACTCTGGTTTGACAGTGGTGACTGAAGAGCCATGATGGACAAGGGCTTGGGTGCTCCAAATCTGTCATCCTTATCCTAGAAAGTATCTGAGGAACTATCTCTTTCATTCTTGTACATCAAGGAAGAAAAGGGACTGTACTCTATACTCAAAATACAATTGTCCATTTTTCAATTTAACATCTCCAGAGAAAGAGTTAAGTTGGACATTTTCATCTCTCACAGGTTTTTGTTTTGTTTTGTTTTGTTTTGTTTTGGGTCCAGAACTTCCGAAAGCTAAGCTGGATAGCTACATTGTGTGGTAGACTTCTTAAGCTTTTTCAGGAGAGTGTTTGCTTGTTTGTTTTTACTGAAATCTCACACAGATCTCCAGTACAAAATAAGTAACAAGTGGAACTGTTTTCCTTAAAGAGGAAACAGTGGTATAAAACCCATATTCCTTAGACCTCTCTCTCTTGCCCTTTGGCATGCTGCAGGATCCATGGGGCTTTCTCACGTGCAGTCAGTAACTCCAGAAGTGACATTTGAGCCAGATAGACTTGGATTTAAACGCCTTGCTTGCTTCCTAGCCATGTAAACCCTTAGATGAGTTGTTAGCTCATCTAAGCCAGCGGTCCCCAACCATTTTGGCACCAGGAACCTGTTTTGTGGAAGACAATTTTTCGACAGGAGTGGGGGATGGTACAGGCGGTAATGTGAGGGACCAAGAGCGGCAGATGCTCACCCACTGCTCACCTCCTGCTGTGTGGCCGGGCTCCTAACAGGCCACGGACTAGTACCAGTCCGCAGCCCGGGTTTGGGGACCCCCGATCTAAGCCCTGTTTCTTTATCCGTTAAATAGAGGTAATAGTCCTTAGCTTGCAAAGCTGTTGTGAGATTGAATTGAGATAGCAGAACATAGTAGATGCTCAGCAAAGATTATTCCTGTTTTCTCTCCTGCTTGAAGCTAAATCCAACATAATACATCCAGTTTTTTTATGGCAATTGTTAAAAGTAATTTGTTGCCATTATCCTTCAAATACCTGTAGATTGCTATAGATTTTTCTTCAGCTTTTCTTTATTGCCCAAATCAACCCTGATTTTGTGTCCTTTTTTAATCTTGTTATTTATTCATCTGGTGAAACAATGGATAAAATATTTTCTTCTGTATTTTATATTTGTCAAATTCTCATTAATGGTAATATCTTACTTTTACTAATTCAGATAACCAATATAACCACAATTTGAGAACTGCTCTGTTGGATATAATTTAGCTTGCTATTCATTTACTGAATGGTGTTCAATATATATTCTACAATTGCTTAATGTGTATTTTGGTAATTTTCCTCTTCATAAATAATTACGTTAGAACTTCTCTTTTACGTGTATACTACTTCCATGAATTTCAAGGTTATACAGTGTTATATCATGTGTACATATGTTCTTGATGTGAAGAAAGCATCAGTGAAAATATGAAATTACAGCTTACTTTTCTCTTCACAAAACTAGCCCAATGAATACCAGGATGCTATTTGTGAAGCTTTGTTTTTCCCCTATTCCTTAGACTTACCTGTTGCAAGATGCTTTTTCTTCTTTTATCTTAGCCCACTATTGGAACTTTTGCCATAGTCATAACTATTGCAGGTTATTTAATATTGAACATCAAACAATACTTGTTTGAGTCCATAGCTACCCCCTGCTTTCCTCCCTTAATATTATCGTTTAAGTGTCAAGAAATTTGGGAAATAGATTCAGTGAAGAAAATCAACAGTTCTTAGACTAACCTTAAAAAAAAATCACTTTGCAACAACATGGATGGACTTGGAGGGTGTTACTGTTATGCTAAATGAAATAAGTCAGAGAAAGACAAATACTGTATGATATCACTTATATGTGGAACCCGCAAAATACAACATACTAGTGAGTATAACAAAAAAGAAACAGACTCACAGAGATAGAGAACAAACTAGTGGTTACCAGTGGGGAGAGGGAAGGGAGGAGGTGCAACACAGGGGTAGGAGAGTAACAGGTACAAACTATTAGGTATGAAATAAGCTACAAAGATAAATTGTACAATGCAGGGAATATAGCCAATATTTTCTAATAACTATCAGTGGAGTATAACCTTTAAAAATTGTGAGTCACTAATATTGTACACCTGTAACTTAAATAATATTGTACATTAACTATACTTCAATAAAAAAAATCACTGTCCTATTTATCCATAGAATTATCAAATACTGCTTTTCATGGGACAAACCCTTAGAAAAGTCCCATCTACTTAAAAATAGAGAGAGATTAAACAGAATTTGTTGTAAATAACTTAAAAAAATTTACTTTGGTCTTCTTCATTAGGTAATAGACTATTTTAATCTTAATTCCCTGCCTAATAAAAGCACAATCTGTGATCCTCTTCTTTTGTAATAATTTCTCATCAAATGGTAGTGCACAAATGAAGGAGATTTGGAGTGACTTTGTTGGCTATGGTGGTTACAATGTGAAATAAATACCTCCTATAAATAATACATAAACAGGAAGAGTTTAACAAAAATTCCAATTTCCATCATGGCCAGAGAAATAGGATGAAAAGAAAAAATTTACCTTAGAATGAAATTATGAGATTGGAAAGATCTAACATGAATACTTGTTATTAACCAAAATCAAGTTTACATTCCTGATCCATTTAGTTAAATCTAAAAAGGAACTTGACATTCTAATATGAGGAGCTGCTAGAAGAGTTCAGACATCTAACTTTCTTTGAGTAAATATTTAGAGAAAAGAAAATTAATGAACATTTTTAACAGAAATTATTTTCTTGGTGACATAGAATTTAATGGAAGAAACATACTCTCTAGAAAAATAGACTAGAGGAAAATAGCTGGAGTTCTTATAAATGAAGTGCGTGAAGGTAACCTTAATATAGTTTGTTAAATGTTTCCACACAGTTACCAACAAACAGGTCTTCACATCTTTGAACTAAAACACACCAACTTATTAAGGAAACTCAAAGTAGATCCAAGCTGGTACAGCACTTCTGGGCCATGTAATCCAATGAATTAAACTTCAGTCATCACTTTTAAACAAAGTGAAGCTGAGGTTCTTATGTGGGCAAAGTTTTCCCATCTCAATCCTGACTGCTGCTTTTGAAAGGCCTTGTGCTAGGGCGCAAGAGAGTTTTGATTTGACAATGACAGGAAATGTTTTTTCCATCTTCCAATAAAATTCAAAGCTTTTATAACATGACCACTTAGACCTTCTATAACTACTTTGTTTTAATAACTTATTTAGGACAGTTGTATAGTGGGGTAAATAATTCACAGCACAGAATGAAAAAGGGATGTGTGTGTATCTGTGTATAAAACTATTTGTGGGGAACTTGTATTAGTAAATGGAGCCTTTTTTAAATCCCTCAGCAATGTAGTATAGATGAGTCACTCAGATGGGCATTTTGCTTTTGCTTAATTAAGGAGTATACTGTTTACAAAATTATCCTGAAAGAAAAAAAGTCTTGTGGTTGAGGCCTTCCACTTAACTAAAATACATATTAGTATTTTACTACCAGATTGGAAAACATCTGAGAAAGTCTCTCTCTGTAATTTCGAAGTTATTATTTTTATTTCACAGGCAAAATTTTCTTTATTTTGTATATATGTGTACTAATATATAGCATTTAAATATGTAATATTTAAATATTTTTAAAACACCCTTGGTTTTGGAATCAGGAGACCAGTTTGACCCTCTTTCTCAAAAAAAAAAAAATCCCTTTTAAGCTTGTGGCTTTCACTAGTACTTTTAGTATTTAGGAACTTCAATTATTTCATGAATTTTAACAGCTCATATATGAGACCATTCACTAAATGAGTTGTAGATATTTTTTCAGATTAGAAAAATTAAGTCAATTTTACATTAAGAAACTATAGAAATGTCATAAATGCCAGGAAGGCAACAGTCTTCTACAAAATTTTGTTCCCACAGCCCTGTAAGCAAAATATTTTGAGCGTACAAATATACATTTCTTTATGTACTTATGTACCACATTATAAAACACACAAATAATACAAGGATATAGTATGAGGTAAAAATAAAACAGTGCTTTCTCACACCTAAAGGAGTAAATGCAATCACTACTGATTTAAAAAATGAAGAGGAATGTAATGTAGCAGTTTCTGCTACAGCTCTGGAGAGCCTCTCTAAGGCAGGGGGGCACATGAGATGCAGTTTTGCAGCCTAACAGGTGAAACATGGCAGGGGAGAAATAGGTGCTCCACCCACTCACAGGGTGACCTTCAACACTCACTCAAATCAGAATCACTTGTGTGTTTTTAAAAATACTGATACCTGGGCTCTAACTTCACAGATGTGGTTTCCATTAGTCTGATGGGGGAGGGACTAGGCATGGATATTTAAAAGTCTTCCTAGGAGAGATTAGTGTACAGCTGGGGTTGAGAATCACTGCCTTAGACTCAGCGTAGCTCTTCTACCCCTGTGTGGGCCCCAGTGGGAGTTCCCAGCAGGAAGTGGTGCCCAACCGTAGTGTCTGGTGGGACAGTGCAGTGGTAGAGGGGACACTGTAGAAGCAGTGACATGACTGCAGTGTCATGGGCAGGTATTCATTTGAATCAGGAGAAGCAACAACCATTCTTTAAGATGGTGGCCAGAAAAGGCTGTGCTGCTGAGGGTGAAGGTCAAACTGGTTTAAGAGCTCTGGTAAGTCCTCAGGAGAATGCTTCCATGGGCTGAGACCCTAAGTCAGCAGGCAGGAACAAAGGCTATCTATTGCAGCTTAAATTAATGTCATTCCTATGTCATTAAGCCTTCCACAGCCTGAGGACGCCTAGGGAAACTCAGGTTACGGCATTAATATCGTCGTAACAATAACCAACTTTAACAGAGAGCTTCACAACTGACAAAAGCTCTTTTGTATATATTATGTTACTTGATCCACACTTCAGCCCTGGGAGGTAGTAGGGTAAATGCTATTAGTTCCATTCTATAAAGGAAAATAATGAAGTTCAGAAATGTTAAATATTTGCCTGAGGTCATACAATATTAAAGAGCAGAGCCAGAAAGCCAGCTTACTTCTCCCAGCGCTCAACTATTTTTCCCTTTTTACCATACCTTGAACTGGAAGAAGGTGCTTGGTGATACACAGATGAGGATTCCTATGAATTTATGTCATTATTGATTTGTTTAGAAATGGGGTAAATCTCTCTTAGGGCTTACTATTTTTATTCTTCACCACAGCCAGAGCTAATAATATTCAGCCATACCAGTTGTTAAAATGCTAAAGGCTTCTTGCTCATTTAGTAAATATTTAATCCCTCCACCACCACAACCCCTGCCACCCCAATTCTTCCCCTGGACTCTGCTAGACCTCTCAATGATCCCGCTACTAAGGGGTTAATTCCTGGCTCAGCAAGGGCACTCCTGGCCCTGGTTCCATGTTGAAAACCAGCCTGAGTGCCTGGGCTATTAAATCTGAGGTTGTTAAATATCAGAAGCATTACCCTTCCTCATAGGCAGTCATTTTCAAATCCAGGTGTCTTACAAATTAATTTCATTGATAATAATAGGGCCTAGGGAATGGATCAGCAAAGCATTGATCCATATATCTCTCCAACAATTCATTCAATCTGTGGTCAAGTTCTTTGGATTCTGCTTCCTAAAAATATATTCTCTCTGTCTCCTCCTCTACTCTAATCAGCACTGCCTCAATTCAGATTTTCACCACCCTTCACTGACTCTTGCTATAGAGTCCCTGTTCCTTATCTAACCCTCTCCAATTTGTAATATTCAAATCTGATGGTGTTCCTACCATTTTAGACTTTATCAAATGTTGCCCTTTATTAATAGGGTTTTTTCCTAAACGTTATTGAGTTATAATTAACATTAATATTGTGTAGGTTTAATGTGTACAGTGTGATGATCTGATACACATATGTATTACAAAATGACTACCACAGTAAGGTTAATTAACACATCTATCACCTCACCTGATTACCTTTCTTTTCTGGTGATAACATTTAAGAGCTACTCTCTTAGCAATTTTCAGCTACACAATACAGTATAGTCACCATGCTGTGCATCCGATTCCTGGAACTTATCTATCTTATAACTAGAACTTTGTATCCTTTGATTAACAGCTCCCCATTTTCCCCCCCCCCCAACCCCCTGGCAACCACCATTCTACTCTCTATTGCTACGAGTTCATAGGGTTTAGTTTAAACTTCTGACCTGGGATACAAGGTCCTCTACTCTGGTTCACGCTCTCCTCTTCAGCTTGACAGCTCAGTGAACACAATTCTTCTTGTATCTGATGCTCACAGCACAGCAAAATACCCCAGGTTCTCCAAACGTTCCATACTGCTGTTTCCTACCACTGTGCCCTGACTCATGTGACTCTCCTTCACGGGCCCACATAACCTATACTTCCTGATGAAAACCAGAATTTTCTCTAGGCTTAATTCAAGCCTCACCTTCTCCGTTGACCAGTATCCTGACTCCTGTGGCTCCATCCAATTGTCAGCCCCTCCCTCCTTTATGAACCCATATATATACTTCTAGCATAGCACCTACAAAGCTTTACTAAATTTGTTGTTTTGGTGGCCCTCTCTTCCTTTTAGACTGTATATGCTCCTTGGGGGTATGCATCATGTCTTATCAGTCTTATCACCAGCACCTAAAACAGTGTCTGAATACAAAGTATTTAATACGTGCTTACTAAACAAATACCTTAATTCATTAACTCCTGATATGATTCAGGGACTTTCGCCCAGATATAGTCTAGAGCTTCTGAATTAAAAAAAAAAAAAATCAGGTTAAAAGATCTGACAAAAGATTTCTTGAGCTTCTGCTTCAAATCTATGATAGTGATGTATCTACAAATGTCAGCTGCCAGACACTGCTAGATGTTTTTCAGAGCAGTAGGAGTCCTGAAACCACAAGTGTATGCCAACTACCAAACTATAAATAAGTATCTGCATATTGCAATTAATAGCTTATTTGGAGGTGAATAATCTCTATAAGAATCGAGACATCATTTTCAATCAGTAAAGGACTAACACTGAGTTCTGGCAACTTTCTCTTTTATGTAGAAAAGGATTTTGAGCATTATTTGGATACTTAAATAGTTAGAAACACATTAATTTTAGCCATTGTTTGGGAATAAGCCTGTGTCATAACTGGCTTAATCTTTATTTTTTTCCCCCAGAATCTGATCTGTAGGGGCAATCGCCAAATGGAATTGTGGATCCATTTGGAGCCAAGATTCTCCACTCACCAGGATTCTGTGAAAAGCCACACAGTAAGAGGAACAAAGGGAAAAATATAAACATTTTCCTATTTCTTTATATGAGGTAAGAAATTCCCATTTTAGAAATTAAAAAGAAAAAATGACCCTCAGTTTATAAGTGCTTGGCTAAACATGTAAATCATAAGCACTTTATGGTTTGTTTTTGAATACTCTTAATTGCTAAGATGTAAACTAAGAGACATTTCAATAGTCTCTTCATTATTTACCCTATCTTACAACCTTGAAGGAAACAGACTGTTCTGAAGCATGAACAATTTTTAAGTGAGCTAATATTTCCCTAATGGATTTTGGGGTTAAGGGCAACGCTCCAGATTGCTTTTAAAGAAGTTGGAATAATCATTTCTAGTATCTTATCCACAGTATAAGGAATCAAGATGTGTTCACTTCCAACCCTTCCATTGTATGCACTGAAATAATCATATAACTTCTCTTAACCTCAAAGTGCAAACAAGAAATTATATGTCAAGTCATGTGGAAGGCCGCATGTATGCAAGAAGTGTGTACATATAAACACGTCTAAGTTTGATAGTATAATATGGCTTTTAATGTCTCATCAGAACAGTAAAGAAGCATTGAATAAGAATACATTAAAAAACATAAATATATACTTACTTTTTATCTAAAAAGCATAACCCTATTTTCTAAAAGTTCTAAGAAACTCCACATAATTTCAAGGTTTTTAGAATGGCGTATCCTTTCCTGTACGTGTTACTTAGATGAACAAGGTAATTGGTGAGGTTAGAGAAGGGAAGAGCAGAGGACTGGAACTTTTATTGTTTGCCAGCAGGGAGATAGTTCAGAGGGACTTTTGTCAGGAACTTGGGCAAAGTAAGGGTGTCTCTAGTTTACAGGATTCTCATGTTTGATATTTTAACTGTGTTTCCTGTGCTAATTTCTGTATCTGCTCAAGGGTGACTCCAAAGTCATCTGGTTGGTACTTTGGTTTCAGAGACCCTCCCTCAAATGTAGCCTAGAACTTCTGAATTTAAAAAAAAAATCTGGCTAAAAGATCTGACAAAAGGCTTTTTCCTACTTTATGACTTGATTTATACAGTGCATTGGAATTAAGTCACATTTATTTATAACCTGCTGAGCACTGTCAATTAGAAGAACTAAAGTTATATGAAATTGGAACTATTTTGAAAATTCCAGGATGTATGCAAGCATATCTTTTTCAATCATCTTCTCAACACTTTGAAAAGTCCTGTTCAGGCTTTAGATTATATTGTTGCTGCTTTTCTCCCCACCTAATAAAATAAGAAAATCCTCTCTTTCTTTCTTGTAGATCCTCTTCCCCCTTAGTGTTTGATAATACTAGATGGAAACCAATAAACTAAACTGTAAAAGGCAAAAGTTTATCCACTTCCCCTACTGTTGAAACTTTATTGAAAATACTGACATCCTTTGGTTTGAGATGGGAAATTATTGCAAGAGACACAAATTATAATACCTATTCAGTTTTAATTTTAAAATACTTGAATTTGGAAGCAAAGAACAAGTTTTCTGCTAGCAATTCTATTAACTTCAACTATCCTATCTATCTCAAGTGGTGTTTTTCAGATACACAGTAGGTTGGGCATATTACACAGCTGATTCTTAGTCCTGATTCTGGTATTTGCTTTAATGCTGTATGACCCTAGGCAACCTCTCTGAGCCTCAGTTTTCTCATTTGTAAAACAGGAATAATAATATACATCCAGTTTCCCTGCATAATACACATGCAGTTGAGAGGGTCACTTTAGTGGAGGCACATGAAAGCACTTTGATAGCTGAAGACATTGCAGATCCACTGATGAACCAGCAGGAGGCTTGGTCCAGCAACTGGCTGAAACATGGTGTCTTTACATCCTTGCCTCTTCAGCTCACAGGTTCTTGCAGAGTTTGAATTAGAAGCTGTTTTTGTCCATGTCCTCTCACCAGCTTGGGAGCCTCGTTCCAGCCTCTTGCTTGAGGAGCAAGTATTACTGTTGCCTTCTTGCATTGGTTTGAGTACAATATTTCTGTCGCCTTCTAGCATTGGTCTGTTTACTTGGTCTTGGCTAAACTTCTGACTACAATTGTCTTCTTCTGGCTTTGTACCTGCTCTTTGTTTTGCATTTCTGTCCAGTAAAAATGCTGATCTTGTTTTTGAGGGGGGCTATGGTTTTTTGGCCTCTGTTACCAGTCTGTATGTATTTGTGGTAGAGAATATGCATCAAAGCCTGAAATTATGCAGCTAACTTGACTGGAAGGTTTCCTTGGTACAAGTGTTTTATAAACTGTCAAGTTCAATCAGATATAAGATGATGTGTTTAAGAAAGAAAACCTGAGCTTCATTTTTTTCTGAACTCCACCTGGCATCACTGAGAATATTTGACAATTCAATGATTAAGTCCCTTCCATAGCGACAAAGATCAGTAATGCTCAAAGTGTGGTCCTCGAACTGGGCTTGTCTGCAAAATGTTACTGGTCTGGGGTAAGATAAGTTCAGAATGTGAGAGTCAGCACTGGGAAATGTTTAGAGCAATTTGAAAAAGTAATTTTACATTTGTTGTATCTAACAATGTAAAGAATGAGCTTATATTTTTGTTCTTTTAATCTCATTTTTCTTATACTTTAGAAAATATCTATTTATGATGGATTAGAAATTAAAATAACTAGGCTCTTTACCACAGATAGTTCGAGAAGTACTGTTTGATACTGTTACTGATGCTTATTATATTTCATCAAATATAATATCCCATCAATTTAATTTGTGCTATTATTTTATATATCAGAAAAGAAGAAAGCAATGCTGCCAGTTAAGATATATGCCTTGTCTATGTAACACTTAGATTTTTAATATTTACTAAAAGAGCTCTTTTTGACTTGTAATGTAATTTTTTAAAATCATAGATTTCTTTTCTTAAGTATAAAAAGGAAAATATTAATA
The DNA here is from genome assembly GCF_963924675.1 of Phocoena phocoena. Lineage (NCBI taxonomy): Eukaryota > Metazoa > Chordata > Mammalia > Artiodactyla > Phocoenidae > Phocoena > Phocoena phocoena. Next base: position 36,002,779 of record NC_089222.1, on the reverse strand, counting down.
CACTAACTTAATGAAGGTATTTCTTAAACTTCTTCATGTTTTGAGTCCAATATTTCTGAATCACCTTTTACCTAGTGTTGTTGATGTCTGTGTTTTCCACACAATACTGTGGAATATTGTGGTTTTCCACATAGTATTGCTCAATACAGTATTGCCCAACACAAGGATTTTTTAAAAGATTTCTCCAATATAATTTGCAGGTTTTCCCCCACAAACTACTGACCTTACTAGAAGGTGTCTGTGGACAGTTGCATGTATTTCAGGAACAAACTATATTATAACATTTTTATACTTTTTTTTATCCTTTCTTAGATCCTATAAAGAACTTGATGCATGAAAAAATGGAACTGTGACTATCCCTTCAAAGATGAATATCTGCTTCTTCAGTATCAAATATATATCCAAGTGCTCTGTTTCCATGCCTTCCTGCAGACACAATAACTTCTTTGTTTTAATGCTGAGGTACACAGTAAACTTTTAATAGACATTTATTATGGCAATTAAACTCAACACATATAGTATTAACCAGGCATTTAACTCAATGATGGGAATTTGAAAGCTAGGAAAGGACCGAACTATAGAATGTTTGGGCAAGGCCTGACTGTGATTGTGATTTACAATCTCAGATTGTAAAATGTATCCTAAAAGATGCTAAAACGTGAAAAAAGTGTCTTTAAATAGATGAAATATGGTAATATGGATTTAAAGATTTCCAAGAGGGAGCTATCATTTTACTGGAATAATTTAGAAATGTGGGTTCATGATTAATATTTATTACTAGGAGAAGCACTAAGGTTGTTTAATGCATCTAAATTATATTAATTGAATTTAAAGGAGTATCTGTATGGAGACTAGCTTTTGATTAATTCAACTAGCCTACTACAGAGTTTACTAAATATCTAAGTGATTTAATTTATTGAACTACTTACTCCAAAGACAGAGTATATCTAGCACTCCATAACAAACACTCAGCACTTACTGTGTGGAAGGCATTACTCACAGCAACCTTTGACATTAGGTAACTATTAGTTTCCCCATTTGTAAGACTAGGCATCAGGGCACGGAGAGGTTAGTAAGTCTTGGGGCCAGCACTCAAACCTATACATGTGGCTCAAGTGTCCAAAGTTTGAGCTGTTAACTTACGCTATGCTGCTTTTCAACAAGTGAAGTTATTTTGGCTACATTTCTAGTTTTCAAAAGATCCTGGAGTTGATTAAAAAAATAATTCCCTAAAACTTTCCAGATCATGAAAGCATGTAATGGGGGAAAAAGACAACTCTGAATTTAAACAAACCAACCAGCTGAGCCAGTCAAGCTCTTGAGTATGAGTAGAACCAGCTGAAGAAAATGTGGCCCAATCAGACCCTTTATCAAGTCTTGGTAATAAATGCCCTTGGCAAACAAACACAATCAGAACAAAAATTTCCAGTACCACTTTCCCGTACCACTGAAAGGAAAAAATGTTGACAGGGACTATGGAAATGTGATGACTAGTAATTATTCAGTTGAAGGGGAATATAAACTGGGACTTACATAGAATTTGGATGCCAAACAAAACTATTACAATGAAATTCGAGGAGGCCAAATGTAAACCAAAACTGTCCAGGCTACAGCGTTTCCCCACTATTGTATATACAAAGGTGAAACTGAATCGCCAAGGAGGACAAAGCAAATAATGTCATCAGCTATTTCTCAGAGTGAAACCCTAATAAAAATGAAAGAGTGTTAAAACTCAATTGTCTGAAGTAGATGCATTTCCTCTTGTTAGAGAATTTAAATAGATTCTTCCTTACTCAAAATAGAGAGTGTAAAAATATCCGCTGGCCAAATATGAATGCATCTTAGACTTCTCTGAAGACCTTTATTTAAGAAATACAATGCAAAAAATACTTAAACAACAGGGAATTTACATGTCATAAAAGGATGCAGTTATATTTTATAGAGAATTTAGTTTCCCATGAGTTAAATTGCTTTCCAAATCATTGTTTGACTAAGCGGTTGTGTTCTAAGAAACTTGAAAGTAAAGTGTAGGTAATGGTTAAGTAAAGATGAATAAAATAAATGAATAGAAAACCAGTATTGGAAATGATGACATAAATCAATACCAATGATTTTCTTTTACCAAACTGTTTAAACTAAGACACACCTTTTCCACTTATATCAGTACTGCTTTTTAAAAATCCTTGCATCATTTAGGAAGAAAAACACCACCATAATATATTAAAAGACAACCCATTCTGGCTGGAAGGTAAAATTACAACTTTAATTTGTATTTAAAAACATTTGATGATCAAAAGGTACAAACTTCCAGTTACAAATAAGTCCAGGGGATGTAATGTATAGCATGATGACTATAGTTAACAATAATGTACTGTGTGTTTGAAAGTGGCTGAGAGTAAATGGTAAACATTTTCATCACTAGAAAAAAATATTTGTATCTATGTGTGGTGATGGATATAAAAATAAACTTATTGTGGTGATCATTTCACAGTATACACATATATCAAATCATTATGTTGTACGACTGAAGCTAATACAATGTTATATATCAATTATACCTCAAACAAAAAAATTTTTTTCCTAAAAATTGAAACTTCAAAGGACTAAAATTTTTTGAAATGTATATTTATATACATACTATGAAGTGTATTTAAATCTATAAAATTAAGACATTATACTTTATTAGTTTTTATAACTTGGATTGGCACAGGAGCCCTCACTTGGTCAATGTGGCAGAGTGTGGGAGTCTTCATACCAGAAGGATGAGTTCCACCCTGTGATGGTGAATTTTATGTGTTGGCTTGGCTGGGTCAAGGTGCCAGATATTTGGTCAAACACTCTTCCAGATATTTCTGTGAAGGTGTTTTTTGTTTTTATGTTTTATTTTTAATTGAAACATAGTTGATTTACAATATTATATTAGTTTCAGGAGCACAACATAGTGATTCAATATTTGTATAGATTATACTCCACTTAAAGTTAGTATAAAATAATTGGCTATATTCCCTGTGCTGTACATTACATCCTTGTACCTTATTTATTTTACATATTTATAGTAATTTGTACCTCTTAATTCCCTTCCCCTGTCTTCTTCCTACATCCACCCCACTCTCCACTGGTAACCACCCTAGTATGTTCTCTGTATCTGTGAGTTGGTTTCTGTTTTCTTATATTCATTTGTTTATTTTTTAGATTCCACGTATAAGTGAAAACATATCATATGTCTTCTCTGTTTGACTGATTTCACTGAGCGTAATACTCTCCAGGTCCAATAATATATATACCACATCTTCTTTATCCATTCATCTGTTGATGGACACTTAGGTTGCTTCCATATCTTGGCTATTGCAAATAATGTGGCTATGAACACTGGTGTGCATATATCTTTTCAAATAAGTGGTTTCATTTTCTTCAGATATATACCCAGGAGTGGAATTGCTGGATTGCATGACAGTTCTATTTTTAATGTTTTGAGGAACCTCCATACTGTTTTCCACAGTGGCTGCACCAATTTACATTCCCACCAATTGTGCACAAGGGTTCCCTTTCTCCACATCCCCACCAACACTTATCATTTGTTGTCTTTTTGACAATAGTCATTCTGCCAGGTGTGAGGTGATATCTTATTGTGGCTTTGACTTTCTTTTCCCTGATGGTTAGTGATGTTGAACATTTTTTCATGTGCATATTGGCCATCTGGATCTTCTTTGGAGAAATGCCTATTCAGGTCTTCTGCCTAATTTTTTTTTTTTTTTTTTTTTTGTGGTACGCGGGCCTCTCACTGTTGTGGCCTCTCCCGTTGTGGAGCACAGGCTCCGGACGCGCAGGCTCAGTGGCCATGGCTCATGGGCCCAGCCGCTCTGCGGCATGTGGGATCTTCCCGGACCAGGGCACGAACCCATGTCCCCTGCATCGGCAGGCAGGCTCTTAACCACTGCGCCACCAGGGAAGCCCTGTTGAGGATTTTTGCATCTATGTTCATCAGGGATATTCACCTGTAATTTTGTTTGTTTGTTTTTTTCTTTTTGATAGTGTCTTTGGTTTTGGTATCAGGGTAATGGTGGCCTCATAGAATGAATTTGAAAGTGTTTCCTCCTCTTCAATTTTTTGGAATGGTTTGAGAAGGTAGGTGTTAACTTTCTTCATGTGTTTGGTAGAATTCCCCTGTGAAGCCATCCAGTCCTGGAACTTTGTTTGCTGGGAGTTTTTGGATTACTGATTCAATTTCAATACTAGTCATCAGTCTGTTCAGATTATATAGTTCTTCCTGATTCAGTCTTGGAAGACCACTTTTCTTTCTAGGAATTTATCCGTTTCTTCTAGGTTGTCCAATTTGTTGGCATATAAATGTTCAGAGTATTCTCTTATTACTGTTTGTATTTCTGTGATATCCATTGTTATTTCTCCTTTTTAAATTCTGATTTTACTGATTTGGACCCTCTTTTTTTCTTGATGAGTTTGGATAAAGCCTTATCAATTTTATTCATCTTTTCAAGAAACCAGCTCTTGGTTTCATTGGTCTTTGTTTTGTTTTCTTTTGTTTTTTGGTTTTCTTGAGGGGGGGTTGCTATTTTGTTTCCACTCTGATCTTTATTATTTTGCTGACTTTGGGCTTGGTTTGTTCTTCTTATTCTAGTTCCTTTAGATGGTAGATTCAATTGTTTATTTGAGAATGTTTCTGTTTCTTTATTAGGCCTGTATCTCTATAAACTTATCTCTTAGAACTGCTTTTGCTGTGTCCCATACATTTTGGAAAGTTGTGCTTTTATTTTAATGTGTATCAAGGTATTTTCTGATTTCTCCTTTGATTTCTTCATTGATCTATTGGTTTTTTTGTAGCATGTTCTTTAGTCTCCTTATATTTGTGTTTTATCCATTTTTCTTCCTGTAATTGACTTCTAGTTTCATACTGTTGTGATCTTAAAGATACTTGATACAATTTTTATCTTCTTAAATTTGTTGAGACTTGCTTTGTGGCCTACCATGTTATCTATCCTGGAGAATGTTCCATGTGCACTTGAAAATAATGTGTATTCTGTTATTTTTAGATGAAATGCCCTGTATATATCTATTAAATCAACTGGTCTTATGTGTCATTTAAAATTTCAGAGACTGAAACTACCCCACCTCACCCCTACCAAGCAAGAGGAGATTCTGCCAGCAGACTGCCTTTGTAATCAAGCTGCAACTCTTCTCTTGGTCTCTAGCCTGAATCCCTATCTTGGAGATTTTGAGTTTACCAAGCCTATACAATTGCTTGAGTTAAATTTGTTGTTTTTAATCTGGATCTGGTTAAACAGGTATGTCTAGTGTATGAAAGCTCACTGAGCTGGGCTCTATAAAGAGTCACTTCTCTATATGTTCATTAAACTTCATTAAAAAGTTAACAAAAATGGCTTCAAATCTGGGAAATATGTCCCTATACAAATTATAAAAGCAGAAGTGAAGCTAATTGTTATATAAACCAGTTGTAACTATAAAGGTGAGAACATTGGGAGCAACCACTTTATAATCACCGAAGACATAGGTTAGGACTTCAGGTTGCATAGAGATTTTGCATTATGTTCATAAGGGATGTTAGTATGTAGCTTTCCTGAAGTGTCTTTTCAGATTTTGTTTTTAGGGTAGTGCTGAAACCATAGAATAAGTTGGGAAGTATATATTTCTTTTCAATTTTCTCAAAGACTTTGTTTAGGGTTGGTAACATTTCTTCCTTCAATGTTTGGGAGAATTCCTTTTATGGGAAGGTTTCTAACTATAAACTCAATATTTTAATAGATATTGGGCTATTCCAGTTATCAACTCCTTGAGTGAGGGTTGGTAGACATTCAATTATTTTTTTCCTTTTCATCTAAGTTAAGTTTATTGGCATAACGTTCATAACATTCCTTTATTATCCTTTTTGTATCCTTTAATATCCTTTAAGTATGTGTAGGATATGTAGTGATGCTGCCTTTCTCATTTCTGATACTGGTCATTTATGTCTTTGTTTTTTCTGACCTGTCAGACTGATCAGATTTGCTAGAGATTTATCAGTTTTATTGATCTTCATAAAGAACCAGGTTTTGATTTCATTAATTTTCTCTATTATTCTTTCTGGATTTTACTGATTTTGGCTTTGATCATTTCCTTTCTTCTGCTTAATTTGAATTTTTTGTTTGTTTGCTTGTTTTTTGGGTGTTTTTGGTGGTGTGTGTGTGGGGGTTCTTTTGTTTGTTTGTTTTTTGGGCTGTGTTGGGTCTTTGTTGCTGTGCAAGGGCTTTCTCTAGTCGCGGCAAGCAGGGGCTACTCTTCGTTGCAGTGTGCGGGCTTCTCACTGTGGTGGCTTCTCTTGTTGTGGAGCACAGGCTCTAGGTGTGTGGGCTTCAGTAGTTGTAGCACGCGGGCTTAGTAGTTATGGCTCACTGGCTCCAGAGCGCAGGCTCAGTAGTTGTGGCGCACGGGTTTAGCTGCTCCGTGGCATGTGGGATCTTCCTGGACCAGGGATCAAACCAGTGTCCCCTGCATTGGCAGGTGGATTCTTAACCACTGTGCCACCAGGGAAGTCCTTAATTTGAGTTTAACTTACTTTTCTTAATGTAGAAATTGAAGTTATTAATTTGTTCCCTTTTTTCTTTTCAAATATGGCCATTGCTGCTATAATTTCCCCCTAAGTATTCCTTTAGCTGTATCCCACATTTTCATTCAGTTTAAAGTATTTTCTGTTTTTTAAAACATTTCTTCTTTGACTTCTGGGCTATTTTGAAGTATTTTTTCAGATATCTTTCTATTATTGATTCTAATTTAACTCCATCATGGCTACACAACATATTTTGCATAACATGAATCCTTCCTAGTTTAATAAAACTTGTTTTTTTGCCCTGAATATGATTTATTTTTGGTAAATGCTTAATGTGCAGTTGAAAAAATGTGTATTTTTTTGTTTCTGGGTGGAATAGTCTCAATTTGGTTGATAGTGTTATTCAAGTGTTATTGATTTGCTATTCAAATCAATATATTGTTATTGATTTTCTGGCTACCTGTTCTATAAATTATTGAGTGGTGTGTTGAAAACTCCATCTATAATTGTGGGTTTGTCTATGTTTCTTCACAGACTTATGTTTTTCTTCATGTAACTTGCAGCTCTGTTATTAGGCATGAAACCATTTAGAATTCTATGTCCTTTGAATGAATTGAGTCCTTTATCATTTATTAAATGGACCTCTTTATCCTTGACAATATCCTTTGCTCTAAAATCTACACTAATATTTGTGATTAATGCTCACATAGTATATCTTTTCCCACCCTTTAGCTTTGGCCTATTTGTGTTTTTATATTTAAAGTAGGTTTCTTCTAAGCAGCATATATTTGGGTCTTGCTCTTTTTTAAAATCCAAATTTTTAATTGGAGTACTTTGATCATTAATAATTAATGTGATTATAGGTATAGTTGAGTGCAAATCTATCATCTTATTATTTGTTTTCTATTTTTCCATACGTTCTTTGTTCCCCTTTATTGCTTTTTCTGACTTCTTTTGGATTAAGTATTTTTTATTATTTCATTTTATCTCTTTTACTGGCTTAGTTATAATTCTTTGTCGTGTGTGAGCATGTATGTGTGTGTGTCTGTGTGTGTAGGGTTGCTGTAGGTTCAAAGTATACATGCTTAACTTATCACAATTTGCCTAAATGATATACCACTGCATGTATAATATAAGAACTTCACAACAGAGACAGGCCGGATTCCACGTGTCTGTGGACCCGGCTAGGGTTGGGATGTTGCAGGCGGCGGGATGTCCTGGTCCGGCCTTCTCTGTGGCCTCAGCACATTCCTAAATCATGGCCTAGCCCTGGCCTCCCTGCCTTGGGCCACGCATCCCACAGCCACCCTGAACCAGATGCACCGCCAGGGACCTCTGAAGTATCCGCCTGCGAAAGTGGGCCCCTGGGCTGGCCGGCAGCAGCTGAAGGGCACGGTCCTGAGCACGTTCATCTGCAAGCCTGAGAAGCCCAACTCGGCCAACCGCAAATGCAGCCACGTGCGGCTCAGCACTGGTCGGGAGGCTGTCTGCTTCATTCCCGGAGAGGTCCACAGCCTACAGGAGCACCACGTCATGCTCGTGCAGGGCAGCTGCAGGCAGGACCTGCCAGGCGTCAAGTTCACCGATGTGTGCAGCAAGTACAACTGTGGCCACGTGCAGAAAAAGTGACCCCCTCCCCACCTCCCCCCGGATACGGCGGTGTTCACGGCAGAACAACAACCTTCCCCACGGGGCTCCTGCAGTGTCCTTGGGAAGCTACTCCAGCTCTAGAAGTAGCTGGCCCTGGTTCAAAGCCTGGCCACCTCTTCCATCAGGGCCACCATTAACCCATAGTGGCCCTGGCTGTGAATCAGAAAAAAGGCGCCCCTCTCCCAACACCCTTGATTTCCATGCTGATGCCAGGGACCTCTTCTGCTGTACTGCCATCAACTGGGAAGGGGCTGCAATATACACAGAGACACCGCCCCGCCCCCACCCGACCCAGGTTGTGACCAGAACCCCCTTGTGTGGTAGTCGCCCTCTGTGTGGTCTTGGCCACTGACATCCCTTCTGACCTCAGTTTCCTCCTGCAGAAAAAAATAGCTCCACTCGCAGTATCCCCTTTATTGGATTTGGTGAAGATTAAACTAGAGGCTTTATGTGCATAACAACAACAAAAATGAACTTCACAGTAGTATACTTCCATATCTCCCTTACCTGGCCTTTGTGACACTGTTATCATATATTTCACTTCTACGTATGTTACACATCATATACTGCTATTATTTTTTCTTTAAACAGTCTGTTAGCTTTTAAACACATTTAAATAATAATAAAGTCTTTCCACTTATGTAATTACTATTTCTGTTGCTTCTCATTCCTTTGCATGGATCCATACTTTCATCTGGTGTCATTTTCCTTCTGCTTAAAAGACTTTAATATTTCTCAGAGCAAAAAGTTTACTAGCGATGAATTCTTCCAGCTTTTGTATTTCAGAAAAGTCTTAATTTTACCTTTGTTTTGAAAGGTATTTTTCCTGGGTGAAGAATTCTAAGTTGACAGGTTTTAAAAAAACTTAAAACTCTGCTCTAGGGCTTCTCTGGTGGCACAGTGGTTGAGGGTCTGCCTGCCGATGCAGGGGACATGGGTTCGTGCCCCGGTCCGGGAAGATCCCGTATGCCGCGGAGCGCCTGGGCCCGTGAGCCATGGCCGCTGAGCCTGCGCGTCCGAAGCCTGTGCTCCGCAACGGGAGAAGCCACAACAGTGAGAGGCCCGCGTACCGCAAAAAAAACACACAAAAACAAACAAAAAAACCCCTCTGCTCTATAGTCTATGGTGTCTTCTTAGTTCTTACCACACCAAATCTAATTTCCTGTGCTTACAATTTAAGGCTCATCCTATAAATTGACTGATTTTCCCTCTACTCCTTAAAAGTAATCCTCAAACCCAGGCATGCTATTCTCCTTCCTAGTCCTATATTTATTCTTCCTTTCTCTGTAACTTTACCTCCATTTTTATCTCCTTCACCCTTCAAGTTCTCTCAAAAGTTTAAAGTCTTGCCTTCTCTAAGAGGCCTTTCCTTCCAAGTTATTTACAGTTTTCTTCATCACCATCTGCTTTTACAGCTCTTGGACTATCAGAATTTTCATCATTAATTATATACAGCATTTTTTGCGTTTTCCCTGATCTTATCTTGCCTGTTTGATGAAAGCTCTTTAAGAAAACTGGGTAATTTATACTGTTTATGCCCTCTACACCATCCTCTTTCTGTACCTCCTGCCCCAATCAGTTTTGTAGCTGCTTTTAAAAGATTTGATTAACAAGGGACTTGATAATTCACTGAACTAGGTAGGTATTATCTTTGGGAATCTGAAAGTAATTTATTAACAGGGTCAGAAGTCATACCAGAAAGGCCAATTTCGCCAACTCTAACCAGAGCAAAAGATTTGCATTCCAAATACAAACATCAAGCTTTAGGAAAAATACACTGCTATTCAAAAACTGGTATCATTTTGGTTTTCATGATTTTCATAATGGTCAAGGTGATCAAGTGACTAGACTCATTTTCCACAAGGGATTGTGGCACTCATTTGGTCCGAACATTTTTTACATGAAGATGAGGACAGATTAATAGTTGTTCTTATACAACATGGGTTATGTTAGACTCCCTTAGTTAGGATTCCTACCAAGTTAGTTTCACAGAGAGGAAGACCTGAATTACTGACACTTTTATTCTCAACTTCCAGGTTTAGAAATAGTATTTCTTTCTAGCCATGAATGCTCCACATTAATTTTATGTGCACTCATGCCCAGGCTTGTCAGATACTAAATGTATATGTCTCCAACTGAATAAATAAGAATGTACTTATAATAAATTGACCATTTAGTGTTTTCTGGGCTTCATCTTAGTTTCTTAGCTGTAATGCCCATGAACTCAACACCATTACTGCCCTTAGATTTTAGAGAACATTCATGAATCTATCTTTGCATCTATCTATCTAAATATCTATCATCTATCTAAATATCAATCTATCATCTACTTACCTCTCTCCCTATCTATAAATATCTGTATATAAATCAGTGAGTCATTCATTCATACATTTTTTATTTTTTTGAGTTAACTAAATCACATTAATATTTCTTACCCAACCCCCAAATTTGATATCACATAACTCAAATCCTTTTTCTCTTACACCTCAGTTTATAAATTCGATTTAACCCAATATTTCCAATCATTTTCAATTTTATTCAATTTTCAATAAATGTCCCAAATGTTTTCTGTGCCACTCTGTTGGAAAGATCCTTAACTACTTTTAGCTTCCTGAGATGTCACCAGAGTAAATGCACCTGAGACCATATTCATGTTTGTTTTTGGGGGAAGATAGGGCTGGAGTAGCTATGATGCTTTGCCAGAAAACCTGTGTTAAGGCAGGTGCAAGAGGACCAATGTGTCAAGAACAATGACGAGTACAGAGATATTATGCTACCTGCAAATTAAAAAATTAGTCTGTCACAGTTTCATGGATGCTAGTAGAACACTCAAGACTCCTGGGTCTAAGACAAAAGATTTTATTATTCGTAGCAGTATCAGTAGCCAAAGAATCAAAATTATTTTGTGCCAGTTCTTTGAGCCCCAATTTCCACAAGATAACATGAAAAGGTGACATCGGCATACACAGTGGGCTGCACTTGAGAAAACTTGAGCTTAGAGAAAGCTTCTATAATGGTTAATAAGCATGTCTGTTTTTTACTCTGCTGGGAAACACTATCCCTATCTTCCAAGACTGCTGTACAAACATCCTTGAAATGATAGTCCAGAACCAAGTCAATCTTTGCTCAGAGGATGTGCAGAATCACAAGAGACCTATGGAGAGTTATCTTCAGTACAAGGGAATATTGGTTTGGGATTCGTCCTTTGAAATAAAGTCTTTCAGAATAAACAGGCAGCTCAATGAGACAGAAATAATTTCTGCCTTATATAAGGATATAATTAATTTTACCACCTGAACTAAAAATTTTATTTGTTATTGTTTCTGCAATGCAATTCTGACACTGACTACCCAGAATGAGTGCAGACTCCACAGATTAAGCAGTCCTCCACAAGACTCCCCTCACTTCAGACACCAGCCACAAGCTCCAGAGTTCTCAGGTCACCTACATCTCTGACCAGCTGCAAACTCACGGGTTCCCACTACCCCTTCAGGTTCAACAACTTAATAGAATGACTTACAGAACTCAGGGAAGCATTACACTTACAGTTACAGTTCTATTATAAAGGATACAAATGAGGACCAGCCAAAGAGGGACAGGCATAGGATGAAGTCTGGGAGAATCCTAAACATGAAGCTTCTGTGTCTTTAGAATGTGCCACTCTCTTGGCACATCAGTGTATGATAACCAACCACAGGAGCTCGCTCAGGCTTCAGAGTTTTTACTGGGCTTTCATTATATAGGAATGGTTGATCAAATCATTGGCCACTCCTCCCCTTCTCAGAGGTTCGACACTGAGTTGACATCATGTGGTTCAAAGTCTCAATTCTCTAAAATATAGTTGGTATTTCTGGAATGACCAGCTCCCATCCTGAAGTTAACTTGGGGTCTTCCATGAGTTGTCTCATTAGCATAACTCAGGTGTGGCTGATGGGTTCACCAACAAAGGCATTTCTATCACTCGGGAAATTCCAAAGATTTAGAGGCTCATTCCCAGGAATCAGACACCAAGATCAAACAAATGCTTCATTATATAACAGTTTCCTTCTTATTCTCCCAGATATATGCAGCAATAATTTTGTAAAGTGGGAAAAAGGAGGAGGGGGGGAGGGGGAGGGGGAGGGGGAGAAAGAAATATAGAGTGCAACTATCGAAGAACAATAATTTACCTGGTAAAGAGCACATGACTTTTCATTTATTGTTCTATATGTCAATGATGTCTTCTATATTCAAATTTTCTTTCCGCTATCTTCTTCAGATTGGTCCTACTTTTCTAGTCAAGGCTATTCCTAGGCATTTTGTATTTTTATTGTTATTGTGAATTACCTTACCATTTGATTTTTCCTGTTATTATTGGTTCATTGGGTTCCTATTAACGGAGTATATCTGTATCAAGAGATTATTATTTTTTAAATTAATTAATTTATTTTTGGCTGCATTGGGTCTTCATTGCTGCACGTGGGCTTTCTCTAGTTGCAGCGAGTGGGGGCTACTCTTCATTGCAGTGCGCTGGCTTCTCATTGCACTGGTTTCTCTTGTTGCTGAGCATGGGCTTTAGGCGCGCGGGCTTCAGTAGTTGTGACTCGTGGGCTCTAGAGCAGAGGCTTAGTACTTGTGGCGCACGGGCTTAGTTGCTCTGCGGCTTATGAGATCTTCCCAGACCAGGGCTCGAACCCGTGTCCCCTGCATTGGCAGGCAGATTCTTAAGCACTGTGCCACCAGGGAAGCCCCCAAGAGATTCTTTTTAACAATTTTTAAGGAATTCTTTTTTCCCTTTCCCATCCTTACGCATAGTCAGAATTTCAGGAATAGCACTAAATAATACTGGGTGAGAGTGAGACTTTTTATTTTCTTTGTGATTTTTAGGGCATTCCACCAAAATTTTGTTATTTCATTATTGGGCTTTGCTTTTATCCATTTTACATCTTAAGCCTCTGTGTGACATTTCAGGTAATGACTTATGTTCTAGGGTTTGGGTTTCTCAACAGAGCACTATTGGCATTTTGGGTAGATTATTGTTTATTGTGCTGGATTGTTTCACATACAGCAGGACATTTGACGTCCCCATTTCCCAAACAAAATAACAGTAGTGACCCTCTGAAAATGATGGTGACAATCCCAAAGGTTTTCACATATCCCTGTCTGTCCCCCAAAGGGGCAGTACCACCCCTTTTGAAAATACTTATTTTAGAAAATGTAAAAAAGCCAATCCATATCTAGGCCTGGGAACAAATTTTCCTACAGTAGCATAACTGCATGGTGTGGAGGCCTAATGAATCTTGAAGGAATAGAAAATATTCTGAGGTTTACAATACCACTAACAGGATACTGACATCCAAGTTCTGACATCCAGATTTTCAAAGTTTTGAAAATTGAAAAGACAATGAACCTTTAGGGAAGTACCTTTTTCTAGACACATCATCCCGCACGAGCCAGCTGTCAGCCACTCTGTGTCTAGAGTGCAGTCTTTTCTCCTGCCTCTATCCTCTCCTCTCAGCTTTGTTTTAATACCCACTTTGGGAGGAAGGTCTGTGGCCCCAGTACATTGAAGGTACAAATTGGGTGGTCCATGGTTTCACAGGCAAAAAGAAGTTTGAGGAATAGAGTTTCCAACAGCTCCAAGCTACATGCAAATCATTGTACTTTTATTATCCCTGAGCTGAGGACTGTTAGAGGTGCCTCATTCCAGTTCAAGAGGTTGTACCTGTAACCTTTAAAAATTGTATGAAAAATGAAAAAAATTTTAAGAAAAGAGGTTGAATCGGCCAGTAATACCAATTGTTCGTGTGTTTTTAATCAATGAAATGACTTCATTGAGTAAAACACTGGTTTCTTGTAAATAATTGGCCTTTCATTTTATTTTATTGTGTTTTTGTGATCTCCCCTCTCTATTTTTATGTTTCACTTTAGTAGTATAGGGAAGGAAACCTTTTCTTGTTCCTCTACCCATCTTAGATTCATTGAGCAGAGAACCCTGCAAGTAAGACTTGATGATGAGAGAAAACCATACAAGTTTACTAACAAGTGCATTGCACACACACGGAAGTACTCAGTGATGAGTAACTCAAAGGCTAGAACCTAGGCTTATCTTAACAACAGAAAAATAAAATTTTACAGAAGTAATAAGACAAAGGAAAATGACTTTGAGTTCCTAGCGGGGCAAATTGTAGAAAGGTAGATATACTGGGGAACTAATGGAAGATAAGGACTAGTTAATAAGGTTTGTTATGTAGATTTTCCTGGTGCTGTCTCTGGGCTTATAAGGGTCTAGAATTATCTATGGGGATTAACTTCTGTCCTTTCCTGATAGAGAGAGGAGAGGGACACCTTTATAAATTTATGTTCTTTTAGGCAAATGGGGGAGGGCAGAGAGCTTTTCTTATACTTGCTGCTCAATTGCCTTCAGCTCAAAATAATTCTTATGCCAAAGTGGCATATTTGGTGGTGGCATATTCTGCTAGCCTTCAATATGAAGTTGAGAGTGAAACCCAAGTTCCTATGTCATCGTGTTCAAGGAAAACACACTCTGCTTTCCTGCTTTGGTGGCCAGATAAATTTATTAATTCATGCAAGAAATATTGGTTAAATACCTACTAAGAGCTGGATTTATGACTCTGAAGCAACTCCCTGTGTATTCATTGGGTGACGATTAATCTAACTAGATGAAATAGCCTTCTTCATGTGTTGATTTTTAAAAGTACATTCACTCAACCTTTAGACTAAGGCAATGCCTAATAGAATATCTCATGCTAGAGGAATAAAAACAAATTAGTATGACAGGCTTTGCATTTGAAACTGACAGCACTGGGCTTAGGGATACACTGAATAAATATAAGAATTATACTGGTATCATTGCTCTTCTAATATATTTTAAAGCATATTATTTTAAAATGTATTTTATGTGCTAGAAAATTATGTCTTTGCTAGGACAGATATATCGATGATGACTGAATAATATTGAGTCTCTGTACTATAGACCTAAGTCAAATATTTGAAATTTATCTTTAAACAAAGCACAACAGTTGGCATCTTCAATACATTTATTTTTTTCATGTGGCAGAAGGCCTTTTCTGAGGCCTTCAGCAGGAAGCTAAAGTCAGGGTTTTTTTTCTCCACTGATGTTTTTCCTCTAAAAATTTCATTTTAATAATTTTTGGGCATTTTTTCTGGCTCTGTTTAAATATTTATAGTCCTTAATGATAATTTAAAAATTGTATTTTGAGTTAAACTGGCATCTTTTTGTTTTGATATTATGTCATGCTTCCTTGCTTTTTGATTTTTCCCGTCCTAGCACTGCTTATTCTACCTGTTCTCATTGATAGATCTAGTGGATCAGTGTTAATTCAAGAAATGTCTTGTTATAGTTGCACTTGGATCAGCCCTGAATTTTGTGCTCTTGAGCATGTAGAGGCATGATGAAAGGTATTAAGAGACAATGTGGTGAGTGTAATGTTTATGAGCCCATCTCTGGAGCCAGGCTCCCTGGGTTGAAATCATTGCTCTCTGTTACTGTAAGCTGGTTTCTGTGTTTGAGTATCCACATGTGAATAATGGGATTATAGTAAAACTCAGCTCATAGACTTCTTGAGAGGATTACATGGGTTAAAATACATGAATTGTTGAGAACAGTGGCTGACCCATAGTAAATGCGATGTAAATATTATTATATAGCTTTAAATTTAGTTTTATCTTTTTCCTTAATGTACTTTGAGTTCTTTCCCTATATCTTGACTTGTATCTTGCAAGGTCATGCCAAGACAATCAGTTAAAAAAATTATAGTTCTGTTAAAAAAGAGCTGCTTCTTTGGAACTAACAGAATACATTTTAGAATCATGCAATGTCAGGAATTACTAGAGAGACTCTTTAAATATCGCAAACATCTTCTTTCTCATACAAATCCAGGAACAAGACTTCCAGTTATAGGTATCTAAGGCCTTACAGAGAAGTGGTGTTTTTCCTGAAACTACTCCTTGTGAGGGATTGTTATGGATTTTACTTTTTGTCAGCTCTGAATTAGGTACCTAGTTCATGACTAAATGTCTAATACATCCTGCTGATAGACTGGCTATAAATTTCTCCAACACTGTGTATTCCAGTGACTTCTACAAGCTCATCCTACTAGGGCCCATTAGCTGATGAGGGTTACTCTGTGAAGACTCTTAATATCTCTGCCACATAATGAATACCTTTAAAACATTTGCACTACAAAAAACATTTTCTGTGCATCTCTGACAGAATATAGACAAGAAGAGACTTTTGAACTAAGGACAAAATCTAAGGGAGAAAGTTTTAAGAACAAAAATAGGTTCTTAAGGAATACTTGGGGAGAGTTCAATTCCATTACTTATGTTTTTAGAAGGGCATACCACTGCCAAGGTATGAAATAACCAGGAGGAATATTACTGAGGTGATGACAAACTTTTCCAGTAATAGCTACAAATGGTATCATTTTCTTCCAGACCCAACTTTGCAATATTTTTAAAGGGAGGCCTGGTAACACTGCAATATCTAGAAGAAAATAAAAAGGTAGGGAGGCATCCTCCCTAGTGACAGATTATACCTCAGAGACTGTGGAAAATTGAAAGCTATCTAGATAAGCAGTTTAAGGTGAGATGTTTCAGGTGTGAATGGAATTTTGTGGTGTCTGGTAAAGAAAGCACATTAATTACAAAGTGATTAGAGCTTTAAAAATTAATAATCTCCTTATGTTCATTTAGTTAAACATAAGAAACATTTAAAATTATAAAAGAACAGAAAGCTATTAAATCAAAACAACAATCTGGGATCAGAGTCATAATGTAATGAGACATTTTCAAGGTGAAGAATATGAAAACACAGTTGATTTTACAATAAAGTTAAAAATTCTCACAACACCAGATTGTGTTAGAACTGTTTCTAATCAATGACAACATTTATATTCTTATATTAATTTTTGAGCTATTCGATGATAATTCTGACTTCCAAAGTGCAGTTAAAAGAACCACATTTAACTTAGCTTTGAATACGTGAAGTCTTATCATCAAAAAGTGATAGCTAAACGTTTTCCAAAGGCTTTGCATCCAAGTTATTTGGGTGAAAAATACAGCTTTGACTATGATCAGGCAGAAAAGATTGTTTGCCCAAATGAGGTAAAATAGAATCTGAGTGATGAATATCTTTATCAGCGTAATGACTGACTGCTGCTGCTGCCAAAATGACGTAAGACTGGTCACACCTCTTAGTGTGCTTGCCCTTGTTGTGTGGGTCTGACGCAGTGGAACTCTTAGCTTCACGTTCACTAAGGAGAGTATTTTCCCCTGACGCAGGTGTCTCTAGATGGTCAGGGCAATAGGAACAGGAAACGGTTATGTGAGGCACAGAGCAGCAGTCTGGGTTTCCTCCGTCAGCAGTCTGGGTTTCCTCCGTCAGCCCCCAGTTCTCAGTTCACAGAACCCATGAATCAACCCCATACACAGAAGGGCAAAAAAGGGTAGAATGCTAGGCTTTGTGGCTTCTTTATTTTGAGAACTTCACAACTGCAATAAGCTTTTGAATTTGTATCATCATTTTAATGTAGCAAAAGCACAACATGCATACACACCCCCCCACCATTGGTTTATAGTCTCCTAATACCCACTCTATTAAATTACTGATCATATCCTAACAATATTATTAATTTATTTAAAACTTTTAGCCTCCAGTTTAATCAGTTGAAATCTATTTTGTCTTTTCTTACTAATTTATACAATTGTATTAATTGATTTTTTATTAACTTACATTTATGCAATTCATTTAGTTTTCTTTCATAACTTTTATTTTCACTCCATCTTTTTTTTTTTTTTTTTTTTTTTTTTGCGGTACGCAGGCCTCTCACTGTTGTGGCCTCTCCCGTTGCGGAGCAACAGGCTCCGAACGCGCAGGCTCAGAGGCCATGGCTCACGGGTCCAGCCGCTCCACGGCATGTGGGATCTTCCCGGACCGGGGCATGAACCCGTGTCCCCTGAATCGGCAGGCGGACTCTCAACCACTGCGCCACCAGGGAAGCCCCTTCACTCCATCTGGTAGTATCTTCTTTCAGTTTACTTCATTTTCAAAATTACCAGCTAATGTATTAGGTTCCCTCACTTTAAAAAAATCTTATTACTCTCCTAGCTTAATAAATTATAGGCAGGAACGTGGCCCATGCCATAAAGCGGGTGCTAGGAAGTTAATTTGCGCCTCAAGAAGGGAGGTTAATGATTTTTGTCTATGTTTTCCTCACTCTTTTAACACAACTAAATTTCTGCCTAGTTTAAATTGACTTTTTTTTTTCTTTTTGGTAGTGCATTTAATAGTAAGACTTTGAGTTTCATCTATAAAAAATATTCAATTCAACCTTAGGCTTCAAATTATCACACGTGTGTAAATTCAGGCCTTGCTTCTTATATTCTGCCTGGTGGTTTCATGTACTTGTATTATCTTACACTGAGGGCTTGTTGGAACATTTTTATATATTTGAATTTTGCTTTCATGTGTTTATTTTATTTATTTATTAAGATATAATTGACGTATTATATTAGTTTCAGATATACAACATAATGATTCGATATTTGTATATACTGCAAAATGATCACCACAGTAAGTCTAGTTAATACCTATCATCATACATAGTTACAAAATTTTTTTTTCTTGTGATGAGAATCATATATTTACTTTAGAACTAAGGGAACAATGCACAAGATCAAGAGGAAAACTGGAGAGGGTATCCTCTCCAGCTTTCAATATACTGGATAGCCAACAGACAAACAGACAGGAAAAAGAAGAATTTACTACTGAGTCACACATTTCCCTCCAACTGTAAAGTCAGATACTAGGATCTTCTGAGGCTGTCTTTGTCCCTTCATAAGCAAGTCTTAACCTCTTTGTATAACACAGGAGAACAAGTTTGTTCGTAGGGGAACTCACTGATGTTAGCTGACGATCTGAACAAAGTCCAAAGCAAAAGCACAAAATAAATGTAGAAACTCACACTAAGAAGTGGAATATGGCTGGGATCCAAAGAGAACTGACCCCAAATTTTCATATATAATGATTTTTGCAGATGCTAGTTAATGGTTTTCATTTCTGCTTTTTGCGCAAGTGCTGGAATTCATCAGATCTGGAAACAAATGTTTCAACAGTTCCCAGAGAATTTCTGGCCTACCCATCTCCAGGAAGTTATGGGAGTCTCATGAGGAATCCTGTTTTTTGTAATACTTATGATCCATTTTGCAAATTCCAAAGAGTTCAATTAGGGTCAGCAGCAGCTACTATTCACTTGTTGCCCACTAAGTACCAGACATTGTGCTAATCACTTTCCATACATCCTGCCATTTATGTCTTACAACAACTTTATTAAATAGATATTATTATTCCCATTTTCTAATGAGAAATATGAAGCTCAGTTAACTTACCTCAAGGTCACACATCCAGGAAGTAGAGCTAGGACCAGAATCCTGGTCTTCAAGACTGTATTCTTAACCACCAGTTAACAGAGCCCCCATTAAATACAGCATGATTCTAAATACACATTTAAACGTGGAGAAGAACAGGCATATAATATTGTCAACTGTTTTCAAGTTAAACCTGAATTGATTGGGAGATAAGCGGATGCATTTGGAAAAAGTTCTTCATTATCATTATTGTGATTTTATCAGCATCATTTAAAATTTAGTGATACATCGTACCATTTTAAGACCTATGGGCAAGGACAGCATAGGAGCCAACTGCAAAGGATATAAGATATCAAGTGATAAAGCCAAGAATTTCAATCTGTAAAAATTACGCCCCATGTAATATATAAAAGTTGCACAAATCACAACAAGTTAAATATCCACATGCATAACTTTTCTTTAGGATTCCAGGCCTGCCCTGGCTTAAGCACCCTACAGATTCTATCTCCCTTTTCTTGACCTTTCCCTTATCTTCTTGTTGTCAGTCCCTTCTCTGTTATTCTCTTTTAATGACAATTTGCTCAGGAGATATTTCTTAAATAAAAATGTAAAATTTTAGCATAATTCTGATTAAAATATCTGAATTTATAGTCAGAACCAAAGCATTTTCTGTGTAAAAATATTTTAGTTAGGTCCTTATTTCTTACAATCTGTGCAGAACTTCAACTTTCACTCACTCTTCCTGCAGTTCAAATATCTTTCTACAAATCCACTCCTTTTATCTCATACTGTTCATGTCTAAGTAGATTGGATTTCAGTTGTCCTCCACTGGACAGTTGACCTCAGAGGCTCTCTGACAAACAGCATAATTCATTTTTGTCCAAAAACCATTTATTGGAGGCTTCTATATGCCAGGCAGCCTGTTGAGTGCTGGTGTGTAATTGCAGAAAAGACATGAGTCCTTTTCTAAGGCACTTACAAGTCAGTGGATGAGCTTTTCCTGCCCAATTAGCTATTATTTCCTGGTTCCCACACTCCATCCAAACCAAATTTTCTTCTCAGTTAACCTTAGTTAAACCTGGAGACATTAGTTGAGAGCTATGTCTCAATGCTCTGAATAGACTTTTCTCTACGACACCCCTCTGTGGTTTTCCCCTAAAATTTCCTTTTCATGAACATTTACTCCTTTCAGCAGCATCCTAACTCAGCCCTTCTGGCCAGTGTGTGCTGTGATTGCTTTAATTTTATCCTGCTGGCATTCAAGTTGGAGTACCTTCTTTAATGGAAGAAAGCAGATAATAAATCGTATGTTAACATTCTATAGGGGGAAGGTTTGCTGCTTTTCTGCCTTGAGTGCTGAAAAATTTCTTACTAGTGGGCAGGTGGTAGTGAAACATGAAGGTCTGGAGGCAGGTTGCATGGGTTCAAATCCTGATTCTGACGATCCCTAGCTGTGGACCTTGGGCGAGTTATTTCAACTGTCTGGTCTTCACTATCCTATTATGTTAAATTGGGTTAATAAACAGTGCTTACCTGTGAGGGGCATTGGGACTATTAAGTGGGATCCAGTATGTAAAGGATTTAGAAAAGCACAAGTAAAATGGTAAATAACATTATCTATTATTAAAAATAATTCTCATATTTTTATGACTTCAATGTAGATTGATGTGAAATTGGCCTAGAATTTAAAATTTGCTGTGGTCCCATGTATCAAGATCTCCAAATAATTATTACACAAAAACTAAGTTCTAGTGATTTTATCTAATATTTCCACCTGGGAAATATATCCTAAAGAAATAATCCAAGATGCAGACAGACTTAGGCATAGAAATATTAATCACATCAAATATTTAAAAGGATGTAAAGTCACCTCTAGATATAACTTTCACTTCGATATTAAATATATTAATATACAAGTAAATATATTGAAATCATACATATTAGAAAAGTTTTCATGAATAGAGTTTTAATGACTGTATATTATTCACTAATATAATATTTATTTAATAGACATTCATTGAAACACTATACATAAATGTTCTCTAATGGATGAGAAACACTTGTAACATAACAAGTGAAAAATAGTTTAGAAAATTGTATATATAATACAGACACAACTCTGAAAAATAATATGCATAGAAGGAGAGATATATATTAGATTTATTTAAGCAATTAACTCTTGGTGGTAAGACTATGGGTGGTTTCTATATTTATCTGATTTTAAAATAATTTTTTTCTGTACTGAGCTTATCAATTTATAATCTGAATGAAAAAAATATATATATTTTAAATTGACATGGATAGCCCCATAGTTTTATAAAATGCTCTTTGAAAATTGAAATCTGGTGGGAATTTTATTTATTGTAAGTTATTAGGGAAATTCTAAAATGTTTGAGGGAGGGAACTGACTGTTTTTTAATAATCTTCCTCACTTAGTAGAAGGCTTTGTACTCTGTGAACTTTTGTTTTGTGATTGTTGACATACCAACAGACAGGCTGAGGAAACTTTTAGACTTTTAAATTTTAGTAATCAAGCAGAACAAATGGAAAAATTACAAGAACTCTTTATTATACGCATGAGTCTTTTTCTGGTTCTTTCTTTCTTTTTCTTATGAGGCTGTTGGGCCTGATGAGAATCAGCACACTACGTGTTGTGTATTTTCACAGACCTAGCAGTAGATGGGAAGGAGAAACCTTGAAGGACTGAGGGAGGAAAATGTGAAGAAGCTATAGTAAAAGCTCCTAGAAGCATCGTTGGCAGCACTGGAATGGCTGGGAGCCATGCAATTTTCAAGGCCATAGAAAGTTTCCTTGGCAAGTGAAAGGGGCTAGATTTCTGCTGTTGGTCCTAGAAAGGAGAGGTGAAGTTTACTTGGCCTGCTCTTCAACTACTTCTCAATAATAAACAACTCATCAGGCTTGTCATCACCACCTGCCATTCAACATGGCACAAGAACATTCTGGAACAGCCCCAAATAGGTAGAGTCAGAAGATAGTTAAGTAGCTGCAAAACCATTTCTGGGTATAATTTCACCAGGGTCCAGAGTCCTAATTCTGATTCTCCCCTTCCTTCCAGGAACAGAGACTGTCATGTCTAGAGGGCAGTTTTCCTGGGACCACCCCAGTTCTGATGTGAAGCCACAGCACCCTCTAAGTTCTTCTCCACCATTCTTCTTTCCTGGGCTTGAGCTTCAAGTCCTCAGTTAGAAGTTATGAGAGGATAAACAAAGAAAAGCAGAATAGTAGAAGAAAACGCCAATTCTGGCAGGAAAAGGCACAACAAAGATTCTCAGCAAAGGTGGCAGAGTCCTCTAGATAAACCTGGAGACACTGATGTGGTTTGACTTCTTTGCCTGATTTGTGAAGACATCTTTGCTTCTAAAGCGTTTTTTTTTTTTTTTTTTTTTTGCTGCTTTATGCCTATCATCATTATTATCATCTGCTATATAGTGCCTAACAGTGGACAAAATGCTTTCATGTGTATTATTCCATTTAATCCTCACAAGCACCCTATAAAAATTACTATTATTTTTTACAGAGGAACAAACTAGAACTCAGAGATTAAATGATGTTTCCAGCTGGTAACCAAAAGCAACTCAAACTTGTATCTTCTGACTATTGTTTACCCAATTGGTTCTATAATTGACCTACACTATCCTATCATTTGTCCCAAATGACAAAACTCTGGGACTGACTGTTTTCACACTAAGGTGTATCCCAGATTCTCTGAAAACTTCCGTGGGCACTTTGCTACTATAGTTGTCAATGCTTATAAAACTCAGAAGCCTAAGTAGAATAGGGAGGATTATAAAAGATTGCTGCTTGGGTTCAGGATACTATTTTAACCTGTTTGCACTATCCTAAAGTAGGAGACTGTTGGCAGTAATTCTACTCTTAAGTCTTTCTTGACATACTTTCAACAAGTATGCAGTTTTCCCAGTGCTTCACCATTTGTAATAAAAGAAGAAAAAATGTTATTTTAGGCCCACAAGCAAAGACTAAGAAGGTTATGGGCAGAAAATACATTGCCACAGTTCCTCAAATTTTACATGGGTCCAATAAATATTTCCAGTTCCCAGGACCCATGTTGGTGGTCTTCAAAGAACTCCAAACCCTGTGTGTAACTCAAAAAGACTTCCTTTATTCTGATAACACCTTGGTGACAGACTCAGAAAACACAGAGCTGTCAAGTGCCAACATTTTGTGGAGGGGGTTTCAAATTAGCTTTTCCTCCTGAGAATTTTCTCCAGTTTTCCCTGTTACTGGTTCTGGCACTCAGTGAAGGGCAGGGCTGTTTGTGATTCCTTAGACCTCGATGAGAAGGTACTCAGCTCTTTCGCTCTTAGGGGATGGTAACATTGTTAGCAAAAGTGAAAAGGAGATGAAAATTCCCGACCCTGGCTTTAATTTTTTTCTAAGTTGGCTTATTCAGTACAATACAACAAATCTTAGAAGGTTGTGAGAAAGGATTAGTGAAATTATATCATTTTGAGATTCACTGAAACACATTTTTATAGGATTTCATGTTTTTGATTCAAACATTTATTGAAGACCTACTCTATATAAGGCACTGAGAGAAGTAAAAAGATGATTCATTCAGTCATGTTCCTACCCTGTGTAAAGTGATCACCCTGTTTGCTTCAATGGTAGCCAACATTTACCTTGATCACAACAGTCATGTAAAAAATGTTTATTGAAGGTTTTCTAAGTGGCAGACAGTGTGCTAGGTCTTGTGATATAACATTCCCCCTACTAAGCTGTGAGTAATCTGAGCGCTGAGATTTAAACAGAAAATACATGAATTAAAACTATATTGGCTAGCTCTACTGAACAAAAGGAGAGGGTGTCGATTCAAGGAAAGACAGGAACTAGGAGAAGGTGGCAGGAAATGGTGGGCAGTCTCATCCATCTTAAAATTAAACACCTCTACAGGTTTTAGGGCTTTGCATTTTGACTCAAGATTTAAAGATCTTCAAAGGAGAATCCAAGTGGCTTGGCTTGACTCATGGGCCTACCACTTGACCAGAGATACTTGGAGAGATGATCTCAGCACACACATCAGTGAAGCGGGATTCATCCAAAGGGTTGAGAATGTGTCACCAAGTCAAGAGGAACAGACACAACCAAAACTCAACAAATATACTGTGTACCTGGCAATACTGCACAAAAACCTTGTATGTCTAGGTTCTGGAACTTAAAAGGGGAATCCTTACTTAGGTTTTTTCCAGAAGAATTAATTTCCTTCTGCTACACAATTCCTCTCATTTCCCCCTGGCAATAAATGCCCACAAACCCATTGCTGATATGTGATACTAAATACAGGAGACAGAGAATAGGTAAGCCAGAGAATTCTCAAACAACAATATACACTTTTGGCTCTATGGTCATCTAAGTATTCATTTGCTTTTTATCTGCATCTGTGCTGAATTACATATTTTTTGCTGAGTAAATAAATACTTTTTCCATGTAGTTCAGAAAAGTGAACTCCATTACCTTAGAGTCCTCATTCTTTTAGGCCCTATGATAGTCACATTACTTAGCATCCCACTTAGAAAACAGGAGCTCGATCAAGCTAAGGTAAATGCTTTCATCTGGCTTAAATACTTATTATATTCCGGCATGTAGGTTCTTGTTTTCCCTTCAGAAACCTTAACTTTCAGTCAGATTGGCCCAAGGAAAAAAATTGAAAATAGGTCACATTTAACTTAAGTACTTATTCTCTTTTTCCTTTCATTGCCGTTTGTTTCTTCATGCCCATTTCCACATTTCCCTTTTTCCCCTTAGTGAGCTAAATAGTGTAAAAAATGAACTGACACATTTTTTAGGATAGTAAGTCTTGGGAACACAGACATTATATCCCGAGTCCCACTTTTATGCAAATTTCACAAATCTCACATTTTCCATGGTCCAAAATGGTGATTTGACTTCCACCTGTGAGAAGAAGGACTCCTCCATACAGGCTGGTGAATCTCACAATCTCAAGATTTGTGTAGCCCGCCTCTTCTCAATTCTGAGGGCTCAGTCATTTATTCCTCAGCAAGAAGGGGCATTCCAGAGCAGCTCACATCACATAGCACAAACTACATCTGATTATGCGATACAACATGAATTCTATTGATCAGATCAAGGTTCTAGACAGTATTATATTCACTTTTCAATGCTCACAGAAATTGTTCTTTCTTGTAAATTCAAGTGTAACTGATTTTTATAAATTCCTAAGTGGGTTATGATTGTCTCCAGACATTTTCTATTTCTTGTTTTTTTGTCTCGAGAAAGAATGGCAACATCCTGCTCCTTTATCCTTAGAGGGGCCTTTCAGGTCTTTATTTCTCAATTACCCTCCTATCATTTGAGAGGCTGATTAGGTTTCTTCACCTAATACCAAGAGCTTCATATCTACGGTAAAATTATTTTCCAGTGGAGCTCTGGGACTCTCTGGTGATCAATACAATTTACCTGATTGATATTTTATAATATCTATGATGCTTGATAACAAACTATGAATGTGTTAGCATGTCTAGCTTTACCTAGCGTCAGAGATTTTAAAAAATTGCTTGTCTAAATCCTCTGGCACCCAATATCTGTATTAAATTGCCTTTGTTAATAGTGTAAGATTCTAACACACTTAGAAGGACCAAAAGCAATGCTATCTTATAATGATTTTGTAGTCTTGAATATGGTTGACCCAGGTTTGGGAGAAATATTAAAAATAGTTATTGAGAATCCACTCTTAAAACTTTTTTTAAAAACTTATTGTTATTGTTTTACCCCATTTGCTTCATCATTTGTTATTTGCTCTTGTTGAATACCTACTCTTTTACCGTGGCTTTACCTGCTTGCTGTTTCTAATTCTCACCCCAAACACAGGCAATATCATTGATATCTTAGTGATAAAAGGAACTAAGGCTTTAAGAGATAAAGCAGACATCTGTATTTTTTGCCTCTTTTTCTCCTTATAAGAATATTTCCTTTGGAGAACTATTACTCTCCATCTATGTGCTCAGATGGTTGGATCTAGGCCTGGGTTCCTGCTCCAGGCTTAGCAAATGAGGCAGTGGATTCTCTTTGCTAGGAGTGGATTCTCTTTGCTAGGTTCAGAGATGGGCACATGACCCAACTCAGGTAAATTAGAACCAATCAGCATTAGCCTCAGGACATTTTTCTGGAACAACTGGGAAAGGAATTCTCTTTCACTTGGAGTTGTTAACCTGAGGAATGTAAGTCTGGAGCTGCTAGAGATCTTTTTTTCCTACCACATAGAGAAATACTGTAAGCCTTGAGAACAAAGCCAACAGAGAAGAAAGGAGGACTGACAGAAAGAGCCACAATTCCTGAAATCAATATTTACAAGACAATGACTCAGTCATGTGAGCCAACAATTTCCCTTTTTGCTCAAACCAGGTTGATTTGGGATTCTGTCACTTGCCACTGGAAATATTCTGACTAATCAAGAAGCTATGCTCTTCTCCAAGGTTACAACAAAACTAACAAGTGTCAGGAGCTGGGATTTGAACTAAGTCCCGTCTTAGGTCAAACTCCTCTCTTTTTCAAGTAGAGACTATGCCTTCCAATCGTCACTGAGAGCTGGAGAACAAGGAGGAGAAAAGTGTATACATGCAACTTTTTAAGAAGCATATTTCAGTAAACCAGTTAGTTTTTTAACATGTCTGGCACACATGCCCTTGCAGAATACCATACTCAGTACTGTGGCAAATGAAGAAAGAAGTAGAAATCAGAATAACTCCCTGTGTAAGTTATAAATTAATGCGGGATAAAAGACACAAAACTCATAAAAAGTAAAGCAGGAGAAAAGACAAACTGAGAAGTTAAATGGATGAAAAATTGATAAAACATTTTAGTCTGAGAGAAAAAGTAAAAGGCCATTTTGTATCTTCAAATCATCACCCATCTCTGGTGTTTCCAACACTATCCACAGAGTGACTTTTCCTCTGACCCTTTAGGTATATAACACTAGAGTCATCTTTAGTTCTCTCTTGCCTCCATCAAAAAGTCTCTAAATGAGTCGTGATGATTCTGTTTCTAGAACATTAGTTAGCTTTTCATATTTCCATGGGCCTGGGCATTTTTATATTAAGCCAGGACTGCTGCAATAATATATTCACTATACTTCTGTTTTCAAGCTAGGGGACTCTGTAACCCAAGAACGTACTAAACTGGTGTGTTTTAAACTATGGGCCACTATCCATAAGTATATTATAGGATTACTTTAGTCGATTATGACCGTGTTTCTTTTTAAATAGAATAGAATGGAGTATAGCAAGGGTAGGTATTACAGCACAACAATTCTCTTTTACATAGATGTAGATATGAGTATTGCTATAGATATAGGTATTGAAGTAGATCTAGGTATATGATGTGAATGTGTGTGTGTGCATGTGTGTACTGAGTTGTTTTATAAAATATATTTTTTGTAGTGTAGGTTATGAACAAAAAAGTTTGAAAGCCAACGAACTGGACCAAGCAGTAATCAGCAATCAAAGAGAATATATTAGCAAATAACCTAGCTTGTGCAACCACAGGAATCATCATTATAAAATACAAATTTGCGTTTTTATTTCCCTTCCTGGGAAAATTACAGTAAATATAGATTTCCATAAGTTCTAAGCACTTTCAAATGTGCTTCAAGGTTGACCACCGATGATGCTTCCTGTGAAATAATCCTTATCTGTCATTGCTCTCTGAGCATTGCTCCTCTCCTCTCTGCCAAGTGACAACACTATCTCCATTCAGAATCTTGTTCAAAACACACCTCCTCCACAAACTGTGAGGAACTTTGCCCTCGGGGAAAGTTAGCTTATACCTCATTTGGTTAAAATATTTTAACGTATTACTAAAACAGTATATGTCTACTGTAGAAAATTTAGAAAATACAGAGAAAAAAAGATATAAAGACAGAAAAGGAAAATCATCCATACTAATCTAGAATTATCCATGATTAACACTTTGGGTTAGCTATAAATCACCTCTAGATGGCCATGGAAAAATTTTCACTTTGAGCTGTTGAAGGGGAATCATAATTCCCCCCAATTTTCCCAATTAAAACTTGAATAAAATATAACCAACGTGGTCATAAATCACTGATAATTGAAAAATTAGTAATTATCACTCCTGAGTTTTAAGTACCAGAAGAACAGGAGCTTGACCAAGACTACCTGTGATTAAAGAACATTTATAAGAACTGATGTAACTTACTAGTTTTATTAACAGTCTGTGCCAATTTTGCTTTGATTCAGAAAACCTGATTTTCAGAGTGTCATAATGTTTTGGGTTGGCAAAAACTACGGTATATACCTGGTTAAACCTGATGAGGAAGAACTCAAAAATCTGGGAAAACAAAACATGTGGAAAACATTAGACTAAGTCCTTTAGAGAAAGACAGGATTGCATCTGTAACTCTAGTTCAAGTTTCTTCAGTCTCCCTCCTACCCCCAAACCATCTCTGTCAACCATCTTTCTAAAAGAATGAATGATAAAGCTAGCAAGAATAACAAGAGTCTTGCTGAATGCTGATGTATTTTCTTTCCTTTACTTGAATACCATGGGAAGTAAGTCTGAGGCTGTGAATATTAAAGTTCATGGCCTGGTTTACGTCTCATCCCTGTGTCTTGTCCCCACATTTCTGGGCCAGATTTGGAGCTCCCAGTAACGTCAAATGGCACTTTGCCCTGAGGCAGGAAACTGAATGGGTTTTAGGAACAGAATGAGGATTTGCCCCAGTGGGAATGAGTAAAGGAAAAGGAAGTTAGCTTTTGTTAAAGAAGCAAAAAAGTCTGTCTAGAAGTTGAAATAAAAAAATAAAACTTTTTCAGATATCTTTGTTATTTGAGGTAGGAACTGTGGCAATATTTGAAGTCGGCAATTTAGCAGTTTTTATTCAATTGCCCTGTAGAAATAGTAGTATCTGTAAGCAGTAGTGTCCTGAGGTCTCTGTGATCTTTTCAGAAAGTCTTTCCTTATCATGGGTCATAAAAAACTTGTGATAGGAATTTAACAAAACACTCAGTATTTAAGAAATTCAGATTCCATCTTGGGCTTTCCATGGGGATATATTGCATTTTACCTCAGGAAAAGTCAATTGCTTTGGAAGTCCCTACATGGCCAGCCTCGTCCCAGGGAAAGGATGGATGAAAGGCAGACTCTGTTGAGCTGAACCATTTGAAATTGCTGGTAATAGATAGTAGGCACCTTAGATACGTTATTATTGCTTTAATCCCTACAATTCTGCTTTGAGGTAGGTACTATTGTCCACAGGAAGCTGACCAGAAAGGGGGTCAGAGAGTAAGGTAATTGACCTAAACTAGGGTCACTTGGCCTATCTGTGTTGGAGTTGGAGTTCAAATAAAATCTGACTCTGAAACCAGTGATGAGTTAGTTTATCAGAAAACAAAAGTTCTAAAGACATTCCTGAAATGCTTCCTTGGAGGTCCAAAATTAAAAATGATTCACTAAATGTATTATGGTAGAAAGAGGATCTACTGTCTTTGGAAAGAAAAAGGGGAAAGAATGAGGGAAAGCTAAGTGTAGAAGATCAAAATTAATTATTACAGTGAAGGACAGAGTCAACTGTGCACAAGTCATATACCTGGGACAAAATAAAAGCGATAATTTGCCGCTTAAAAAAAGCAAGACGTAGTGTATACATGCAATGGTAATTTGGAATACAAAAGGAAATTAAGAAATTATAGAAAATACAGACTGGTGATTTTAAAATAGTCTTAGAACTCTTTATTGTAAACACTGTTAGGATCCTTTAAGAGTATCTAACAAATCAGACCCAAATTATGACTCTAGGACACTAATTTTTTGCCAACTGTAGGAAATGAATGCATGAGTTTTCTGAGTTCATTTATTGATGTGCAGATGTACCCAGGTTATACTTTTTGCAACCTCAAATGTTTGCTCTGCTTTCTAAAGGACTTAGAGGGCTTCATTCAGCCAGTTACTTTATTATAGATGGTTCCTTCACTCTGAGACAGACCAAATACACAGAAGAAATATGTTTTTCTGTCTTTGACTGAAAAAAATGTTATGTATGTTATAATCAGCATTATGTATGTTAATAATCAGCCTTCAACTATTTTAAAAAAACAAACCATTCACCAAAAGGCAAACCTTTATTATATCTCTACATATTTGATCCCCACCACTTAGTTGAGTAAAATGTGTTCAGTTAAGTCACTCAAGAGGTGGTATCTTCCACTTGGAACAATATAGAAGTGAGGTTAACCAGGGTTCCTGTATTACTCATGGGTTCTGCATGTATAGTGACATAAAGTCATAAACAAAAAAACTATTACCTTTACAGTTTTTAATGATTTTTTTTCTTTTTTTTTCTTTCTTTCTTTTTTTTTTTTTTTTGCGGTACGCAGGCCTCTCACTGTTGTGGCCTCTCCCGTTGCGGCGGAGCACAGGCTCCGGACGCGCAGGCTCAGCGGCCATGGCTCACGGGCCCAGCCGCTCCGCGGCATGTACCCCCGTCCCCTGCATCTGCAGGCGGACTCTCAGCCACTGCGCCAACAGGGAAGCCCTAAAGTAAATAAATTTTTAAAAAGAAAAAACCCACAGGCCGCATAGCGGCTGGGCCCGTGAGCCATGGCTGCTGAGCCTGCGCGTCCGGAGCCTGTGCTCCGCAATGGGAGAGGCCACAACAGTGAGAGGCCTGCGTACCGCAAAAAAAAAAAAAAAAAAAAAAAAATTATTTACTTTAAATCTACATTAGGAATCTAATATCTACAGCTGGCCTTTAAACAAAATAATGACTATAATAGTATCTCTGAAAATATAAAAGAGTTAAAACATCACTAAAAAGCAAACTTAAATGTTGCTCAAAAGAAGATTAAACCATTCAAAATTCTGCGGGTGAAAAGCTGTTAGGGAAATACAGTTAGCTTTCACACACTAGTACATTGCTTTTCTGTTTTGTTTTGCATTATCAATCTTCATTTTTTAAATTCTTTTTCTATCTTTTGTCTGACTTTTTAATCACCTAACTGTTCCCGAGAAAGGTTCCAAAGGTTTGGTTCAATGAACAGACTGTATGGCAAAGAAACTTTGAACTAAACCTTAGATAAATTACAATAATGGACAGGGCTGGGCTGGGATCAGTGTCACTTGCCTTGAAGCAAAATTTAAGGGGCACCAAAAAAGTAAAATTTTAATGTAATATTTAATGCAATACACAAAACACCCATGATGAACAAAATAAAAATTTTAAATAAAAGCAAACTTGTTCATTTGCTTTACCACCCTGCATTGTTGCACGGCTGTTTCCAATCAGCTCATAGTTCCCAGCCAGCGTGGCCCTCATGTCCTCTGCCACGTTGTCAAAGAGGGTTGACAATTGTGTGTGAACAGTATATTGATTGTAGAATTGTTATTAATTTTTCTACTTGGTTCAGAATAGGGAAAGATATAATGCATACTTTTTCTTTTGTCCCACCTCCAACATGGCTCTGCTCAGCACTGTTAACGAACTGAATCCCAAGCAGCTGATAATTCAGAATTCATCAGCATTTGCTTTGGGGTTTGAAAATGAGTGTGTTTAATGTCCTGAGAATTTGCTGCAGACAAAGCTAGGAATTATGTCATGGGGATCTAAAGGAATTAAAACATGTTCTAGTTTTCCTCTCAAATTTTGGAACACCAAGGTCAATTTTAGCACTGCTCTAAGCAAAAAGATGTATGCCTAAATCCCTAGTGTGGTGCCTGACATGGATTAGCTGCCCAATGCATGTTAGTTTTCTGATCTCTCAAATTCTCACAGGTGGAAAAAACACTGTGGTATTAGTTGTTAAATAGAAAGTGATAGTAATAATAAACAGTAATCATTCAAATTTATTAAGAACTCTTGAAGGCCTTAAATTATTGCACTTGGTAACTTTAAAAATTATTTTTTCCTAGTCTTCTATATTTTTTTTCAAGGCTATTAAGTCCTAGTTCCCATCTCTCAAGACAAAAATTAAGCATAACTATTTCCCAGCTCTTTTCTCCTATAAGCAAAAACTAAAAGATGTGCCATGTAGGTTTCTGTGAGATTCTGCTTTATTTCAATGTGTGAAACTCCTTGAGGTCATGTTCAGTGTCTTGAACATATTTTTCTCAATAAGTGCATATTGAATTAAATGCTATGATTTGTAGCAGCAGCCTATCAATTTTTGCTTTTTTTTTCAGGTTTCATGGGGAA
The DNA here is from genome assembly GCF_963924675.1 of Phocoena phocoena. Taxonomy (NCBI): domain Eukaryota; kingdom Metazoa; phylum Chordata; class Mammalia; order Artiodactyla; family Phocoenidae; genus Phocoena; species Phocoena phocoena. Next base: position 35,969,975 of record NC_089222.1, on the reverse strand, counting down.
GGTAGCTTTCATGTGCCTGGCTAATTTCAGCATGGAGCAACACAATGCTTCATGTGGGAACAATTAAAAGTACCTGGAGAGAGCCAAGTCCCCAGGAAACTCAACTTGCACCAAGCTGTGTGAGATCCCAGGGAGAAGTTCAAAAGATTTCTAGGCAAAATAGCCTTGTTGTCTGCTTAGAGGGTTCAAAGTAAGCTGAATCCCTCTCCCTCCCTTATGAAGATCTTTTTCCTGTATACAATATCAAAATTAAAACAAAACAAAACAAACCCAAACTTAGAAATAGAAGGTAATAGCAAGTCGTAATACAATTTCTTTGAGTGGAAATTTAGAGAGGAATTTGTCATTCAGTAGCTTGAAGATCTCCTACAAGTGCATTCTAAGTTTCTGGCATTTCTCCTTTTTCCCTTAGTTTGTCAAATTTACCCCTGCTATAAAAAAATAACATAACCTAAAATAATAATAATAATGGTGGGAATTTTAGATCTCATTATTAGGCTGGTAGCTCACAGACTAGGGGATGGGAGATTTCAAGGCACATTACAGAAGCAAGAACCTTGAGGATGGGTAGCCTCAGAAACAAGCCAAGGAATAAGAAGGTTAATGTAGAGGGTTTTCACATGGCACATTGCACCTTTTGATTTTAAGGGCAGTCCAAGAAAATACATGTAAAGGAGCTTGTTGAGGACACACAATGATGGTTATTTTTATACAATCTTCAAAATATGTAACTAGCCTGTGGGAAAACAAAAGTCAACCATGTGATGCTGCTTAAATCTTAGTGGGATGTCATGCACATAGTAGGTATTTAATACTTTTGAAGTTCAATTTTGATACTGATTTTGCTTATATGCAAACCTCTTAAAAGCATTATGCTATACGGCTTTGAGTTTTGCTCAGTAGCGAAATGAATTTTTTTCCCAGGTCAAAAACTTATTTTTCTTTTAACTATACAGTCATTAATAATCCCATTATACTTAAAACATATTCATTGATTTGCTAGTTATGATATAAATAACAGATTCCTTAGTGTTGTTTTCTTAGGGGATTCAAAATCTAAAATGAAACACTATTCTGTCTGCTTGCCAAAAAATACTACAAACTTTATAAAACAGTGTTAGTTATACAGGAAAAAAATTTAGTCATGCATTACTGATTTTACAAAGGTAATTTTACAGAGGTAATCTTGCATAAAGTTATTAAAGTTATTTAAGTTATTAAAGGAGATATTTTTGATGACTTGAGCACAGAACAATTTGACCTGGATTTTGAAAGCCATGTAGCCTAGTTTAAAAGTGATATGTAGTGGTGTACCTGGTATTACTGTTCTAAAGGGAAAAAGAATTTAAGTAACATTTTTCACTTGAAATCCATTGATTGAAATGGAAGGAGGGTCTGTGAGAGAGACTGTAATAGCTTAGGATCAGTCGCATTTTCTTTCAGTCTAGTTGTCTGGCACAATAATAGGTCAAAAACCTTAATGTGCAGCATTTGAAAATAAAAACTTTTAGGACTTCCAGGTCCTTTCAGTGGATCCACAATAAAATGTTCATGTTGTTCATCCAGTGGAAGAACTGACTTAGAACAGAGTAAGAACAGGCTTACTCAGACCAGTGCTTTGCTTCATGAGAGAAGAGTAATCTCAGGCTTTCCCATGTTATTAAAAAGGAGTCTCTGTGAAAATACTGACATTTAGTTTGGTATTCATTTGGATGTTGAGAAGCTGTCAACTCCCCAGATCAATTTGAGTCATGTTAAAAATACTTTGGTATGTGTGGTTTGTTAACCGCAGGTGTTTGGCTGTGAAAGTTGAAACACAAACATGCAGCTAGAACATTGTGCTGGTATGATGGGTTCACAATGATTTGAATGGAAGCTGAGAGAAAACATCATTTATTACCAATTAATTTATTTCCTTTTCAGAAGTGTCTTTGTGAAGCCAAACATCTGGGTAAAAAACAAAAATCCTTAGAGAATCCTTTGCAAAGATTTTTTTTCTTCATTCATCCAATCATTTATTTATTCAACAAATATTTATTGTGTGTTTATTATAGACAAGGTCTTACTGCCAAAGAGCTTAGAAGGGGAGAAAGTTATGCACACATACTAATATTATTATAGAAGTTAGAAATAAATTGGAGAGTGCCACAAGAGAGATGTAAATACCCTGTTATACCTGAGCAGCTCACTTACATATAGCTGGGAGATTCAGGGATGCCCTCTAGGCAAGAAGGCATTGAGCTGAGTTAGATTGTTTTCATTCTAACTGAGGTTGAGGCTATGTAACAGAGACACCTTTGATTGCAAAATGCAGAAAACACAACTAAAACTTGAATTAGGATACAGGGAAGGGCAAAATCCATAAAGCATGATGGTTCTCATTTAAACCATATGCTTTGAGTACAGTGGGAGCATGTTCTGCAAGATTGGGAAGGGGAATGAGTGGTGTGCTTACTAGAGTGTGAGAAGAGATTGGCTTATAAAGCCGCATCCATTAAACAATAGCCTAAGATGTAAGGCTAAAGGTAGATACAGCTGTAAGTGTCAGAAGAAGAATTTAACAGTACACAGAAGAAAAAGAAGTAGGAAGTAGAAAGCTACTTGCCTTTGAAGTAGCAAAGGCAAGGGAAGATAAAGAGTGCTTGTATTATTATCATGAGAATGAAGTTAGAGGGATGGGTATGTATTCTAGATCTGCCAGTTGTAGAACTAATAGCACTTGGCATCCAAACTGAATGTGAATATTGATGATTTTCATCCTGTCAGAAACCAAATTAGTATATAGGAACATGTGTGTGAGGGATAAGACTATATTCAATTTGGTGTATATTGAGCTTAAAGTATAGATAGGATATGCAAGTAGAAATGTGGAGCAGGTTTTTGGATATGAGCGCTGGAGAGATGTCAGGATGGGGCCATAGATCTAGGAGCTCTGCAGAGGTGATACTAGTAGTCTAGTGATTGTCAGAGTGTATGTTGAGAGAAAAAGAAGAGAAGATGGTCAAAATGTTTGATGCCAAACACTAGGACATTTAGAAAAGTACAGATGTTTCATTCTCCTAAACCAACTGAAAACCTACTTGAATTTTCACTTTTCATCTACATGGTTTCATAGATGGGGACATTTATATTTAATTGCTTGTGATTTTAAAATTTATTATTATATGTGGGAAAGTATGGTGATTTTTAACCATACTTTCCTGCATATAATGTAATATCACATCTTCTCTAAATCTTTACTTTTTAGTCTGAAAAGTTTGAACAGTCAAAGGATTTGTTTTCTAATTGGTCTTCTCAAATATGGACATTATTCATTCTGTCTTCTGATCTATGCCAAGCATATTTTGATATTTTGTATGTTGGCCTTCAAGTGTACTCATTAAACCTCTACCTGATTTCTTTACTGGAGATACTTATAAGCTGCTTTGAAAATTCCGTTTGATGAACATTAGTTGATATTGATTATAGTAAACATCTGAGAACATATTTTTATATCATTTGTATAGGTTAGCATTTGGAATAAAGGATATTTCAAAATGCAAGGCCAGAAGAGTATTTGGTCATGTCATGGAGATTTAGCATATAAGCCTATAATTTCCTTGTTGGCTATCATTATTATATATTTTTTTGTTTGTGAAAGCAGACAGTAGGGTGCCTCACACATAGTAGGCATTTAATAAGTGTTAATTCAAGTTAAATTTAAAGTGACCTAAAAAGGAGGTTGGCACTTATTAATACCTTAGAAATGTTAGTGTTGTCTAGCTCTGTAAATGGAGCAACATTTCACTGCTGAGGGATGGACTGATGGAATAATTAATAATTACCAGGGTTAGAAAACAATATTTTCATAATAATAGATCATCTGTGCATGGAAATATGCCTATGTTAACAAGATAAGTCCACTCAAAACAATAAATAATTTGACATCTGTGTTGGAAGGCCTGGAAAAAATACTAAAGAGATTCAGTTAAATATTTTTAACAGAGTTAAATGATGAACACATGTCATAGATAGCAAGATAAAAGGGAGTATGATATATCTGAGTATATTTTACTTCCTAGAATGCATTATTACACAAGGTTATCAAAATTATATTTTTGGGAGAATAACTGTAATCTTGAGTGGCTAAGAAAGTTATTCAGCCTAGGAACTGGGAGATAGACTAAAGGTTTATTTGTAGTGAATCCCTCTAGCCCTGTGGATCTATAAAGCTTATCTGGGTCAATTTATTTCCTTTCATGACAGAAATAATAAAAAATTAAAGCTACTTTATTTTTGCAGAATTGAGCTAAAATTGGCTTTTTGAAAATTCATCACCCTCTCAGTTTAGTGTGTTTCTTTAACAAGTGTAATTTCGCACTTCTTGTCAGTGGCTTGAAAAAAGAAATCTACAATTTTTATATACAATATCATCAATGCTACAATGATTATATTTTCTGATCTACATGTCCTCAGCTTAACTTCCAAATACAAAGGTGTTTTCACAAAATACAAAAGAATGTAAGCATTTGGGAAGTTTTGTTAATGACAGTATAAAAACAAGTAAGTTTCACCAAAAATTGCCAGATATTTTTTTTTCTTAGGACTCTAATCTCTCTGCCTCCATCTCCACATGGTCTTCTTTTCTGTGTCTCTGGGGACAATAGTTTTAAGGCAGGCTGCCTGTGCTCTCTCAAAGAATGAGTGAATCCATTACATGAATAAACTCTTTTCCCTTTCTCTGTAGGTAAATTCTTAAGACAAACTATACTTCACTTTCAAGCGAATTTTGGGTAAACATTTTACTTCTTTTTTCTTGATGTATGTCATCCTTGAAAATTCAGAGAACTAACTCAATGTTTAGGAAATGTTTCTTCTCTAATCATAAACAAAAGAGCTGAAAGAATGCTTATTTTAAGGGAAATTTAATTATATATTTTTGGATTGCTTAATTCCTTACATACACACATGTTGTTTTGTATAAACTCAAAAGAACTCTTTGAGACTTTTGTCTTAAGAATAGGAAGTTCTGGGCTTCCCTGGTGGCACAGTGGTTAAGAATCCACCTGCCAATGCAGGGGACATGGTTTCGATCCCTGGTCCGGGAAGATCCCACATGCCACGGAGCAACTAAGCTTGTGCGCCACAACTACTGAAGCCACGCGCCTAGAGCCCGTGCTCCACAACAAGAGAAGCCACCGCAACGAGAAGCCCGCGCACCGCAACAAAGAGTGGCCCCTGCACGTCACAACTAGAGAAAGTCCGTGCACAGCAACAAAGACCCAATGCAGCCAAAAATTAAAAAAAAAATTTTTTAATTAAAAAAAAAGAATAGGGAGTTCTATTTTTCCAAGTATAAGGGAGTTGCAGGTGCCAGGAGTTTCAAGTTTTACTTAAAATTAAATTACAACTCATATTTGAGGAAAATTGGCAAAAAACTGGCAAGAACATGTCATCACTGGAAAACAAAAGCAGCTTATGATTTCTTGGTACCTAACAAAATAGTCATAAAGATAGTACAGTAAATGCAGATGGAGGCCGGTTTCTTCATGACCGACTACTGAGCCATCATGAATCTGAAAAAAACTTGCAAATTAGGGAAAATTTCTTTGATGTAAAATGTTATCACAGCTATACAATCATAACCCCAATAAGCTTACAATTCTTAAGTACCAGGTGCCTTGAGAAGGGCTTTGTAAACTTAGTGTAATTTAATCCTCTCAAGAGCAGTAGGGGGTAGATGCTATTATATGAGAAGACTAAACAAGTAAAATCTTAGGCAACTTCTCCAGTTTATAGAACTAGCAAGAAGTGGGTCTGGGATTCAAACCTGAGGATCTAACATTAGGGCATGCTCTTATCCAGTTATTATGATGCATCCCACTAAAATGCAAATGTATATATGGAAACAGCATGAATAGTAATGATGAGTTTAACCTCTGGTGAAAATGCTTTTTGGTATCCCTTCAACTCAGTGTGGAAAGTGGATATTTTCTTAATTCTAACTTATTATCTGCATACTTGTGATTCTTAATCTTTTCTGGGTTCCTGACTGATTCAGCAATTAAACAAAAGCTAAGGATATTCTTTCCATTAAAAAAAAAACAAAACACATGCACATAAACCATTGCTTAGAGTTTCAGAAGTGTCACAGGAAAAAGCCTCATCTTTCCCTCCCCTGGTAGCATCACCTTCCTAGAAAATTAAATTTTGGTTAATTACCAGGATGGAGAGTCTCCTTACCCTATCACATACTTCTCTATTTATTAGATGTGTTACTTATTAGATCAGTTAAACTGTTGTGCTTAATTACACTTGATCTTTTGTAGATAGAAAGAAAACTCATTAACTTAAACAGTTACCCGTTCATGGCAAAAGGAAGATGTTTGAACTGAATTGGATAATCTCAAACACCACTTGAAAAGTTGACCTGAATTTCAATGATGCATTAGAAATTTCACTGATAAATGTCTGAGACCAAGTAACTGTGAGTTTTCAAACTCAAAATGGGATTAAGTGCGTGACTTGAAGAAGTTTAAATTTACCTTGTGTCAGTCATCCCTTGCTTAGTCTAGACCTGTCCCTGCAAGTTTTATATTCATCCCAGCACTCCCTGGGCTGTGATGCCAAATCCCAGAATTGAGGAGCTGTCAACTTGACAAGATATTGGTGATTTTTCTCCCCTCTATCAAATGGAGTAGTTCCCAAAGGTTATAGTACTTGGAACATAATTATGAAGCCTGACTTCTCTACACAGAATCATGGCCTTACTAAATCGCTACCAGTGTGGTGGTCTATGGCTACTTTCTGATACTGGGGGAAACCAGCCTTGTTTCTGGTTTTTCTCACTGCATCCCAGGAGGATCAGCTGCACCTGCACCTGGCACATGAACTTTCTTTGTTCCATACCCTCTACTCTTAGTCCCTCATATTTGGGTGACCTCTAGCTATTAGGGGATCCATTCTCCTGTAACTTGGTAATTGGGAACAGCCAGGTCTTCCTCAATAAGAGTTTGGAGGAGGGGGAATCATTACCCTTGTCTTTACGATTCTCTCATTCCCACCTATCTTTCTATGCCTCAGTTTCCTCTTCTACAAAATTGGGAGAACAATAGGATTATTAGTGAAGACTAAATGAGTTAATGCATATGAAGAATGTAGAACAGCGTACGGCACTATGGAAAAGTTGTGGTGGTTGTTACTAAGAGTACTGTTAGTATTATTACTGCCCAGGCTGGAGTTCAGTCAAGAATGGCATGTGGCCAGTTCCCAGCCACAGTTAATGGTAGCTTCCAGTTAAGAGAGGGAAATGTCTCTTCCAGTTAAGAGAGCTCCTTCCAGTTTGAGAGGGAAAATTCAAATGAATACATTCAGTAATTTTTGTGATATCCACTATGTGCCAGAAACAGTGTCATCTGCTGAAAACTTCATATGACCTAATAAAGTCAGAGGAGCTGTGTTCAAACGATAACTAAAAGTGTCACAAAGATAAACCTTGAATTTAATGTAAAGCATGCCTAGACACTTGGTCAGTGGCATGAATGGCATTTCCTTGTCTACCTTGGCTGAAGCAAGGGTCCCCTTCCCAACTGAATTCCTGCCCTTTTAATTCCTGACAACACTTACACTTTGTTCTCTTTACTTGAAGAGAGCACATTTTCTACACGGTTTCATCTTATTTCTTCTCTGGGCTTCCTACAGACAACCACAGTGCTTTACTTGTTTAGATCAGTTTAATCATTTCCCAGGTATGGTGAACAGTTTTGCTATGCTCTTCTTATCCTGTTTATCATGGTCCTTGACATCTGTTGGTTCTCTAAGTTGACTCAGCCTAATGGATTTGTTTGGCGTTTAAATTGTGTCAGGTATAGAAGTAAAAAGGTGAATACTAAGCTGTTTTTTCCGTTGAGGAGCCTTATAGCTCCATGTGGAGGAGACATACCCGAGTAGGGCATCTCAATGTGTTATGGCGAGTCTGAGTGCACAGGATACTTTGGCACCCATCCATGTTACAGCTTCCTTTCCATTCCCCATTTCTTATCACATGTACCACCCATTATGTGAAAACCTGGTGTTCTTGACTCACAATCTGTAGGCGTTACACTCTGAGTTTTTTCCAGTACTGGTAATGGGTTGTACTGAATCATTTATTTACATTTCCTTGGCCAGCTTATTTTGACATATGACATATATTTACTGATGGAGAAAACACACACAGTTTGTGAGTGCAGTGTAATGTTTTTCCTCTGGAAATAGAAGTGAGAGAGACAGCATTTAAGTTTTACTGGCTGAAGAGCTACCTTGGTGTTTTTAAATGGGTCCAAAGTAGTACATGCTTCATTATCCCTTCTGTGTGTATATGCACGTGTAGACGTACATGCTGTGAAGGACGGGAAGAATGTAGGAACATCTATACGACGTATAATTTGAAAAATATTTAAAGCAAAGGAAAACAAGTGGCACATCACTAATTTGGACCCTTTTACCTGATTATTGCCAAATTTATTTGTCTGGACTAAGCATCTATACCTTCATCAATCCTTAGTGCTTGCTATGAAATAATATCTTGTTGTATGCATTTTTTTAATCAGATTGGATCTCGGTTCAGTCAATATTTACTATACTGTAGGACTTGCTTTCACTTTACTGATTTTGCATTGCTCATCTAGTTCTAGAATAAGATTTCCTTATAGTTATAGTGCCTGCAATTCTGGTTATTTCCACAAGGTGAGTAGGGATATCTAGTTGTGACTCTGTGGGACCACAGATTAGATCTGCCCATGTTAGGATACATACAGTAACATATAGGCACATGATTCAATTTCTGACATGATGCTTTAGCCAAAAGATAACTTTCTTAGTTTTTCTCCCACCTCTCTGAGTGCTGCTTTTGGCATGGTTTCATAGCCTTTGGTCCCTCTGCTGGCATCTCCAGTGTTCCCCAGGATTCTCTCCTTGGCCCATTTCTATCTATCTTTTTTCTTACATATGCTCTCTTGGTCATCTCGTTCACTCTCATGACTTTTAAGTAACACCCATAAGATAATGAACCCCTGATCTTTATCTCCAGGCTGGATCTTTTGGGCTTCCTAAAGGAATCACCAGGAGTTCCCACTGGTACTACAAGCCCTACCTGACTCTATGGAAACCCATCTCTTGTTCCTCCTCCCCGTCACCCTCATGATGAAGCATCATTCCTCTAGACAGAAGCCAAAGTCACCCTTGACGCCCTTGATGCTCTTTCTCCTCTACCTTCCACATGAAGTCCTATCATTCAACCCCAGTGGACCTTCTCTGTTACTTCTGCTTCCCTGACACTACTTTAATCAAAGTCTTTCTTATTCCTTATCTGCATGATTGACAGAGCCTCTGTCTTTAATCTCTTTCTTCTACCACCCACATTGTTATGAGTGCCATCTCTCAAAAGCACACATCCTTCAACGTGACTCACCCCCCATGGCCTGCAGGATAAGGTTCTAACTCTTCAGCAAGACCTACAAAGCCCTCTTTCATATTTGGCTGAGCAAGCAGCCTCATCTCCTCCTGGCTCAGGTCTCCTCACAATGCTCCAGATGGCCTCTGCCCTTTGATTCTTTTGTGTTTTGTTCATGCTGTTTATTCTGTGTGGATTGTCCTCTGTCTTCCTTCTTCTCTGCCTAGAAAACTCTTCCTCATTTTTCAAGGCCCATCTCAGATCTCCTCTGCTTGAGATGCCTTCTCCACCCTTCGCACTCAGTATGGGCTGCTCCCTGCACTGTGCTTCCACAGTACTCTCTACTTACCAAGGACATGTTCAACATCCAGAACTCAGTACTATAATAATTTATTTCTTTTTTTTTTAAATCCACAAAAGTTTGAGCTCCGGTTGGATAGGAAACTTCAAGTCATCCAATGTTTTTCTACTACTCTATCATATCTACTACCATATCATACAGTGCCTATCATGTAGAAGACCCCCTCAACTATGAACCAAGTAAGTAAACTTTATAGTAATAGTTAAAGAAATATCAAGTCTTTCAACTTTCTTTCATGTATTAGCTTTTAGTATTGCAAAGTATTAGAATTTGATATGTTTATAGGTTCCTGGTGGCTTGGGGTATCCACATTTTAAGCACTTTTGAGTTTAATAGCCTGTCTTTCTCTAAACTAGACCCATTAGTGAGATACTGCTGTGTGCCTCCTTAGTGTTCCCACCTCTGAAATGCACTAGCTATTCAATCTTAATTGGAAAAATTGGGGGGCAGAAGTGGCTTTTTGTTGCTCTAACTTTATTTTAATCTAAGGAATGACTTTGAATCACATTCACCTGGCTTAGTGGTTGCCACATCCTTATTTATTTTGTGACCCAAATTCATAAATGAAGATCAGGACACCTAATTTTTCTCAAATCATCCTAAACTGTCATGGTCCTCCTTTTCCAGTCAGAACCAGATTTTCCTCGCAAGTTGTGATTCTCACTCCACCAACTCCACCCTCCTGATGGAAATTTCATATACATTGAAGGGGCTTCATGTGTTCTGTTATCATTTTTAAAGCTAGATTTTGTCAGATACATGCCTTCTGTTCATAAAGAAGCATTGCTACTTTCTTCTGAATGTAATAGGGTGGGGGGCAGAATATCCTTCTAAACAGAAATGTAAGGCAATTTTTTTTAACATATGCTCATAAGGAATGTAGTCCCAAAAGATATTTCCTTCTGTGGTAAATCAAACTCTAATTCATGAATTTTAAAAATTATTCCTTCCTGCTGTGGACATGAATTTCTAAAGTGTGTGTGTGTGTGTGTGTGTGTGTGTGTGTGTGTAGACACTCATTACTGAAAGAACAGGGAATAGAACAAATCATGGCCAAAAATTCCTTTGAATAATAATTTATATAACCATGTCTCCTTTCTTTCCCCAATCTGGCTTCCCTATTATTTTAATTGTTTCTGCCTTTACTACTAATGCATGAATCTGTCTTTGCTAAATCATCTTTTTATACAGAAAGTAAAAGCTGTGAAATACAAACACACTTTCAAGTTAATGATAGTAACCTAATATTTATTGAACACTTACCATGAACCAGGCACACTAATAAGCACTTTACATAGATTGTCTCATTTTGGTTATGAATTATAATCAAAATGGAAATACTAAATGAAATACTTAAAAGCAAAGTAGAAGCAATACTTTTATAAAACATAGAAACACCTGAATAATTTCTTTTGCCCTTATATAAGCACGGCCCTCAGTCTGCTTTTGATCCTCAGCTGCCACAGACAATTAATCACACTCTCTCTTCTTGCTTTCATTTTAGTCAGAGAGCATTAAAGAAATATATAGTATTTCTGGGATACCAGTCCACAATCAGGCATTCTTAGTGTTATCAGTGGGCTACATGCACTCAGGGGAATTGTGAACAGTTAGAGGAAACTAGACCTAGAGAAACAAGGACTCATTTACCCATCCTACTTGTCAACTATTTTAACCCTGTAAACCAGGCAGTATTTTATTAGTATGTCTCTGTTTTAGTCAGTCTAGCGTATCAAGTCCACTATTGTTAACTGTTCAGTAGTAAACAATAGCAAAGAAGAAATGAAGAGATGCAAAAATGTTTCCTCTCAAAGAATTTGAGAAATTGAAGTGATCTTACCCTTCTGAGGCAAAAGTGATTTTACAGAGTTGAAAGTCCAGAAACTTTTAACATCCTGTAGAGTCGCACAACCAGTGAGCAACAGGTGAGAATGGAATCTGTGTCTTCTGTCTCCTGTGCAACTGTCTTTTGACCACAGAGAATACCTTTTCCTAGAATTTATCCCTTTCCATTTTATTTCCTTATCCACTGATTTTATATATTTTTGCAACAACATGATACCTTTTTTTATTTTCTTTCTTCTATTTCAAATTTGTTTTGCTGGTTTCTCTATACCCTCTTGCCTTTTGCTTTCTTTTCTTGGTTTAATAAAGGTTCTATTTCCCCTGCAGAATTTCTTTACTTTCAGTATTGCAATATTTTTGAATTACTTCTTACTTTTTCTATTTCCACTCAGAGCCTCTGAAAGGGGTTTAGAAATTTTATGTCTTTTTTTTTTTTAAATTATTTAATTAATTTATTTTTGGCTGAGTTGGGTCTTTGTTGCTGTGCGCGGGCTTTCTCTAGCTGCGGCGAGCAGGGTCTACTCTTTGTTGTGGTGCACGGGCTTCTCATTGTGGTGGCTTCTCTTGTTGCGGAGCAGGGGCTCTAGGCACGTGGGCTTCAATAGTTGCAGCACACAGGCTCAGTAGTTGTGGCATATGGGCTCAGTGGTTGTGGCTTGTGGGCTCTAGAGCGCAGGCTCAGTAGTTGTGGTGCACGGGCTTAGTTGCTCCGCAGCATGTGGGATCTTCCCGGACCAGGGCTCGAACCTGTGTTCCCTGCATTGGCAGGCGGATTCTTAACCACTGTGCCACCAGGGAAGCCCAGGGGTTTAGAAATTTTTAAATGCAATGTCAGTTCTCCAAATCAAATCAGCCAAAATAACAACAACCAAAAGCCAACAAAGAAGAAAAATGCTATTTAGCCAAGTATGTTCATCTTAGGTTTGAATTTGCCTTTTTTTTTCCTGTGCTACAGCTGCTGCTGCTGCTGAATCCTGTATGTTGAAATTTGTATGTTTTTCATTTTGGAAGATAGTAATAAGTCTGAGAGTAGAATAGTTATTCCAACAAAAATGTTTTTCAGAAGTATGTATTTGCATAGGAGAGAAAATAACTATGATATTATTGGTTATTTATTGCTTTTCTTTGTTTTTTAAATAAGTTTGTTTATTTATTTATCTTGGCTGCGTTGGGTCTTTGTTGCTGCACGCGGGCTTTCTCTAGTTGCAGCGAGCAGGGGCTACTCTTTGTTGCTGTGCGCGGGCTTCTCTTGTTGAAGAGCACAGGCTCTAGGTGCACAGGCTTCAGTAGTTGTGGCATGCGAGCTCAGTAGTTGTGGCTCACGGGCTCTAGAGTGCAGGCTCAGTAGTTGTGGTGCACAGGCTTAGTTGCTCCACGGCATGTGGGATCTTCCCAGACCAGGGCTCAAACCCGTGTTTTTTGTATTGGCAGGGGAGTCCTATTTATTGCTTTTAATTCATAACTTAGCAGTCAGCTACTACACAATCTTGTATTTAATCTCTGGTTATTCTATGTTGGTTCTGTATTTTCCAACTAGAATGCAATGAGGCACTACTGTGATTAGTTTATATGCTAATTTAAAATTTTAAATGGTATTAGATAGACATTTCTCCAAAGAAGACATACAGATGGCCAATAGGCACATGAAAAGATGTTCAACATTGCTAATTATTAGAGAAGTACAAATCAAAACTACATGAAGTATCACCTCATACCACTCAGAATGGCCATCATCAAAAAGTCTACAAATAATAAATGCTGGAGAGGGTGTGGAGAAATGGGAAGCCTCCTACGCTGTTGGTGGGAATGTAAATTGGGGCAGCCACTATCGAAAAGAGTATGGAGGTTCCTTAAAAAACTGAAAATAGAGTTACCATATGATCCAACAATCCCACTCCTGAGCATATATCCAGAGAAAACTCTAATTTGAAAAGATACATGCACCCCAATATTCATAGCAGCACTACTTATAATAGCCTAGACATGGAAGTAACATTTAGCTCCATTGACAGATGAATGGATAAAGAAGCTGTGGTACATATATTCAATGGAATATTACTCAGCCATAAAAAAGAATGAAATAATGCCATTTGCAACAACATGGATGGACCTAGAGATGATCATACTAAGTGAGGTAAGTCAGAGAAAGACAAATGTATTGTCACTTATATGCAGAATCTAAATTATGATACAAATGAACTTATTTACAAAATAGAAACAGACTCACAGACATAGAAAACGTATTTACGGTTACCAAAGGAGAAGGGGGTGAGGGATAAATTAGGAGTTTGAGATAGCAGATACAGACTACTCTATATAAAATAGATTATCAACAAGGTCCTACTGTATAGCACAGGGAACTATCTTCCACATCTTATAACAGCCTATAACGGAGAAGAATATGAAAAAGAATATATCTATATCTACATGTGTATGTATAACTGAATCACTGTGCTGTACACCAGAAACTAACAGAACATTGTAAATTAAGTATAATTTTAAAAAAATGTACTGGTATTGCATGTATGCATTAATAAAAGACATACATCTACTCAAACAAATTCCATTTCCTGTCTTGTCTGAATCACTTTTCAGGATCAAGTTCAAATAAGAGGGCAATGATTGACCCATATGCCCCTTTGACTGAAGAAATATAAAAAGTTTCCTTGTGCAAGAGCTGAGAAATGGTAAGATTCCCTTTATCTTCCTTTTATTTCCCCATGGTGATCTACTTTAACCTGCATCTGTGACCTTCACACATGAGGCCTGTGATGTAACAGAGAAAGGCAGAGACAGAAGACAGAGGGAGGCTTGGGAGAGAACTGTGATGAACACAGGCACCTCAGCATTTAAGTAACTACCACCATCATTGTTAAAATGCAACGGTTTGTTCAAGCTGCCTTGGGAAAAATTTTTAAAAACACACAAAAACTGAGGCATTTAAAAGCACTTCAGCTGTGTATGCATGTTTGCTTGCTTATTTTGTTTGGCCCAAAGAGGATTAAAGGGATCAAGGCGATGTTCACTCACCCTATTCAACTTTGCCATTTTGCAGCAAAGTGTCATTTCTGATCGCTGGTCTAGTTAAACCTGTGTGCAGATCACATAATTTTTGCCTGGCTTGATTTGAACAACACTTCCCCACATTTCTGGCAGGAGTTATGATCAGAACAGGACATTCATGAGACAGTAGCCTTGGCCCACAACATGCTCAGTGCAGAAAGGAATCCAGGCAGAGGGTTTAGTGAAAATGAAGAAGTGGCTCTAAAAGAAATGGCACATAGTCACCTCTTCTTTGTACTCCTTTGAATGGTGACTTTTATAGGAATTTTATTTTGTTTCCTATCCACCTGCCTTTAATAGTGTCTATTCCCTCCCACCCTTAACTGCTCATTCAAATCTGTACTACAGCTGAATCAAAGAAAGAGGATTGAGGCATCTAGCTAGGAAAAGAGAATTTTAAAAGATAAAGTAAATAGAGAACAATACTTTGCAATTCAAGGAAACTTTCCCTGCTACTGTAGTCCACATTGGTTTTGCCCTTCTCTGTCTTCTGTAACATTTTAATCTGCCCCACTGAATAAGTCCTGATTGTCTGCTCTCTTGTATTTATGCCAGCTCAAAAGAGACAATAGTGTATAATCCAATAAGCAGTGTTCATGACTATGCTTTGTAAACTATCAAGTATTGTGTAGTGTATTTAAATTTATTTTGTATGTTACTTCTGGTTCTCAATTTATGTCATAATTACTTTAAAAATTCTCTCTTATCTAACATTGTGCTGGACAAAAGGAGGGTCTATATTATTGACTCACTTAATAATCATTAATTATATTGTAAAAAAAATTATTTTCAACCATTGAAGAGCATTACGACTCAGTGCTAATATTCTTCCAGTATGATTCCATTAAAGCCAGATATACCTTCTGAGAGAAGCATTCAATTTGAAAGGCAAGAGCTCAGTTTGTCTTATTCCTAAATTCATGTTTCTTTTCCCCTTTGAATGAATTAGTTAGATTTTCCCATTTGAAAATGATGATTATTTCTCTGTTGCTAACAGGTTCTAGAGGTACCAAAAGACTTTAATAAAAAGAAAGTAATTTAAAAAATTGACTACAATGACTATTAATAATCCCTGAACAGTAATCTTCTTGAAGACAGAGACTCTCTGATATTATCTTTGAATTGTTTTTGGAACCTGGAAAACTATATTATAGAGGCAGGCTTAATTAAGGTATGCTGCATAAATGAATAGAAGTCTGATAGTAGGGGAGCGCATCTGTGACCAGCAGATCTTGGCTGTAACTATTGCTACCAAAAGAGAATTAACAGCATGAAAGGTATCTGGTTATCAAATGAGAAATAGCATGAAAATGTCTTTTAATTTAGAAGTCAGACTCCTGGGCTAATAATCATGGAGCATAAATTTGTCTATAACAAAAGAACATTTCCTATGAAAACGACTTGTTAACCTTCATTCTGTGATGGAGGTTTTATATTGTATAATACTTAGGTTTGTTCTGATAAGGACATCTAGTTGGAATTGCTACCTTATTGATATGCTGTCTTAATAATGGAAGTGAGCCTAAATTAACTGGGAAAGATAAAGCATGTACAAAATAGAGAAGGAAGAAATATCAATGATAGCAGGAAAAATCTGTAACCCTTAGATAAAGGATTTCTTGATACTAAACTCTAAAAAAATACTTGAAAGTAAACACACTTTTATAGGGCAACACTCCATCCATTATCTTTCTCTCTCCTTTGCTTAATCCAGCTCCTCTTCCTGCTCTGTAACTGTCTCCCAAGATTTGCTTCTCCTCCCTCAATTTGCTCTATTTATCCCATTTCTCATTGAAGCCAGCCCTGGAGTTTGAGTGCAAGTACATATTCGCAGCTGCATGCAGGCAATTTCTGTTTTAACATCCTATTTTCATCTCAAACCCAAGAACAGAAAATCTGAACGTATTCTTTCAAAATAACTGTTGTACTTACCTTACTTATTTTTCTCTTTATTTAGTGACCTATTAGGGGAACTTGGTCTCATTCTTCTTCTTTTATTTGCTATAGCTAAATTCTCTCCAAAACATTTATTCTTTCAAAAACATGTGGGAAATTCGTAGGCATAAAGTCACATTTACAAGAGTTCCCCTCTCTGATAGCAGTAAAGCTAACCAAAAGAACTAAAATCAAAAAAAAAATTCAAGTAAAACCATTTGTGCTGACCTTTAGAAAGGTCTTAACCTCATAATACAAATCCAACTATCATCAAGATGTAAGTTCAGTCTGTTTTATACAGGACACTAGTTTCTCAACACAGTACAATAAGTGACACTCAAGTGAAAGGAAAAAAAAAGTGGAAACAAGCAAACATGTGAATCTGTAGGCCTTTAATTATATCCACTATCTAGAGAGGTATAGTCTATAACCATGAATGGCTGGTGGAAAAGAACAGAAATATTCTGTCTTGAGTCAATTTCTCAAGGGCAGCTCAGCCAGAATCTGAGAAAGCTCTAAGCTAAGCAGCTTCTTACTTGGGAGGGGCACGATCTAAAAACAGGTCCACTGTGCAACAAACTTCAGGCGACAAATGACCAAATACTCAAGGGCTAAAAACAAGCATAGAATGTCAGTCTGGTTGACTTTTCATCCAGGGGTGGACATAATGAAGCAGAAGAACAAACCAGTTCCCAGCAATATCATCTGTATTGTTGTGGTACGAATCAGGCCCTCGATCAGGCTTGCTAGATGTGGAGCCTGGACTTCCAACAAAGTTTGAGAGAAACAGCAATAGAAACATCTTTGATCACAGTGCCTATGTCCCCACTTCCCTTCCTTTGGTCCGCAGGAAAATGCAAGAGACCTTACACCAGCAAATTTCAATCTTGTTTGTGAAGAGGAAGGTCTGAAGGGTGTCAAGGAGATGTCTCCCACCCTCTATTAGGGAAAATAGCAGAACATGTAGATATGCCCCCAGTCAAAGGTAAGGAAGTTGCACAAGGGGAAGGATCATATTGATTTTGTTCATCATTCTATGGCCAATACCTCTGGTAGCACCTGGCATAAAGGGGGCTCCTTAAAGATTTGATAAACAAATTATTATTGCAGAAGATAGGAGTATGGATTTTGAAGTTAGAGAGATGGTTAAGAGGACTAACTCTGCAACTTCTTAGCTTTGTGCCCTTGGACAAATTCTATAACGCTTTGTACCCTCATATGTACAATTCAGGTAATAGTAATATTTTGTTTTGGGGATTAAAAGATAAAATATATTTTAGATATTCAGCACATGACTCTGCTGGTTATTCTCCCTTTGGTCCTCCAGATTAGTTCTCCAGTAATGTCATTTTCTCCTCTTACCTCTTTAGGCCCAGGAAGCAGTAAGGATTTCCCATTGTTGCTGGTCTCTGGGCTCCTCAGCATCCTTTATCAGTTTCCTTAATCCCGACCACAGTTCTGTAAGGACTACTTAGGTGAATGTTTCTTCAATCTTCTGAACTGGATTTTGTTTTCTGATAGGAATTTGAGTGATACAGGGCCTGAAAGCAAGAATAATTAAACAGGATTAACTTTTGGTGTTGGTGTTGGTAGGTGTAGTTGTATTGGTAGTAGTCAAAGCAGTAATATAGTAGTACAGTAAGGAGAGTGGCAACTGTTATTGTTACTGTTATGAGCAGATCAAAATATAAAAGAAAATCTGCTAAAGCAAAAAAAAGTTCCTAAAATGAATACAGTATTCCCTAAGATGGGAGACAAGTTTAGAATATAACAAGAAAATTAAAGATGATGTGGAACTTTTTGATACAAAGTGTTTTTAAAATTTGATATAAAATGATTCATCAACTAAATACAATACTAAGAAGAGAAATAGTGAAGAAAATTAATGTTGTTCCAAAACAAAAGAATTAATTTTAAACAAGGACACATCTAGAAAATAGAATCAGTAACTAACTTGAGAACCTAATTTTAAAAATACCAAGAAAAACTGAAGATGACACAAACAGCTGGAAAGATATACTGTGTTCTTGGATTGGAAGAATCAGTATTGTTAAAATGACCATACTAGGGCTTCCCTGGTGGCGCAGTGGCTGAGAGTCCGCCTGCCAATGCAGGGCACACGGGTTCGTGCCCCGGTCCAGGAAGATCCCACATGCAGCGGAGCGGCTGGGCCCGTGAGCCATGGCCGCTGAGCCTGCGCGTCCGGAGCCTGTGCTCCGCAACGGGAGAGGCCACAACAGTGAGAGGCCCACGTACCACAAAAAAAAAAAAAAAAAAAAAAATGACCATACTACCCTTGGCAATCTACAGATTCACTGCAATCCCCGTCAAATTACCAATTTCATCTTTCACAGAACTATAACAAAAATGTTTCAAATTTGTATGGAAACACAAAAGACCCCAAATAGCCAGAACAATCTTGAGAAAGAAAAATGGAGCTGGAGGAATCATGCTCCCTGACTTCAGACTGTTCTACAAAGCTTTAGTAACAAAACAATAGGGTACTGGCACATAAACAGATACATAGATCAGTGGAACAGGATAGAAAGCCCAGAAATAAATCTACACACTTATGATCAATTAATCTATGACAAAGGAGGTAAGACTATACAATGAGAAAAGACAGTCTCTTCAATAAGTGGTGCTGGGAAAACTAGACAGCTACATGTAAAAGAATGTGATTAGAACATTCTCTAATGTCATATACAAAAATAAACTCAAAATGGATTAAAGACCTAAATGTAAGGCTGGATACTATAAAACTCCTAGAGGAAAACATAGGCAGAACACTCTTTGGCATAAATCACAGCAATATTTTTTTGGATCTGTCTCCTAGAGTAATGGAAATAAAAACAAAAATAAACAAATGGGACCTAATGAAACTTAAAAGCTTTTGCATAGCAAAGGAGCCCATAAACAAAATGAAAAGACAACCCACAGAATGGGAGAAAATATTTGCAAATAATGCGACTGACAAGGGATTAATCTCTAAAATAGACAAGCAGCTCATACAGCTTAATATAAAAAAAAACTCAATCAAAAAATGGGCAGAAGATCTAAACAGGAATTTCTCCAAAGAAGACATACAGATGGCCAATAGGCACATGAAAAAGTGCTCAACATCGCTAATTATTAGAGAAATACAAATAAAAACTACTATGAGGTATCACCTCACACCAGTCAGAATGGCCATCATCAAAAACTCTACAAACAATAAATGCTGGAGAGGGTGTGGAGGAAAGGGAACCCTCTTGCATTGTTGATGAGAACGTAAATTGATACAGCCACTATGGAGAACAGTATGGAGGTTCCTTAAAAAACTACAAATAGAACTACCATACAACCCAGCAATCCCACTACTGGGCATATACCCTGAGAAAACCATAGTTCAAAAAGAGTCATGTACCACCATGTTCATTGCAGCTCTATTTACAATAGCCAGGACATGGAAGCAACTTAAGCATCCATCGACAGATGAATGGATAAAGAAGGTATGGTACATATATACAATGGAATATTACTCAGCCATTAAAAATAAACGAAATTTAGTTATTTGTAGTGAGGTGGATGGACCTAGAGTCTGTCATACAGAGTGAAGTAAGTCAGAAAGAGGAAAACAAATACCGTATGCTAACACATATATATGGAATCTAAAAAAATAATAATAATAATAAAATAAATGGTTTTGAAGAACCTAGGGGCAGGACAGGAATAAAGATGCAGATGTAGAGAATGGACTTGAGGACATGGGAGGGGGAAGGGTAAGCTGGGACGAAGTGAGAGAGTAGCATTAACATATACACACTACCAAATGTAAAACAGATAGCTAGTGGGAAGCAGCCACATAGCACAGGGAGATCAGCTCAGTGCTTTGTGACTACCTAGAGGGGTGGGATAGGGAGGCTGGGAGGGAGACGCAAGAGGGAGGGGATATGGGGATATATGTATATGTATAGCTGATTCACTTTGTTATAAAGCAGAAACTAACACACCATTGTAAAGCAATTATACTCCAATAAAGATGTTAAAAAAAAAATCTAGGTGCTGAGAAAAAAAAATTCAAGCCATAAATAACTTCTAAGTGATTTAACCTATTCCAGAGCATAAAGAATGAAAGCAATCTCCATGTTTTAAATGAAGTCAGCAAAACTCAGAAACAATATTTATCAATATAAACAAGAAAAGGTAAAATTTCTGTCCAACCCCACTTATAAATATTCATATAAGTATCCTAAATAAAATGTTACTAATTAGAACCCAGGAAAACATGGAAAGCCTTATAAATCCATGATCAACACAGACTCATTCCAAGAATGCTAGGCGATTCATTATTAGAAAATCTATTGCTATAAATGACCATTATTATAATGAGCAAAGGAGGAAATATTATTGTTCCCAAGAAGTATTTGGTAAAACTCACCATTCATTTCTGATTTTTTAATAAAAGGATTACATGGGTTGTACCTGACACACACGCACGCACGCACACACACACACACACACACACAGTCATGGTATATATTCTATTCGTAAAACTAGGAGTCTGTGTTGGGCTTAACTGTGTAACCAAGAAGGCTAATTCTGGAAAACACGGTCAAATAAACTTAGGAATTTCTCCATTAAAAATGTCCTTAAAAGTTCATGAAATGTAAAAGACATCATAAAAGCTCTGAGACACTGTATAAAAGAAACTTGTTTAAATTATTTAATGGATAAACTGCCGAATCTGAGACCTTCTTTCTCAGCTCCCCTGTTATCATGGCCTGGATGACTTTCTTCTCTCATTATCAGTTTTGTATTTCTGTACTAAAAAAGTTCCATACAAATCAAGAACATGATTGTCATGCTAGCCATTGCAATTAGATAATAGAATAAAATATAATATCTTGCTATTAAAGAGGTGAAATTGTTATTTTTATGGCTAATATAATCATCTGGGTGGAATTTTCAAGAAAACATTTAAAAATATAAGGTAAAGTAAGAGTTTATAAAGGTGGCCAATAACAAAGTTAACATGTGAAAATACAGTTTTTTAATAAACAATAATTCATTAGAAAATATAATACAAGGATATAATTTTAATAATCCAAAATATTAAATTATCTAAATAATAATAGAAATATGTAGAGCTAGTATGAGGAAAACTCTGAAACGATCAAGGACCATAAAAGACTTAAATAAATAAAAAGACAGTTCTTAGTCTTCAGCTAATGCTAAATATTTTTAAAATATCACTTCTTCCTAAGAGGATTTATAAATGTATTAAATCCCAATTAAAACCCCAATTGGATTTTTTCTTAATTTGATAAAAATGATTCTAAATTTTAACTGGAAGTATAAATGTGGGAAAACATCCAGGGAATTCTGAAGAAAAAGAGAAGTAAAGAGGTATATGCTTTCGTATAGAAAAATATATTACAAAACAGCATTTACAAAAATAACTCTATGGTGTAGAAATAGACTAACATTAATGGAAACAACCAGAGAAACAATGAAATAAACTCATATGTGTGAGAATTTAATGTGATAAATATGACATTTAAAGTGATGTGGGGCTTCCCTGGTGGCGCAGTGGTTGGGAGTCCGCCTGCCGATGCAGGGGACACGGGTTCGTGCCCCTGTCTGGGAGGATCCCACATGCCGTGGAGTGGCTGGGACCGTGAGCCATGGCCGCTGAGCCTGCGCATCCGGAGCCTGTGCTCCACATCGGGAGAGGCCGCCGCAGTGAGAGGCCCGCGTACCGCAAAAAGAAAAAAAATAAATAATAAAGTGATGTGGAGGGGAAAAGATTCATTATGCAAAAAAGATAGTGATATGATAACTGAGTAGCCATTTAGAAAAATAAAACATCCAAAACAAATTCTGGGTTCACCAAATGTTTGAGGAAAATTAAATCCTAAAACAATAATGTATAAGTCAAGATTTGTACAATATCTTATTGAGGAAGTTCTTTATAAGTTTCCAAGCATAGTGTACCAAAAAAAAAAAAGAGAGAAAGAAAAAGAAGAAAGAAAGGATGAATAGATCTTGACCAAATAAGAATGGAGAGCTTTTGACCTGCAGAAATACAATAAGTGAGTTTGAAGATAACCTCAGGAACTAGTAAAAATATCTGTAACACATATGACATATAGAGTTAATTTCTCTAATTTTAATAAATAGATTAAAAATAAATTAAAAATAACCGACCATGATAGGAAGAAGGGCAAAAGAGTTGAAAGGCATTTCAGAAAGGAAAAGTGTAAATGTCCAATGAAGATTTGAAAGGATATTCCATCTCAAAGAAAGAAACTATCAAGGAGTATTTTGAAGAGCAAAACACATGACAAAACTCAATATTTATAAGCTTTTGGAAACCTAGGGACACTCTTAGTTAAAATATACATTTGAGCAACTTTTCTAACAGCATTTAAAATATTCATGAAAATGTAAAACACAACTTTTTTAGTCTAGTGGTCCAACTACTATGGATAAAACCAAGAAAATAATACTGTAAGTACCTCAACACTCAAATGAGGAGTGCATGGTTTATTTTGGTGTGCTCTGTCAGTTTTGACATTGGTGTTCTGATATTTTCAACCAATGAACTCAAGATTCTCTTCTTTGTGTTCTGAAACATTTTAATAAAAAGTAGAAACAACTGAAATGTTTATCAAGAGAAGCAAATGAAAGCTACACCATCATTAAAATTGATGATGTAAATCTTTACTGACATTGTTGAATTTAAAAAGGTTAGAAAAACATCCCTAATAATCCAACTACAAATTTTAGATTTGTAAAAATTCGCTTTTAAACCTTTGAATTCCTTAATCAGGTCTCTGGGGAACAGCAGGTACTCAATAAATGTTGAACAATTAATTAATTAATTAATTCTATAAAGTAGGCTTCAGGTTCAAAGTCAAGGTTTTTTTTAAGTTTAATGTTAAAATAATATTATTGTAGCTCACATTTATAAACATAAAAATGTCCATTGAAAATTAGAGTGAACATTGGATTTGTTCCCTTTCCTGCTTTACTACTGAAGAGACTACTGGAAATAAAAATCACCATTAATCATCTCATTGAATTTAATTGAAATAATGTAAATTAAAGTACATTGTAAACTGTTATGGTATATACAAATAAAGTATTGTCACTAGCCATCTGTTCTACCATACGATGTTATAGTTTTGATTATGCAAATAAAATTTTACTGTGGAAAAATAAAAGAAAAACAGCACATACAATGCATTTACATAAAACTGCATATACTCCTTTATGTGTGAGCATGTACATATCCATGAAAAAAAAATGTCAGGAAGCACGCTCATCTAATGGTTTGCAGGTTTTTGCCCTGAACTTTGGAACTTGGAGTGATTTTATTTATTTTTACAAAAACTCTGTATTACTTTTATGATTAGCAAAATAGTGAAGTGTTTAAGCTTAGGGGAAAAGATGTATGTCTATATAACTTCATTTTCAAGTGGAACAGACAGAAAATAATTATGGAAAAGGCCTTTATATTGAGGAATTAGGTCACCAGAGTCCAGGATAGTTTTGGAAGACTGGAGAGAAGCCAGACTGTAGGAGTTTAACCAAAGAACAAGTAATAGAGGAGATAGAAGAGATAAATTTGGAAATTATCAGACTATTTTTACTTTTCTCCCATTCCATTAAGTCCTTTGTCTTGCTCCAGTTTTCTCATCTCTTTACTGCACTGTCTGCATTTCAATGTTAAGCTCCTCTTCCCCCTTGATGGCACTTCGTTGTGTGATGTTCAGCTCCCTATTTCCTTGCTCACATCTCACTAAGTGATCTATACCACTCCCTCCTGAGGACGACTGCAGGTATAGGAAACGTTTCTTATGTAGGTTAAAAATGCACAAACAGGGTCTTGGAGAGAAATATCATGCATTGGAACATGAAGTATATTCATTTAAATGCTACTTTGCTGCCCTTTCAAAGCTGACTTTCAAAAAACACTTTGCGTATCCTTATTATATGTCTTCTGTCAAATTCCTAGTCATTTGCTGTTGTCTCTGTGACCTGCAGTCTTTCATCTATCTTTTACACTTACCTCAGTCATTTTCATTCTTTCTATCATTGCTTCCTTCTTTTTTGTGTCAATGTAACATAATAAAACTGAAGGCTTAGAGTTGTTTTTCTGAGTGAAAGGGTATTAGGTAGAGTACATAGTTAATTTTTATTTGTAGTGAACACAGAATAACAAACCAACAACAACAAAGGAAGGATGAACTAAAGAAATAAGACCACACAGAGTCGAAACCACCTCATAAATAAATGGCATATGCTGGGAATCTATCCAAGTAATAGATGAACTTCATTTATATACTTTCATCCTTTTTTAACAATACTGATGTAAGAATTACCATTTTACATGGGAGGAGGGGAGAAGAGGGGGAGGGGAATGTGTTTCTATTATATAGTAATAATTTGTTCTTATTTATCATAAATCTTAGTGATTGTTTGCTTCCTCCCTTATTTCTTCCAAGTCCTGAGGTTTCTCTCCTTCCAGGTGATGCACTTGGTTCCACCATCTCAACTCACTGGGTCTGCAACAAAAGCCTTCCAACAGCCTTCCTCATCTTTACCCTGGATCCCCTCTGAGATCGATTCTATATGAAGCAGCCAGAGATATCTTTTAAAATATTAATATAATCATAGTAACCCTCAGCCAAAAACCCTTAAATGCCTTCCAATATTACTTAGGAGAAATTTAAATTATTAAATTTAAATTGTTAAAATTGTTAGCATGGCCTATGCGGTCCAGCATGACCTGACCTGGGTCAGTTTCCATGTCTTCCTCTCAGCACTGCACCCCTTACTCCCTGATCTCCAGACTCACTGGCCTTCTTTTTATGTCTAGATGGGTCAAGTGCTTCCTACCTCAGGGCCTAGGTGTATGCTGACCTCTCTACCTGTGATTCTCTTCTTCCCATTCCTTACCTGGCCAAACACTCTCCCCTCGAGTCTCACTCGTTTCCTTGGGAAGGCCTTCTCTGGCACCTGCAGCAGTTACTTTGGTTCTCTTGCTCACTGCCTCTTCCAACCTCCTTTGCCGTGGCCTCTTGAACAGAGAAACTGAAAAGCTCAGAATTGCACTGCTCATATTTCCTTGCTGCCTGAGTTCTGAATGTGATTTATGTTTACCAGATGGAAACTCCCATGGAAGCCTTGAATACAAAACTGAGTTAACTGAAAAGGAGGGTGTGAGGCATCTATTTTTATGGCTCAGGTCTTAGCAGAGGGGATATGGTTCTAGGGTAAGCAGCAAGAATATCAGCCCTCTGATTGTGGCTGCAGTAGTACCTACTTTCACGGTCCAGTTCTGTGGTGTGGCTTTGGGGACCATTCATGACAGCTCATTCTAGGGTCTGTGGTTTCACCACTCATTCAGAAAGCTGTTTACTACTCTGCAACAAATACCTTTCTGCTTAAGCTACCTAACATAGATTCTGCTATCTGTAGCTGAACCTTCACTGGTACGTGGTCTCTCCTCAATGTATATCAGACCCCTCTGTTACAGTCTTCTATTACACTTGACATTTCTTTCACAGTACTTGTTATAATTTGTAATTACATATTTACTTGAGTACTTGTCTGTCTCAGTTGCTAGATTCTCAGCTGCATGAGAATATGGTAGGTGTTTAACCCATAATGGTTGAAGAAATTAGTAAAAAAGCAAAATATATTAAGTTTCTTCTTTATTTACTGCCTGATTACCTGTTTTCCTTGGGTTCTAGAGCTGTAGATATATTGGTCGTTTGGATGCAACTACTGTTAGTGACCATCCTTATTCATTCTGCATCCACCCAAAGTAATCTTATATTGTTTCACCTTAGCGATATAGAGTCCACTAGCAGTTCCTTTTTGAATCCGATCTTGTTACAATGACTAGGGTTAAACTAAACTTCCCTAACATCCACTACTGAAGATAAAAGAATATATGTTGCAGAGAAAGTGTGTAAATAGTTGAGCACAAGAAATCTGATATGAGATTTGGATAATTCGATCAATGTGTCCCTGCTACACAAAGTCTTCTCTGGGTTTTCTGATATCCAACTAGAAAAATGAAAAAAGTCTAGTGACAGGAAAGAGCAGAATTATTATTGAAATATGTGATATGCCTTTCAAATTGGACAAATTAGTACAGATGTTTTATGTTAAAGGATGAAACATATTTAGATTTAGAAAATCATCCATTGTTTTCCATCCCATATGAAGAAAATCAGTGGATAGATTCTGCAAAATAGATGAAAAGAGAGGAAATAAAGCACTAAATCATGGGAAGAATGAGCTAGCAGGCTCAGAAGTCTTACCTTTTATAATTGGCATTTACAAGTGTTCTCATATGCAGATCTAACTCATCTTTTGGTGAACTTTGAAGACAGCAAACCTGCTATTCCTCCTGGATTCCTTATATCAGGGAATGAAATTATCCACCCAGAAACCCAGACATCAACCTTGATTCTTCCCTCTTCCTCATGGATTCATCTTCTCCATCCAATTTGTCAATAACCACAATTCTTAAAATTTCCCTTTTCTTAATCTTTTTTTTTTTTTGCTCTATTTTTGTCAGTATTATTAAAAGTCTCCTAATTGGTTTTCCATCACTTCAATTTAGAATGATATGTCTAAAATCCAAATATTATCCCGTTACTCCCCTGCTTAAAATCCTTTAGTGGCCTCCCTTTTTAATCAGCCCAGATACTTTAAGATCCCTTCTCATGCCTAACCACTCCCCCACCCATGCACTCTTTGCACTATCTTCATTGAAATACTTTAAATTCCCAGAATGCACTAGGTCATCTCCCTACTCCCCAGCCCTCAGGTTCCTGCACAAATTGCTCTACGTCCCTGATACCCCCTTCCCATACTCTTTGCTTGGCTAACTCCAACTCATTTTACAGAGTTCAGTTTAGACATCACTTCTAAGAAACCTTCCTCAAACTTTAATGCCTGGGATACATTTGTGCCTCATGGTTCCCTAAAAAATTCTATCCCCTCCTTACTTTACCATCATCCTAAATTTGCCTCTTTACATACTTGTCTGTATCCGTTAGGATTAAGTTTGGCCTAATATTAAAAAAATAATAACAGTGACTTAAACAAGTTGGAGGCTTATTTTTATCTTATGTAAAGAAAATCCAGAAGTGAGCAGTCTTGAGCTTGTGTGATAACTTCAAGGTCATCAGGTTTCTAGGACCCTTCAATTTTTCTGAACTGATACACTTAGCACGTAGTTTCCTTCCCTAAGGTTGCCACAATATCCAAGAGAACTCCAGCAATCACATCTGCATATCAGACAGCAGGAAGGAAGAAAAAGCAGTAGATAAAAAGTACATTCAAGCTGTTTAGTTTCCTTCTAAGATGTTTTCCCGGAAGTCTCACCCAACACCTTAGCTCACTTTTTGTTGGCTACCCCTAGCTACAGGGGTGACAGGGAAATATTATCTTTTAATTGTGCACATTGCTGCTTGCCTTTATACTGTGATTCTGCTAGAAAGGAAGAAAAGAAGGAGGGATATTGAGTAGACACCCAGCAATCACTGCTACCTTGGGTTATCTACTCTAAGAACAGAGACTCTCTCCTTGTATCATCTTCAGGCCTGAGAACCACACCACACACTGAACAGATGTTCAATAAATATTATACATAAATAGTTTAAAGATAAACAGTGTAACATTGGGCATGCTAAAAGACTAGATTGTGGTTCCTCATATATGAAATAGAGAGCCTCCAAAATTTGTTTTTGAAGCTGTGTAATTCTTTTTTATTTTCTAAATAAAATGTTATCTAGAATCCAGTATGAAGCAACAGAAGTGGAATGTTCAGGTTGGAGGCAAGCAGCCTGCATCCTTACTTGACCTACACTTTTAAATTCCCTGAGAGGAGCCCTGGGATATCTCCTTGGAACTCAAAGGCTTCACAAATCACAATTTGGAAACAACTGGACTTATGATCCCACCAGCACAGGAGTCTCTGAACCTAACAGTAGAATCAAAGTTCTATCATATCATCAGGAAATAATCAACCCAATTGGTTATCAATAAAAATTAAGCCAACTTCACTAAAAACAGAGCGACCATATGATTCAGCAATCCCCTTCCTGGGCATATATATGGAGAAAAACACAGTTTGAAAGGATACATGCACCCTAATGTTCATAGCAGCACTATTTACAACAGCCAAGACATGGAAGCAACCTAAATGTCCATCGACAGATGAATGGATAAAGAAGATGTAGTATGTGTGTGTGTATATATATATATATATAATGAATATTATTCAGCCATAAAAAAGCATGAAATAATGCCATTTGTAGCAACATGGATGGACCTGGAGATTATCATATTAAGTGAAATAAGTCAGACAGAGAAAGACGAATACCATATGATATCACTTATATGTGGAATCTAAAAGAAAAGAAAACGATATGAATGAACTTATTTACAAAACAGAAACAGACTCACAGACTTAGAGAATGAACGTATGGTTACCAGGGGGAAGGGTGAAGGGGAGGGATAGATTGGGAGTTTGAGATTGATGTGTATACACTGCTATATTTAAAATAGACAACCAATAAGGACTTACTGTAAGAAAAAAGAATTAAGCCAACTTCTCATGTCCCTAACAATGACATCATCCATTCTTGGAACACGGAAAGGCTGTGTCAAAATGTTGAAGTAAGGAAGGATGGCATTGTAAGAGCAAACACAAAACAGAACTTGGTGGTCTATATGGAATACTGAAGAGCAAACGTACAGTTCTTTCATTTCAATTGTGCCTGTCCTTCAAGGTTAGCTCATACCCTAGTTCATCCATAAAGTCTTCACTGATATCCCCTGACTATCCACTTCTAAACTAGATGTAGGGATTGAGTGGGGCTTTCCCACTAGCTGCAGATCATCTGGTCAAGAGGAGACACAGTATATAGCATTGAGGAGTGAAGCTGGAATGAAGAAAATCAAGCGGATGACAGTGGATCCCAATTATTCTTCAGATAATCAGACAGCTAAAAATTATGTATCAGGCCAAAAGATAGACTGAAATATTAGCACAAAGCTAATAGATTTAGAAGAAAAGGTAAAAGAGAGAACACAGAGTAGCTAGAATGTAGGGACTTTTTATGGGACACCTGTGACCACCATTGTAATAGCTACAATTTATTGTAACTCTAATATGTGCTAGTACTTTTAAACGAATTTTATATATGCTATTCTTAATCCTCATAGCAACCTTGAAAGAATGCTAGTATTATCCCATTTTAACAATACAGAAACTGTGGCTTAAAAAAGAGAAATAAATTGCTCACATTTTGGTGAGAGAGAAGGGACAACAAAATTGTAGTTCAGGATGTCTTATTTCAGTGCTACCCCATGTTCTTTACAACACCAAGATGATGCTATGATTGCTGAATTATAGTGCTCTCAGATAAGACACTCTTTGGTCAGTTTGGCTAATGTCTCTTCAGAGACGTGCTTAAGACTGCTCCTGTTAATAGCATCTTTAGGGTGAGGACAGCAAAGCTTGGTATTTAATGGTAATTATTTCTATTTACTCTCACCCTATGAACTCAGAAGTCTGCACAAACACTAACTCATAAGCCATGAGGAAACGGGTGGTAAACAATATTGGCATTTATTATTTTCATAGTTCAGTTTATCTCCTTCTTTTATCATCTCCAAAACATACCATCATATTCTCATTGGAAGAACCTCCTTTCATTGGTCAGAAAGCCCTTGTCTCAGTGCACAAGGACTTTCTATCTGGGATAAAATTATGAATTTAAATAGTAGTTAATCAAGGAAAAAAGCTGTTAGAGTAGTCCTTCCCTGTTCCACACCTACGCGCCCCCCCGCCCCCCCGCCATATGGTTACTTCTTTCTCATCTTACATTTTCCCCTGTTTCCTCACTGTCTAGCTTGCCATCCCCAGCCATCCCCAGCCATCCCTGGGAATCAGGATGAACCCAGCAGTGACTAAATCACTGGACCATCTCATCTCCATCTCATTCACTGGTTGCTGACTGACTGAAAGGCCAGTTTCTCCCTTTTAGACTATTTCTGTTAAGTTCACCAATGAGTCATGCATCATCAAACAAATGGCCACTGGGTCTGCATAACAAAGAGACAAATGTTACCAAAGCAGAAGCACTTGTGCTTTTTCCTGGAGAAGTTGGTAGAAAGTTGCCCAAACCTTTCGACCGCTGGGCAGGACTGCAACTGGAGTGATCCAAGGCTCTAGTTTATCAAACTGTCTGAAATATTCTTCTAGTTTGACCTTCCTCCCAGAGGTGGAATGCCTTGGGCTCCTTTCCACCAGCATCTCTTTCTTTCTTTTCAGCTTGAGCACCCTTCCCACGCTTCTGGACTCTGAGACTTCAAAGAGCAAGATGGCATGTGGAATAAGAAAAAAAACTATCTCAAGATTTTGTAGTTAAGTAATTAGATCAATTAATTGTATAATTTAAACTGAATAATTTACTTTCATCTGAATTATCCAAATCTTTTAAAATCAATGTATTGTTTTTTGGTAACTTCAATCACATGGTTTCATTGGCTCAAGTTATTCCGGGTAAGTAGAAATTGCCAACATTTTAAAATAGGTCCAATATACAATAATTTGGTTTTGAAATCCTATACTAAGTGAATTTCAAGCATCTCTCAGAACAAGAAAAATAAAGGGCTCATTGTGATTTCTGAATAGTTTAGCCAGTTCTCACGGGATATGTTAGCACTTTTTGTGCATATGATAAGCTAATATTCTTCCATGCCTGTAATGATTTATGTTTTTAAAAATGATTGTTTCTTTGGTTTTCCTTATCCTCTTAGCATGGCGGTGGGCAGGTCCATGGCACTCAATAAAAATGTACTTTGAGATCCATTTTGAAACATATGACATTCTAGTGGGTGGAAAAATAAATATCAACTTCTCTTACTTCTTATACTAGTAATAATAATATATTCTTATGGAACGCTAACAGTAGAACTTTGTTTTGTGATGGACCTCCTTAAATATAAGCATATAATGGGTTATTTTAAAAGCCTCAAACACTTATATTAAATGCATCTGTTTCTGGGGCTTCCCTGGTGGTGCAGTGGCCTGCTAATACAGGGGACACTGGTTCAAGCCCTGGTCCTGGAACATCCCACATGCCGTAGAGCAACTAAGCCCATGTGCCACAACTACTGAGCCTGTGCTCTAGAGCCTTTGAGCCACAACTATTGAGCCTGCATGCCACAACTACTGAAGCCCACACGCCTAGAGCCCGTGTTCCACAACAAGAGAAGCCACCTCAATGGGAAGCCCGTGCACCACAATGAAGAGTAGCCCCCACTAGCCGCATCTAGCGAAAGCCTGCTTGCAGCAACAAAGACCCAATGCAGCCCAAAACAAATAAATACATAAATAAATTTATTAAAAAATAATAAATTCATCTGTTTTTTAATTGCTCTGAAAATCCCTCTCAGTCTGGGTGTTGTAAGTGGGGCTTCCCTAAAAATAAGCAAGAGTTCAAAACTGGGCACAAAGAAGCCAAAGCAGAATAAATTAAAAATGTGCTCCCTGCCATCTTGCAATGTTCTTACAGTAAAGAGGAAGTACTGTGCCCCCTCCCTTAACTATTCCTTGGCTGATGGCTTTTCTTGGGAATACATTCTCCTAGAGAAATCCTAGGAACAGTTGTTTCCTTGAAAGGATGTGTGCTTTTGCTGGTGAATGTTGACTTAGGAAGAAGATGAAAGAAATGTGGAAGACTAGAAAGACCCTGCAGTTTTTGTAGGGAAAAGGAGCGGGGAGAGATTCGTGGTTGTGAGTCCCTATTTTTGGCTAGGTGCTAGCACATAACATAACTTTTATTCTGTTAGGTGATATTATTGCCCATTTTATAGATGAGGAAATCACTGAAAGGCTAATTAAATTTCTTAAATGCACTTTTTTTAAGCAAAAAGGTAGAACTTGTAGTTAATTGATTAAAACGGAACCGTAAGTCTGTTGAGAATGGGCACCTGTGCTGCTTCTCTTTATCAACCAACAGAGCAGATCAACCTGGGTTGGATTTCAACAGGGCAGGCAAAAAAGCCCTGCACTCTGGCTTCATCTCCCTTAACTGATGTCTAATTAACAAAGGATTATATCTTTAGTACCATAAGCAGAAACGAAGCTTCTCATGTGAATACCTCTAGAAATGGCAGCCCATAGTTTCAATTAACACGTTAGTAGCAATTATGTTACTATGTTTATCAAGCATGTGTCAAGCAGTCTACATATAATTTCTATTTGATCCACAATAACCTTAAAAATATTATTTCCATTTAAAATATGAAGCAACTGTAACTTAAAGAAAGTAAATAATTATCACACACTAAATGGAAAGGCCAGGGGCTTCCGGGAAGATGGCGGAAGAGTAAGACACGGAGATCACCTTCCTCCCCAGATACACCAGAAATACATCTACACGTCAACAACTCCTACAGAACACCTACTGAACGCTGGCAGAAGACCTCAGACTTCCCAAAAGGCAAGAAACTCCCCACGTACCTGGGTAGGGCAAAAGAAAAAAGAATAAACAGAGACAAAAGGATAGGGACGGGACCTGCACCAGTGGGAGGGAGCCGTGGAGGAGGAAAGGTTCCCACACACTAGGAAGGAAGCCCCTTCGCGGGTGGAGACTGCGGGTGGTGGAGGGGGAAAGCTTCGGAGCTGTGGAGGAGAGCACAGCAACAGGGGTGCGGAGGGCAAACCGGAGAGATTCCTGCACAGAACATCAGGGCCGACTGGCACTCACCAGCCCAAGAGGCCTGTCTGCTCACTCGCCGGGGCGGGTGGGGCTGGAAGCTGAGGTTCGGGCTTCGGTCGGAGCGCAGGGAGAGGACTGGGGTTGGCGGCATGAACACAGCCTGCAGGGGGTTTAGTGCGCCACGACTAGCCGGGAGGGAGTCCGGAGAAAAGTCTGGACCTGCCGAAGAAGCAAGGGACTTTTTCTTCCCGCTTTGTTTCCTGGTGCCGAGGAGAGGGGATTAAGAGCAATGTTTAAAGGAGCTCCAGAGAAGGGTGCGATTCGCGACTAAAAGCGCGGACCCCAGAAACGGGCATGAGACGCTAAGGCTGTTGCTGCCGCCACCAAGAACCTGTGTGCGAGCACAGGTCACTACCCACACCCCCCTTCCGGGGAGCCTGTGCAGCCCGCCACTGCCAGGTTCCCGGGATCCAGGGACAACCTCCCTGGGAGAACGCACGACGCGCCTCAGGCTGGTGCAACGTCACGCCGGCCTCTGCCGCCGCAGGCCCGCCCCGCACTCCGTACTCCTTCCTCCCCGCAGCGTAAGTGAGCCAGAGCCACCAAATCAGCGGCTCCTTTAACCCCGTCCTGTCTGAGCAAAGAACAGACGCCCTCTGGCGACCTACACGCAGAGGTGGGGCCAAATCCAAAACTGAGCCCCTGGGAGCTGTGAGAACAAAGAAGAGAAAGGGAAATCTCTCCCAGCAGCCTCAGAAGCACCGGATTAAAGCTCCACAATCAACTTGATGTCTGTGGAATATATGAATAGACAACGAATCATCCCAAATTGAGGAGATGGACTTTGAGAGCAAGATTTATGCTGTATAGCTTTGCTTCCACCACTTGTTCTACGGTTCTATCTGTCCATTTTTGTTTTTTTTTAAATTTTTTTCTTATTATTTTTTATTTTAATAACTTTACTATATTTTATGTTACTTTATCTTCTTTCTTTTTTTCCTTCCTTCCCTCCTTCCTTCCTCCCTCCCTCCCTCCCATCTTTCTTTCTTTCTTTTCTTCTTCTACTAATTCTTTCTACGTTTTCTCCCTTTTATTCTGAGCCATGTGGATGAAAGGCTCTTGGTGCTGCAGCCAGGAGTCAGTGCTGTGCCTCTGAGGTGGGAGAGCCAACTTCAGGACACTGGTCGACTGGAGACCTCCCAGCTCCACATAATATCAAAAGGCGAAAATCTCCCAGAGATCTCCATCTCAACACCAGCAACCAGCTTCACTCAACGACCAGCAAGCTACAGTGCTGGACATCCTATGCCAAACAACTAGAAAGACAGGAACACAACCCCACACATTAGCAGAGAGGCTGCCCCAAATCATAGTAAGTCCACAGACACCCCAAAACACACCACCAGACGTGGACCAGCCCACCAGAAAGACAAGATCCAGCCTCATCCACCAGAACACAGGGCACTAGTCCCCTCCACCAGGAAGCCTACACAAGCCATTGAAACAACCTTAGCCACTGGGGACAGACACCAAAAACAACGGGAACTACGAGCATGCAGCCTACAAAAAGGAGACCCCAAACACAGTAAGATAAGCAAAATGAGAAGACAGAAAAACACACAGCAGATGAAGGAGCAAGGTAAAAACCCACCAGAAAAAACAAATGAAGAGGAAACAGGCAGTCTACCTGAAAAAGAATTCAGAATAATGATAGAAAAGATGATCCAAAATCTTGGAAATAGAATGGACAAAATGCAAGAAACATTTAACAAGGATCTAGAAGAACTAAAGATGAAACAAACAACAATGAACAACACAATAAATGAAATTAAAAATACTGTAGATGGGCTCAATAGCAGAATAACTGAGGCAGAAGAACGAATAAGTGACCTGGAAGATAAAATAGTGGAAATAACTACTGCAGAGCAGAATAAAGAAAAAAGAATTAAAAGAACTGAGGACAGTCTCAGAGACCTCTGGGACAACATTAAACACACCAACATTTGAATTATAGGGGTTCCAGAAGAAGAAGAGAAAAAGAAAGGGACTGAGAAGATATTTGAAGAGATTATAGTTGAAAACTTCCCTAATATGGGAAAGGAAATAGTTAATCAAGTCCAGGAAGCACAGAGAGTCCCATACAGGAAAAATCCAAGGAGAAATACGCCAAGTCACATATTAATCAAACTGTCAAAAATTAAATACAAAGAAAACATATTAAAAGCAGCAAGGGAAAAACAACAAATAACACACAAGGGAATCCCCATGAGGTTAACAGCTGATCTTTCAGCAGAAACTCTGCAAGCCAGAAGGGACTGGCAGGACATATTTAAAGTGATGAAGGAGAAAAACCTGCAACCAGGATTACTCTACCCAGCAAGGATCTCATTCAGATTTGATGGAGAAATTAAAACCTTTACAGAGAAGCAAAAGCTGAGAGAGTTCAGCACCACCAAACCAGCTTTACAACAACTGCTAAAGGAACTTCTCTAGGCAAGAGGCACAAGAGAAGGAAAAGACCTACAATAACGAACCCAAAACAATTAAGAAAATGGTAATAGGAACATACATATCGATAATTACCTTAAATGTAAATGGACTAAATGCTCCCAGCAAAAGACACAGATTGGCTGAATGGATACAAAAACAAGACCCAGATATTTGCTGTCTACAAGAGACCCACTTCAGACCTAGAGACACATACAGACTGAAAGTAAGGGGATGGAAAAAGATATTTCATGAAAATGGAAATCAAAAGAAAGCTGGAGTAGCAATTCTCATATCAGAGAAAAGAGACTTTAAAATAAAGACTATTACAAGAGACAAAGAAGGACACTACCTAGTGATCAAGGGATCGATCCAAGAAGAAGATATAACAATTGTAAATATTTATGCACCCAACATAGGAGCACCTCAATAAATAAGGCAAATACTAACAGCCATAAAAGGGGAAATCGACAGTAACACATTCATAGTGGGGGACTTTAACACCCCACTTTCACCCATGGACAGATCATCCAAAATGAAAATAAATAAGGAAACACAAGCTTTAAATGATACATTAAACAAGATGGACTTAACTGATATTTATAGGACATTCCATCCAAAAACAACAGAATACTCATTTTTCTCAAGTGCTCATGGAACATTCTCCAGGATAGAGCATATCTTGGGTCACAAGTCAAGCCTTGGTAAATTAAGAAAACTGAAATTGTTTCAAGTATCTTTTCCGACCACAGACAACGCTATGAGACTAGATATCAATTACAGGAAAAGATCTGTAAAAAATACAAACTCATGGAGGCTAAACAGTACATTACTTAATAACGAAGTGATCACTGAAGAAATCAAAGAGGAAATAAAAAAATACTAGAAACAAATGACAATGGAGACACAACGACCCAAAATCTATGGGATGCAGCAAAAGCAGTTCTAAGAGGGAAGTTTATAGCAATACAATCCTACCTTAAGAAACAGGAAACATCTCGAATAAACAACCTAGCCTTGCACCTAAAGCAATTAGAGAAAGAAGAACAAAAAAACCCCAAAGTTAGCAGAAGGAAAGAAATCATAAAAATCAGATCAGAAATAAATGAAAAAGAAAGGAAGGAAACGACAGCAAAGATCAACAAAACTAAAAGCTGGTTCTTTGAGAAGATAAACAAAATTGATAAACCAGTAGCCAGACTCATCAAGAAAAAAAGGGAGAAGACTCAAATCAATGGAATTAGAAATGAAAAAGGAGAAGTAACAACTGACACTGCAGAAATACAGAAGATCACGAGAGATTACTACAAGCAACTCTATGCCAATAAAATGGACAAACTGGAAGAAATGGACAAATTCTTAGAAATGCACAACCTGCCAAGACTGAATCAGGAAGAAATAGAAGATATGAACAGACCAATCACAAGCACTGAAGTTGAAACTGTGATTAAAAATCTTCCAACAAACAAAAGCCCAGGACCAGATGGCTTCACAGGCGAATTCTATCAAACATTTAGAGACGAGCTAACACCTATCCTTCTCAAACTCTTCCAAAATATAGCAGAGGGAGGAACACTCCCCAACTCACTCTACGAGGCCACCATCACCCTGATACCAAAACCAGACAAGGATGTCACAAGGAAAGAAAACTACAGGCCAATATCACTGATGAACATAGATGCAAAAATCCTCAACAAAATACTAGCAAACAGAATCCAACAGCACATTAAAAGGATCATACACCATGATCAAGTGGGGTTTATTCCAGGAATGCAAGGATTCTTCAATATACACAAAACAATCAATGTAATAAGCCATATTAACAAATTGAAGGAGAAAAACCATATGATCTTCTCAATAGATGCAGAGAAAGCTTTTGACAAAATTCAACACCCATTTATGATAAAAGCCCTGCAGAAAGTAGGCAAAGAAGGAACTTTCCTCAACATAATAAAGGCCATATATGACAAACCCACAGCCAACATCATCCTCAATGGTGAAAAACTGAAACCATTTCCACTAAGATCAAGAACAAGACAAGGTTGCCCACTCTCACCACTCTTATTCAACATAGTTTCGGATGTTTCAGCCACAGCAATCAGAGAGGAAAAGGAAATAAAAGGAATCCAAATCGGAAAAGAAGAAGTAAAGCTGTCACTGTTTGCAGATGACATGATACTATACAAAGAGAATCCTAAAGATGCTACCAGAAAACTACTAGAGCTAATCAATGAATTTGGTAAAGTAGCAGGATACAAAATTAATGCACAGAAATCTCTTGCATTCCTATACACTAATGATGAAAAATCTGAAAGTGAAATCAAGAAAACACTCCCATTTACCACTGCAACAAAAAGAATAAAATACCTAGGAATAAACCTACCTAAGGAGACAAAAGACCTGTATGCAGAAAATTATAAGACACTGATGAAAGAAATTAAAGATGATACAAATAGATGGAGAGATATACCATGTTCTTGGATGGGAAGAATCAACATTGTGAAAATGACTCTACTACCCAAAGCAATCTACAGATTCAATGCAATCCCTATCAAACTACCACTGGTATTTTTCACAGAACTAGAACAAAAAATTTCACAATTTGTATGGAAACACAAAAGACCCCGTTTCTTGAGAACGAAAAACGGAGCTGGAGGAATCAGGCTTCCTGACTTCAGACTATACTATAAAGTTACAGTAATGAAGACATTATGGTACTGGCACAAAAACTGAAAGACAGATGAATGGAAAAGGATAGAAAGCCCAGAAATAAACCCATGCACATATGGTCACCTTATCTTTGATAAAGGAGGCAGGAATGTACAGTGGAGAAAGGACAGCCTCTTCAATAAGTGGTGTTGGGAAAACTGGACAGATACATGTAAAAGTATGAGATTAGATCACTCTCTAACACCACACACAAAAATGAGCTCAAAATGGATTAATGACCTAAATGTAAGGCCGGAAACCATCAAACTCTTAGAGGAAAACATTGGCAGAACACTCTATGGCATAAATCACAGCAAGATCCTTTTTGACCCACCTCCTAGAGAAATGGAAATAAAAACAAAAATAAACAAATGGGACCTAATGAAACTTCAAAGCTTTTGCACAGCAAAGGAAACCATAAACAAGACCAAAAGACAACCCTCAGTATGGGAGAAAATATTTGCAAATGAAGCAACTGACAAAGGATTAATCTCCAAAATTTAAAAGCAGCTCATGCAGCTCAATAACAAAAAAACAAACAACCCAATCCAAAAATGGGCAGAAGACCTAAATAGACATTTCTCCAAAGAAGATATACAGATTGCCAACAAACACATGAAAGAATTCTCAACATCATTAATCATTAGAGAAATGCAAATCAAAACTACAATGAGATATCATCTCACACCAGTCAGAATGGCCATCATCAAAAAATCTAGAAACAATAAATGCTGGAGAGGGTGTGGCAAAAAGAGAACACTTTTGCACTGTTTGTGGGAATGTAAATTGATACAGCCACTGTGGAGAACAGTATGGAGGTTCCTTAAAAAACTCCAAATAGAACTACCATATGACCCAGCAGTCCCACTACTGGGCATATACCCTGAGATAACCATAATTCAAAAAGAGTCATGTACCAAAATGTTAATTGCAGCTCTATTTACAATAGCCTGGAGATGGAAACAACCTAAGTGTCCAACATCGGATGAATGGATAAAGAAGATGTGGCACATATATACAATGGAATATTACTCAGCCATAAAAAGAAATGAAATTGAGCTATTTTAATGAGGTGGATAGACCTAGAGTCTGTCATACAGAGTGAAGTAAGTCAGAAAGAGAAAGACAAATACCGTATGCTAACACATATATATGGAATTTAAGAAAAAAAATGTCATGAAGAACCTTGGGGTAAGAAAGGAATAAAGACACAGTCCTACTAGAGAATGGACTTGAGGATATGGGGAGGGGGAAGGGTAAGCTGTGACAAAGCCAGAGAGAGGCATGGACATATATACACTACCAAACGTAAGGTAGATAGCTAGTGGGAAGCAGCTGCGTAGCACAGGGAGATCAGCTCGGTTCTTTTTGACCGCGTGGCAGGGTGGGATAGGGAGGGTGGGAGGGAGGGAGACGCAAGAGGGAAGAGATATGGGAACATATGTATACGTATAACTGATTCACTTTGTTATAAAGCAGAAACTAACACACCATTGTAAAGCAATTATACTCCAATAAAGATGTAAAAAAAAAAGGAAAGGCCAGTATTTGATACCAAGTCTCTATTCTTAAATCTAATAGTAATCATTTATCAGTGTCACTTATGAAATGAAAAGTAATTATTATCTGTACATTAATTGTTTTTTTGGCCACCCAGCCCAAAAGGTTTAGTGTTTTTTGGTAACCTTACCCTCATTTCCCTACTCTGAGCCCATGTGCTTTTCAGTGGTTGACCACATTTTCAGATGCAGAAGTGGGCTCAGATTCATCTAAACCAGTCAGCATGCTCCATTTTGGCCATAGTAATGGGTTCACTATGGGCATGTATGCAAATAAGCTGATGAATCATGAGCTAATATTTGGGGTTCTGGGAAAGAGAAGATTTCTCTCTGTATTTTCTGCAGACTTGATAGTACGAGAGTATGAGGTCTGGAGCTGCAGTTATTTTGTGATGATCAAGATGAGTCTAAAGCTACCAGTGCCTAATAACCTGGAGTATGAGAATGAAGAATGAAGCCAACCCTCATGAGCCAGATCAGAGAGAGGAATTCTGATGGTTATTTGCTTCTGAATCAAGCTGTGCCTGAAGATATCATTACTAAAAGACTCTGCAATTACGAGACAATTTTGTTTGTTTATGACAATTTAAGTTGTTTTCTATTGTTTTCAAGTAAACAAATCCTGATATTTTAATTTTACTCAAAAAGCAGTGACCATAAAAGAAATAATTGGTAAACCAGACGACACTAAAATCAAGAACTTCTGATTGTGAAAAGTCATCATAAATTGGAAAAGTCTCAAACAGCAAAAAATTTATAACACGTAAAACTGAAGTATTAGTATCCAGACTATATAAAGAATTCTTACAAATCAAAAGATAATAAGAAACCAGTACATTTACTTTTACAATAAAACTGTATTATTTACACAAAATTTTTAAAAAGAACAAAGAAAGTACAGAAAGAACTTAAATGAAAAATGAAGGTCTCCTTTTATCACCCTATCTACAGTCCCATTCCCCTATGTGATATTACATTTTTAACCTTTTTTTATTATCCTGGCGGCTATACCAAAATATATACTGAAACATACAATTTATATTATTAAAACTGTGTCATGGTGCAGGTATGCAAATGAGGCAGGACCACCCAGCCTGACTGTTCCATACACAGTACATAGTCCATAGCCCATTCCCCCTCTAAATCTGTTGACTTAGAGATTGCAGGCTTTCCCCTCGGCTTCAGGAATCCTGAGTGCCTTGAGAATAACCTTTCTCTTCTCAATTCAATCTTCAACCTTTCCATGTGATTTCCAGAACTTGGTCAAAATCATCACCCCTTCCCATTTTCAGTGTTGCTATGGATTCAATGTCAATGGCACACCTTTATTTTTATTTCCATGGAAATATTTTTATATAGGAAGAGAAGTAACCATGTTTCTCCAGGCTTTCATTTGGAAGCTGTGGTAGACAGATTTCTCAGATGGCCCCTAAATTCCCGGCCCTGGATATACATACTCCTCCCATTTATTCAGTCAAACACTAATCCAGGTGTTGTTTAAGTTATTTTGCAGATGTAAATAAAGTCCCAAATCAGCGAACTTTAAGACTGTGCGGGCCTGATTGATTCAACCCTTTAAATCTGAGTCTAGACGTCGGAGATGGAAGAGGCCAGCAATTTGAAGACTGAAAGTGATTCTATGCACTATTGCTGGCTTGAAGATGGAGGGGGTCATGTGGCAGGGGATATAGGTGACCTCTAGGAGCTGAGAGGAGTCTCCGGCCTACAGCCAACAAGGAAACAGGGGCCTTAGTCCTATCATTGCAAGGAAGTGAATTCTGCAAAAAACCTGATGAACTTGGGAACAGATTCTTTCTCAGAGCTTCCAGAGGGGAAGTCAGCCCAGAGAATCTTGATTTCAGTTTTTGAGCTTTTAGCAGAAAACCCAGCCATGTCATGCTTGGACTTCTGACCTACAGAAGTGTAAGCTAATATATAGGTGCTGTTTTAAGTCACTAAGTTTGTGGCAATTTGTTATGCAGCAATAAAAAATGAATTAAAAAGTCCAACTTCAAATACCAACCTCAGAACTTTTAAAAGCTCCACAGCTCTTGCTGAAATGCCTCCAAGGTTTAAGTTCTGGATAATGCATTCTATTGCCTTTTGTTTATGCTTGTTTCCTGAAAGCAATTCTCCTGTGGTAGATTTGCTAGTGAGGAAGCACCATGGGACTGAATTTTTGGGATCACGATCTTTGCTCACAAGGGGAAAGTTAGCAGTAATCTTGGAAGTCTTGAAGGTTGAGAAAAGCTGAGAGTACTGCCTAGATGGTGAATTTTATGTCAGGTTAAGTTTTAGTCATTCATTTGTTAAATAAGCATTTGTGGGTACTGACACTCCAAGCACAATAGCCTACTGGATAAAACTCATGCAAACAAAATATCATAGCACAATGCAATGAATGCTATGAGACTTTTCTACTCAAAATGTGATGCACTTGGGAATATCTCTTAAATGTTGAATCTTAGACCTCACAACAAACCTACTAAATCAGAAGCTGCATTTTAACAAGACAGGTGATTTGTAAGCACATTTAAGTTGGTAGAGCACTTCCATAATACTCTACAGCTGAAGTAAAAAGAGCTCAAGTGATAGTGAGGTTGATTAATTCCACCTGGAAGGTCTAGTCTTCTCCCTGCAAAGAGGCACCAGGAGCAGAAGCTGCTTTGTCTTACCATGTTTTGAAAATTCACGTCTTGTTCCTGATCTTAGAGGAAACACTTTCAGCTTTTCACCGTTGATTATGATGTTAGCTGTAGGTTTGTCATATATGGCCTTTATTATGTTGAGGAAGGTTCCCTCTATGCCCACTTTCTGGAGAGTTTTTATCATAAATGGATGTTGAATTTTTTTTTTTTTTTTTTTTTTTTTTTTGCGGTACGCAGGCCTCTCACTGTTATATCCTCTCCCGTTGCGAAGCACAGGCTCCGGATGCGCAGGCCCAGTGGCCATGGCTCACGGGTCCAGCCGCTCCACGGCATGTGGGATCTTCCCGGGCCGGGGCACGAACCCGCGTCCCCTGCATTGGCAGGCAGATTCTTAACCACAGCGCCACCAGGGAAGCCCCGGATGTTGAATTTTATCAAGGGTTTTTTCTGAATCTATTGAGATGATCATATGGTTTTTATTCTTCAGTTTGTTAATGTGGTGTGTCATATTGAGTGATTTGTGGATATTGAAAACTCCTTGCATCCCTGGGGTAAATCCCACCTGATCATGGTGTATGACCTTTTTAATGTATTGTTGGATTCGAACTGCTAGTATTTTGTCGAAGATTTTTGTGTCTACGTTCATCAGTGATATTGGCCTGTAATTTTCTTTTTTTGTGTGGTTTCTTTGACTGGTTTTGGTATCAGGGTGATGGTGGCCTCATAGTATGAGTTT
The DNA here is from genome assembly GCF_963924675.1 of Phocoena phocoena. Classification (NCBI taxonomy): domain Eukaryota; kingdom Metazoa; phylum Chordata; class Mammalia; order Artiodactyla; family Phocoenidae; genus Phocoena; species Phocoena phocoena. Next base: position 35,926,478 of record NC_089222.1, on the reverse strand, counting down.
GGGAGTGTTCCTTCCACTGCAATTTTTTCAAATAGTTTCACAAATATAGGTGTTAACTCTTCTCTAAATGTCAGACATATGATTTAAAATGTAATACATCTTAAGAATAGAATTCATCTGTGAAGCCATGTGGTCCTGGACTTTTGTTTTTTGGGAGTTTTTAAATGACAGATTCAATTTCAGTACTTGTAATTGGTCTGTTCATATTTTCAATTTCTTCCTGGTTCAGACTTGGGATATTGTACCTTGCTAAGAATTTGTCCATTTCTTAGAAAGAAGGTTATCCAGTTTATTGGCATACAGTTGCTTGTAGTACTCTCTTATGATCCTTTGTATTTCTGTGGTGTCAGTTGTAACTTCTTTTTTTTTCTAATTTTGTTGATTTGGGCCCTCTCCCTTTTTTTTCTTGATGTGTCTGGCTAAAGGTCTATTAATTTTGTTTATCTTTTCAAAGAACCAGCTTTTAGTTTCATTGTTTTTTTCTATTGTTTTCTACATCTTTATTTCATTTATTTCTGCTCTGATTTTTATTATTTCTTTCCTTCTACTGACTTTGGGTTTTGTTTGTTCTTCTTTCTCTAGTTGCTTTAGGTGTAAGTTTAGGTTGTTTGAGGTTTTTTTTGTTTCCTGAGGTAATAGGAAACTGTTGTAAACTTCCCTATAAACTTTTGCTATAAACTTCCCTCTTAGAACTGTTTTTGCTGCCTCTCATAGGTTTTGGATTGTCGTACTTTTGTTTTTATTGTCTCTAGGTATTTTTTGTTTACCAAGAGATACACTGTTGGTGAGACTACAAATTGGTACAGCCACTATGGAGAACAGCATAGAGATTCCTTAAAAAACTAAAAATAGAGCTACCATATGATCCTGCAATCCCACTCCTGGGCATATATCTGGAGAAAACCATAATTTGAAAAGACACATGCACCCTAATGTTCATTGCAGCACTATTTACAGTAATCCAAGACATTGGAAGCAACCTAAATGTCCATCAACAGTTGAATGGATAAAGAAGATGTGGCACATACATACAATGGAGTATTACTCAGCCATAAAAAAGAATGGAAATAATGCCATCTGCAGCAACATGGATGGACCTCGAAATTATCATACTAAGTGAAGTAAGCCAGAAAGAGATCATATTATGTTGCTTATATGTGGAATCTAGAAAAAAAATGATACAAATGAGCCTATATACAAAACAGAAAGAGACCCACAGACATAAAAAGCAAACTTATGGTTACCAAAGGGGAAAAGGGGAGGGAAGAGATAAATTAGGAGTTTGGGATTAACATATACACACTAGCATATATAAAATAGATAACCAACGATATATATATAACTGAGTTGCTGTGCTGTACACCGGAAACTAACACAACATTGTAAATCAACTATACTACAAAAAAATTGAAAATAATTAAAAAATAAAAAACCCAGTTGAAGTAAAAATAAAAAGACAAATATCCTAAGCATTCACTATAATAAGCCAAAATGTACTGAGGCAAAAAAGATTAAATTCAGCTTCAGTCATATTTTAAAGATAAAATTAAGCACAGTTTAAGGAAGAGATATTCTCTATTTCTTAGAAATATAAGTGGTGTTACTGATTGCTAATAGCATAATAATTTTACCAGTGTGTTAACTCTGAACTTTATTCACAAGAAGTATATTTCTTATAATACCTCTGTTCTATTTTGTAACCTATTTCATTGATTACATTCTTCAGATAGTTCACCTTAATCTTCAGGCTGAGAAATTACTTTGATTTATCCTTAAAAAAATGGAGATGAATTTATAGAGTGAAGAGATGAAAGGGGAAGATAGATGATATAGGTGAGCAGTGATGGGAAAATCAGAAAATTAAATCAGGTAAGATTAATCTTAGGACATCATTTCAATATGATAGATGGATCAGTGTGAGTAGTTTACACATCACTTCTATCCAAAATTATCTGGAAGTTATTGAGATAAACACCCAGTGGAATAAACACCTATGGAATGTGAACTATCAAATTAAGTAAACTTTCATTAATTGCTTCTACCTATTGTACCTAACTCAGTCTTTCCATAACCACTCAGTTAAATTGAACTTCATTGTAGATACATGAAAATATAGTTAACTTAGAATATCACTAACCTGAAAGATTACTTTTCTACATCTGGGATAATAAACTTCTTGGGGAAAGATGCTGATTTTTCTTTTGTACTCTAAATTTTTGTGTTCCATGCAAAAGGCATGTTTCCAATAAATGCTTATTGATTAATGAGTAAATAACAAAATAATATGGAGGAGTATTAGAGATGATAGTTTTAGCCTCTCAATATGTATTTTGACCCTAAATCTTTACATCCTGACCTGCCCTTGAATTACACATCTACTAACCTATGAAAGTAAGACTTGGGTTTCCAACGATTCATGGTAGTTATCTGAAACTCATCTTTTCCCCCCAGTCTTTCCCACATTGATGAAGCTCATTCTCAGAGGTTTCAGAATTGTTCTACTGGCTCTTTGGATAGTTATGACGAGATCACCCTCCTTCAGGTGGTCTCTAGAAACCTCTCACCCTGGTTTGCCAACTGACACTCCATTCAACCTGCTAGTTTAATGTGTGGGAGGAGAATTGTGTGACTTTGGTAAAATCTTTTTAAGAATTTTAGCTCTAGTTTTCCTATCAATGTTGATTTTAAAGGAGCATTATTAATCTTTAAGAGCCCAAGGCTGTAGGAGGAAATATAATGGGTAAATATCTCCTTCTGCCTTTCTACTTTCCTCCAGATACATGGATATTGTTCGATAGAAGCTGGAAAAAAACTGCCTTTGTTAGCCTTGCAATGTCTTGATTTCATTGCCTATTTTTTTTTACATCTTTATTGGAGTATAATTGCTTTACAATGGTGTGTTAGTTTCTGCTTTATAACAAAGTGAATCAGTTATATATATACATATGTTCCCATAAACCTATAGACCAGACTTACCCTCCCACTTTTCTCAGTAGCTGAGGTATCAAACTCTCTGCTTTCTGTTTTATTTTGTCTTATGGAAAGGTAATATAGTAGAAACATGACAACTGAAGGTTTCTTCTGAATGGATGGAAATGAGTTCCACAGGCATAGAGATATTTGATCCACTATGGTGGTTTCCTGCAATATGTAACTCCATAGTCCCTGTACTTCACTGAATTTAGTTTTGGTCAATGATTGGATTAGAAGTGTAGTAACATGGAGTTAAACTATCTCTCTGAGAAACTGTATTGTATTTCATGATGCTATTTGCACCTGGGAATTAACTGTTGCTCAGACCAGTAAAACAGATAATCATATAGCAACTTCTTTAGAGTATGATATTGATTCCTCCCCATCCCTACCACAAAGTTTTAATATGGTATCCTGTTACCTTTGAGTTTCACATTAATGAGTCATAAATCTTATCAAGAAGGGTGTCTAGCACAACTAAAAAGTCAAATTGTATTTTATTTCAGTATAAACAAAAGGCTCCATTACATTTTTTTTTTTTTTTTTTTGCGGTATGTGGGCCTCTCACTGTTGTGGCATCTCCCGTTGTGGAGCACAGGCTCCCGACGCGCAGGCTCAATGGCCATGGCTCACGGGCCCAGCGGCATGTGGGATCTTCCCGGACCAAGGCACGAACCCGTGTCCCCTGCATCGGCAGGCGGACTCTCAACCACTGCGCCACCAGGGAAGCCCCAACTTAATTCTTATACTAATATCGACTGAGCTTTTGTATCTTCTGTTTTACATATTTGGGATCACCTCATTCTGAAAGAAATAATTTTGTTGTTAGATAATACTGAAGCCAAAAACATAATGCCTCATGGCTTCCCAGACGAAAACTTAGTGTGGAAACTTGCAGTAATGAAAATCATATTGTTATTCATCTTAATTATTATTTCTTCATGTAGTAAAATGAAATGAAGTTTCTCTCTTAAGTGATGAAAATACAGTCTCTGTAATGGAAAAGTTTGGAACATTCCCTTAATAAATACAAAACAGCATACTAATTTCTTTCCCTTTGTCAACATTAAAAAGTATTGATTAAGTACACTTTATAGGGTTATCCAGAAAGATACATTTGATTTAGAAAGAAAAATAATAATTTCAGGGGAAAAAGTCTGCCTTTTAAATATATAAGTTGATAGTTCACAAAAATTATGCACTATTTTTTTCCCATATAAACTGCTATGTTGGGCTATACTATCCTTACTTCATAGTCCAACTATTTGTAGATAGAGTGAGTTTATAAAAGAGATGTACAATTTTTTTTAAAAAAAATAATCTTTGAGATACCTTAGTTCAAGAAAAAAAGCAACTCAAAGAACATTTTCTTATTTTCAGGTAATTTTTTTTTTTTTTTTTTTTTTGCCATATGCGGGCCTCTCACTGTTGTGACCTCTCCCGTTGCGGAGCACAGGCTCCGGACGCGCAGGCTCAGCAGCCATGGCTCACGGGCCTAGCCGCTCCGCGGCATGTGGGATCTTCCCGGACTGGGGCACAAACCCGTGTCTCCTGCATCGGCAGGCGTACTCTCAACCACTGCGCTACCAGGGAAGCCCTATTTTTAGGTAATTTTAATGATTAACAATTGTTTGGGCAAAGGATTCATTTCTCAAATTCTACGACTTTTGTTAGTTTAATCAAAACAAAAGAATTCTTAAGATATTTTACATTTTAAATCATATGTTTGATATTTAGAGAGGAGTTAACACCTATCCTGAAACTATTTCAAAAACTGCAGAGGAAGAAACACTTCCAAACTCATTCTATGAGGCCACCATCACCCTGATACCAAAACCAGACAAAGAAACCACAATATAAGAAAATTACAGGGCAATATCACTGATGAACATAGACACAAATCCTCAACAAAATACTAGCAAGCTAAATCCAACAATACATTAAAAGCATCATACACCATGATCAAGTGATATTTATCCCAGTGATGCAAGGATTTTTCAATATCCACAAATCAATCAGTGTGATACACCATGTTAACAAATTGAAGAAAAAAAGCATATTAGCATCTCAGTAGATGCAGAAACAGCATTTGACAAAATTCAACACCCATTTATGATAAAACTCTCCAGAAAGTGTGCATAGATGGAACACATCTCAACATAATAAAGGCCATATATGACAAACCTACAGGTAACATCATACTCAGTGGTGAAAAGCTGAAAGTGTTTTCTCTAAGATCAGGAACAATACATGGATGTCTACTCTCGCCACTTTTTATTCAACATAGTTTTGGAAGTCCTATGCATGGCAGTCAGAGAAGAAAAGTAAATAAATAAAAGCAATCCAAATTGGAAAAGAAGAAGTAAAACTGTCACTGTTTGCAGATGACATGATACTATACATCGAAAATCCTAAAGATGCTACCAGATAACTACTAGAGCTCATCAATGAATTTGGTAAAGTTGCAGGATACAAAATTAATACACAGAAATCTGTTGCAGTTCTATACACTAACAATGAAAGATCAGAAAGAGAAATTAAGGAAAATCATTTACCATCACATCAAAAAGAATAAAATACCTGGGAATAAAACTACCTAAGGGGGCAAAAGACTTGTACTCTGAAAAGTTACAAGACACCATGAAAGAAATCAAAGACAACACAAACAGATGGAAAGATATACCATGTTCTTGGACTGGAAAAATCAATACTATCAAAATGACTATACTACCCAAGGCAATATACAAATTCAATGCAATCCCTATCAAATTGCCAATGGCACTTTTTGCACACCTAGAAGAAAAAGTTTTACAATTTGTATGGAAACACAAAAGACCCTGAATAGCCAGAGCAATCTTGGGGAAGAAAAACGAACTGGAGGAATCAGACTCCCTGACTTCAGACTACACTATAAAGCTACAGTAATCAAAACAGTATGGTACTGGAACAAAGACAGACATATATCAATGGATCAGGATAGAAAGCCCAGAAATAAATCCACACACCTATGGTCAATTAATCTACAACAAAGGAAGCAAGACTATACAATGGGGAAAAGACAGTCTGTTCAATAAATGGTTCTGGGGAAACTGGACAGCCACATGTAAAGAATGAAATTAGAACATTCTTTAACACCATACAGAAAAATAAACCCAAAATGAATTAAAGACCTAAATGTAAGACCAAATACTATAAAACCCTTAGAGAAAAATATAGGCAGAACACTCTGACATAAATCACAGCAGTATCTTTTTGGATCCACCTCCTAGAGTAATGGAAGCAAAAACAAAAATAAACAAACGGGACCTAACTAAACTCAAAAGCTTTTGCATAGCAAAGGAAACCATAAACAATACGGAAAGACAACCCATAGAATGGAAGAAGATATTTGCAAATGATGCGACTGACAAGGGATTAATCTCCAAAGTTTACAAACAGCTTGTGCAACTCAATATAAAAAAAACAAACACACAAACCATCTCAATCAAAAAATGGAGGAAGCCATACGTGTGTGGAGAGAGAGGGTATATAGGAAATCTGTGTACTTTCCCCTTAATTTTGCTGTGAACCTTAAACTTCTCTAAAAAAATAGTTTTAATTTTTAAAATTCTATTCAAAACCAAAAAAATCCACGACTGAGTTTCAAAAGAAAACCATAGATCCACATGAAAATTTGGTAATATCTTATTGAAGTACCTGAAACAAACCCTGAATAAAAGGAATGACATATCATGTTCTTACATGTAAATATTTAATGTTATTAAAATGCCAGTTCCCCCCAAGTTAATATAAACATTTAATTCATTCTATAAGAATCTTAACATATCAATAAACTATTGGTATAGAGTTAGACAAATGTGTCCATGGGAAAGGACAGACTCCAGAACTCAGTTTTCATGAGAATTTAATATATGGCTAAAGTGCCCTTTCCATTCAGTTGGGAATGGAAGGATTGTTTTTAAAATGATGTCCCTGATGCACATATTATACTAAAATAAATTTCAATGAAATAATGACTTAAATGTAAAACATGAAACAAGAAAAATCTTGCAAGGAGCTTAAGGAGGAGGAAAACCTTTTTTTCACCAAGACCAGGAAAATCAAATGCTTTAAAAAGAAACATTTCAAGGAAGAGACATTTTAATATTAAAAATGTAAGCATTTATGGCAGAATTTACCTTTAAAAAAGCCAATAGAAAAAACAGATGCATTATATATAACAGATGAAGGACTAACACCTAATATAGATGAAATTCTCTCATAAACATGCAGGAAAATGATAAAAATATATAGAAACATAGATAAAAGATATGAATGAACAATTCACAGAAGAACAAATACAAATAACAGATGTTAAAAGATATTCAGATTCACTACTGGTTAGAAAATTGCAAATTAAATTGAAAGTTGTTGCTTACTTTAACTAGCCAAAAGAAAGAGTTGAGAAGAGTGAATTCCCACACCTGTTTAGCCAGTACAAACCAGTGCGGTCAATATTTTGAAACACCTTAGCGCTTGTTGGTAAAAATCTGCTACCCAAGAACTCCACCTCCCTCTCTGCCTCTCTGAGCTTTCTAACTCATGTCTTGTGTGGTCATGGGCCCACCACAGTCACTTTCCAAAAACTGTTGGCTCCACAAGTCTGGTGTGTACACTTATGACTGGAAGGAGGCCAGGAGGCAAGGTCAGGGCCCGTGGCATGTTAGAGGCCAGGAATGTCCAGAATGCGGGTCCCTACTTTCTCTGTTCTTGTTGATTTTCACTTCCACTTTATGAAACAAGTTTATGAATACTCAACAACCATCCATCAAACACCAAAGCATTAAAAACACTGATTTGATCAATAAAAATGAGAGTTAGTGCTGTTCATAATGCTTGCTCGGTGCCTAGAACCATTTTAAACATATAATAATCAATTTGAAGACTATAATTATCAACATCACCATTTTACAGATGACAAAACTGAAGACATATTAATTAAAAATTAAGCAGAGGGCTTCTGACAGTCATTGTGATTAAACCTCCTGCTGAGAATAACTAGAAATGTTGAACTAGCTGTACAAGTATTGGTGTGTGGGGGGGACTGGGCTTGAGACAATTACAGAGCTTCCAAGATCATGAAGAAATACCATATCAACTCTGGGAAAAGAAAAAATTCCAGAGAGACCAGCCAAGCACTTAAAGTCACATTTACCCTTAGGGTTTTGGGCAGTATAGGTAAGGTAGTTGAGAGGCTGAGTAGTATTTACAATGGTTTCAAGGGACTATTGATGACAAAAGGATGACTGGGATGACAAAAGTTGGAGGTTTTTTGAAAAGAGAAAAAAATGAGTGATGACCCTGACAAGCCCAAGTACTTGGAGGAGCTCTGGGTATGTAGAGAATGTCATAGTTGGAATGGGAGAGGAGGGGCAGAGCAGCCAAGATTCAAGTTAATGGTGTATCTAGAAAAATCTAAATTCTTGATATTGAATTAAGGCAGTTCCAGATTGCTAATGTAACTTGATACATGGAAAAAGATAACATCATCCTAGGCCTCAAATTATTTCTAAAAATATTTTAAAAATAAAATTTCTGGGATATAATATACCAGGCATATAAGAATTGAAGAAGTGAAATCTCCCCCAAACAAAAAAGACATTAGAAATAATAGCTCCAGTAGTTTTTTTTGATATTGAGCTGCATGAGCTATTAGTATATTTTGGAGATAAATCCTTTATCAGATGCTTCATTTGCAAATTCTCCCATCCTGAGGATTGTTTTTTCATCTTGTTTATGGTTTCCTTGATACTGTGTATAAAATAGATAACTAATGAGAACCTACTGTATAGCACAGGGAACTCTATTCAGTGCTCTGTGGTGACCTAAATAGGTAGGAAATCCAAAAAAGGGGATGTATGTATACGTATAGCTGATTCATCTTTCTGTACAGTATAAACTGACATAATATTGTAAAGCGACTATACTCCAATTTAAAAAAAATAGCTCCAAATATTGGAAGATCAGGCATAGAATTTAAAATAATTATACTTATCATGTATGGATAAAAGGCAACACTGCAAATTTTGACAGAGAACTGGAAACCATAAAAAATGGCATAACAGATTTTAAAAAGAGCATTAATAGAAATCCTCAAACTAACAAGTTTAACAACTAGATATAAAAACTCAGTGGTTGGATTTGATGGATGTTTAAATGCAACAAAAGAGAGAATTAGTGACCTATCAACTAAATTGGAAAAAATATCCGAAATGCAGTCCAGGAAGATACTGTCATAGAAAATACAAAAGAGTAGATAAGAGATATGAAAGATACAATTAGAAGGTCAAATATATATATAATTTGAACTACAAAAGGATTTTAAGCCTTTATTTTCTAATATAAAGCATTTATAGCCATAAATTTCCCTCTAAGTACTTCTTTAGTACTTCCCTTTATTTTTTATTTATTTTTTTAACATCTTTATTGGAGTATAATTGCTTTACAATGGTCTGTTAGTTTCTGCTTTATAACAAAGTGGATCACCTATACATATACATATCCCCATATCTCTTCCCTCTTGCATCTCCCTCCCACCCTCCCTATCCCACCCCCTAGGTGGTCACAAAGCACTGAGCTGATCTCCCTGTGCTATGCGGCTGCTTCCCACTAGCTATCAATTTTACATTTGGTAGTGTATATATGTCCATGCCACTCTCTCACTTTGTCCCAGCTTACCCTTCCCACTCCCCGTGTCCTCAGGTCCATTCTCTAGTAGGTCTGCACCTTTACTCCTGTCCTGCCCTTAGGTTCTTCATAACCAATTTTTTTTTAAGATTCCATATATATGTGTTAGCATATGGTATTTGTTTTTCTCTTTCTGACTTACTTCACTCTGTATGACAGTCTCTAGGTCCATCCACCTCACTACAAATAACTCAATTTCGTTTCTTTTTATGGCTGAGTAATATTCCATTGTATATATGTGCCACACCTTCTTTATCCATTCATCTGTTCATGGACACTTTGGTTGCATCCATGTCCTGGTTATTGTAAATAGAGCTGCAATGAACATTGTGGTACATGACTTTTTGAATTATGGTTTTCCCAGGGTATATGCCCAGTAGTGGGATTGCTGGGTAGTATGGTAGTTCTATTTTTAGTTTTTTAAGGAACGTCCATACTGTTCTCCATAGTGGCTGTATCAATTTACATTCCCACCAACAGTGCAAGAGGGTTCCCTTTTCTCCACACCCTCTCCAGCATTTATTGTTTGTAGATTTTTAGATGATGACCATTCTGACTGGTGTGAGGTGATATACCTCATTGTAGTTTTGATTTGCATTTCTCTAATGATTAATGATGTTGAGCATTTTTTCATGTGTTTATTGGCAATCTGTATATCTTCTTTGGAGAAATGTCTATTTAGGTCTTCTGCCTAGTACTTCCCTTTAGCTTCCCCTCCCTACCATTTTTGATATGTTGTAGATTCTTTTTTATTTAATTAAAAATGCTTTATATTTTCACTGTGATTCCTTTATTGGTCCATGCATTATTTACAAGGATGTTACTTAATTTTCAAATATTTGGAGTTTTTTAGAAATATTCATTACTGATTTCTAATTTATTTCTGAGGTGGTGAGAAAATGTACTTTAAACAATTTTATTTAAAAAAAATTTTTATGACTTGTCTTATGGCCAAGAATATTCATCTATCTTACTGAATGTTCTGTGGGCACAGAACATGCTGTTGTTATGTGGAGAATTTTATACAACTACATTAAATCAAGTTGATTATAATATTATTCAAGTCTTCCATATCCTTATTGAGTTTCCAGCTACCCGTTCTATCAATTTGTTATAGAGGAGTGTTGAAACCTCAATTATAATTGTAAGTTTGTCAATACTGTATGATATCACTTATACGTGGAATCTAAATAATACAACAAACTAGTGAATATAACAAAAAAGAAGCAGACTTACGGAAATAGAGAATGAACCAGTGGTTACCAGTGGGTAGAGTGAAGAGTAGAGGGGCAATATAGGGGTAGGGGGATTAAGATGTACAAACTATTAGGTACAAAATAAACTACAAGGATTTATTGTATAACATAGGGAATATAATCAATATTTTATAATAGCTATAAATGGAGTATAACCTTAAAAACTGTGAATCACTGTATTGTACACCTGTAACATATAATATTGTGCCACTATACTTCAATTAAAAATTTAAAAAATAATTGTAAGTTTGTCTATTCCTCATTTCAGTTCTATCAGTTTTTACTTCATGAATTTCAAAGCTTTATTAGATTCAAGCACATTTACTATTATTATGTTCTTTCAATGAACTTTGCCTTTCACCATTATGAAATACTGCTCTATACTTATGGTAATATTCAAGGTAATTATCAATGTGGTAATCAGTGTCTGAAAATTTATCCAATATTAATATAGTTGCACTTGCTTTATTATCGTTAGTGTTAGTATCCTATATCTTTTTCATACTTTTATGTGTATTCTATCTGTAACTTTATATTAAAGTGTTTCTTGTAAACAATATATAGCTTATTCTTGGGTTATCTAGTCTGTCAATCTCTGCCTTTTAATTACAATATTTAAAATAATTACATTTAATGCTAGCAATACAGTTGAATTTAAATCTCTCATCACGCTGTTTTCCCTTTTTCCATCTGCTCCTTATTATTATAATTTTTTTCTTGCCTTCTTTTGCATTAGTTAAGCATTTTATCTCCACTCTTGGCTTACTGTTTATAACTTTTTGTTTTATTTTTTATTGATTGCTCTATGGCTTACAATATGAATATCTAAGTCATCACAGCTTTTTTTTCAAATATTATTCTACTTCATATATCATGTAAGAGCCATTCAACCATATACTTTTATTCTCCCTCCTATTCCTATGTATAAGCCCCACAATATATTATTACTGCTTTAAGCAATTATTTATTCATGTAAAACTTTTAATTGAGATAAAATTCACATAACATAAAATGCAGCATTCTAAAATATACAACTCAGTGACTTTTAGTAAATTTACCATGTTGTGCAACCACTGCCGTTCTCTAATTCCAGAATATTTCCATTATTCCCAAAATAACCCTGTATCTGTTCGTAGTCACTCCCAGTTCCCTTACCCTATCACCTGGAAACCACTAATATTTCTGTCTCTATAGATTTGCCAATTCTGGTCATTCTATATAAGTGGAATCAAGTAATATTTAGCTTTTTGTGTTTGGTTTCTTGCACACACATAATGTTTCCAAGGTTAATCCATGTTGTAGCATGTATCAAGTCTTCTTTTTGAGTAGGATTCCATTGTATAAATAGTCCTATAGATATCCTGTTCATCCATTATATTCTGATGGATACTTAAGGTGTTTCTAGTTTTCATTCCTTTTTGTGGCTGAATAATATTTCATTGTATGGATATACCACATTTTAAAATCTATCAGTTGAAGAGCATTTGGGTTGTTTCCACTTTTGGGTATTATGAATAATTCTGCTACGAACATATATATATATATACAAGTTGGTTTGTATGTGTGTGTGTGTGTGTGTGTGTGTACATATGCTTTCACTTCTCTTGGATATATACCTAGAAGTGGAATTTCTAAGTCATATGGTAAACTCTGGGAGGAACTACAAAACCATTGTTTACAGTGCTGCACAATTTTACCATCCCAAACAGCACTGTATAATGGTTTCAATTTCTCCACACTCTTACCAACAATTGATTTCCTTTTTAATTTTATGATTATAGTTGTCCTAACGAGTATGAGGTCGTATCTCATTATGGTTTTGATTTGCCTTGCCCTAACAACTAATGATGTTGAGCATCTTTTCATGTGGTTATCGGTCATTTGTATATCTTCAAATTGGGTTCTTTGTCTTTTTACTGTTGAATTATAAGAGTTTTTAAAAAATATATATTCAAGATACTAGTTTCTTATTATATATATTATTTACATATTTTATCCTATTGTGTAGGTTGTATTTTCACTGTCTTGATAGTGTCTTTTGATGCATAAAAGTCTTAATTTTGATGAAGTCCAAGCAATCATTTATTTTTAAAAATAATTAAATAATGAGGAAAAACATTTTATAATTACCCACATATTAAGTATTCCAGTTCTGTTCATTTCTATGAGTAGAATTAAAATTCTATCTAACACCTTCTTCCAGCTTCAATATCATCCTTAATATACTTATTGTCCAGATTGTTGGTGACAATGCCCTTCAAGTTTTGTTTATCTAATAATGTAAAAGAGGGAGGTGAGATAGCTTCGCTATTTAATATCTCTGTAGTATATTTCTTCATTATATAACAAGCATGTTTTAATATTATTATCAAACAAGAATTTAAAAAGAGAAAACCATATTCAACTTTGACAAGGGTTAAATTTACTCTTCAAGGCGATTTTGCCCTAAAATTAGCATGTTACTCATTACAAAGAAAAGAAATAAAATTTTATGTTTGGTCTCTTAATATTTTCCAGATTGGAATTTCTGTCCTGCTATTCCTTGGAAACTCACTTATTGAATATATTTTGAATGAGAAACCCACTGAGACATTTCTTAGATGGGCAAATAAAGTCAAAATGAGAAAAAAATATTCAAAGAAATTTAGGTCAACCAGTTCTATTATTATGACTACCTATGTGGAAAGGTTTCAAAATAGCACATATTTTCTAACTTTTTAATTATCAAATTTTCTTACATATATTCAGTGAGAATTATAAAAGTATGGAATGATGTTGATAATATGAAGTTACTTTTGGTTCACAAACATGTAACTTCAAAGAGTAAGAGAAGTTCTACAGAGAAAAATGTTGAAAGTAGTATAAAAATATTATAGGCTCCCCCAGACACTTGAGAATTATTCATGATGCTATTTAACTTCATTAGCATATCACTTTCCATATCCAGTCTGGAGGAAGAAGTAGGAAAGTAATTCAGTATTTATCATTTGAGCTATTTACAGTCTTAAGTGAACAACTGTTATTTCACAGAGTGAGCTACTTCTGACAGATTGAGGTTCTTCCTATAGATGATGAAAAAAGAACTAATTTTTAAAAGTGAACTTAATCCATATAGGTAACTCATCCATACACTATGATTTATAGGAGGGAATGGGATTTATTGTGAGGTGGAGGATATTTTTTTTCCACCCTCTATAGCAACTGGATTACTAATTTTGTGAGTGCTTGTGTTTTACCTGTAGTGTAGCAACACTGGACATCGTATCAGAATTTTGAGTCTTGGATCTGTTATTAACTAGTGGGGTGATCTTAAGTAAGTCATTTAAAAATTTCTAAATCCGAGATTACTCACATCTAAAATGGGAACACAGTTATGACTCTACCTATACACAAGACTGATTAGAAATCAAAATAAGGTAATGTTTGTAAAAGCAGTTTGTAAACTATAACATTCTATACAAATGTATCATTATCATCTCAATCATCACTGAACCATTCTCCACCCATCACTTTAAAAAAATCTACCTTCTCTCTCATAAGAAACCTTGTATTTTATGTATAAATGAGGAATGCCATATTTCTATCCCCTTCCATAAAAAAATGAAGAGAAAAAAATGGAAGAAAGTCTGGTTTAATATGTTAAGCATGTAATGATATCACTTACATGAGGAATCTGAAGAGAATATGATACAAATGAACTTATTTACAAAGCAGAAACAGACTCACAGACATAGAGAATGAACTATGGTGACCAGGAGGGAAGGGTTGGGGGAGGGATAGATTGGGAGTTTGGGATTGACATGTACACACTTCTATATTTAAAATACATAACCAACAAGGACCTACTATTAAAAAAATAAATAAAAATAGAATAAAATAAGGAAAAATGTAATTTAATTAATAGATGAGGACATTTGAGTGTTCCATGAAGAGGATAATACTAACTTGAGAACTCAGTTTCCCCTTACCGTCTCCACTACAACCTAGCTCAGACCATTGTCTTTCAAGCATTGCCAAGTAGGTATATATCATCACCCCACCTCTAGTCTCTGCACCTCTTAGTTGGTTCTCCACTCTACCACAAGATTTATCTTACTAAATGTGATCAGATTATTCATTAAGTTCTGTTTGAGTATAAGATAAAATCCAAACTCTTTTTTAATTGAAATATGGTTGATGTACAATATTATGTTAGTTTCAGATATACTACATGGTGATTTGATATTTACATATTATGAAATGATTACCAAAATAAGTTTCATAACCCTCTGTCCCTATACAATGTTATTAAAATATATTCCTAATGCTGCGTATTACATCCCTCTGGCTTCTTTATTTTGTAACTGGAGGTTTGTACCTCTTAATACCCTTCACCTATTTCCCTCATGTCCCCTAACCCTTCCCCTCTGGCAACCACCCACTGGTTCTCTGTGTCTATGAGTCAGGTTTTTTTTTCTTTGTTTGTTTTGCTTTTTAGGTTCCACATGTAAGTAAGATTATATGGTATTTGTCTTTTTCTGTCTGACTTATTTCACTTACCATAATACCTTCTAAAACCATTTATGATGTCACAAATGGCAAGATTTTATTTTTTATGGCTGATTAATATTCCATTATACATATACCACATCTTATTTATCTGTCAGTGCTTACTTAACTTGCTTCCATGTCTTGGCTATCATAAATAGTGCTACAATGAACACAAGGCTGCATGCGGGGGGGATCTTTTTGAATTAGTGTTTTTGTTTCCTTTGGGTAAATACCCATTAGTGGAATTGCTGGATAGTATGGTCATTCTATTTTTTATTTTTAAAGGAATCTCTATACTATTTTCCATAGTGGCCACACCAATTTGCCATCCCACCAACAGTGCACAATTGTTCCCTTTTCCCCACATCCTCACTGATGCTTGTTATCTTTTTGATGATAGCCATTCTGACAGGTGAGAGGTGGTATCTCGTTGTGGTTTTGATTTGCCTTCCCTGATGATTAGTGATGTTGAGCATTTTTTCATCTGCCCATTGGCAAGCTGTATGTCTTCTTTGGAAAAATGTCTATTCAAGTCCTCTGCCCATTTTTTAACTGGGTTGTATGTTTTTTTGATGTTGAGTTGTATGAGTTGTTTGTCTATTTTGGATTTAATCCTTTGTTGGATATATCATTTGCACATATCTTCTCCCATTCAGTAGGCTAACTTTTATTTCATTGATAGTTTCCTCCACTGTGAAAAGATTTCTAGTTTGATGTACTCCATTTTGTTTATGTTTGCTTTTATCTCTGTTGCCTTAGGAGATATCCAAAAAATATTTCTAAGACCAATGTCAAAGAACCGACTGCCTATGTTTTCTTCTAGGAGTTTTATGATATAAGATCTTAACATTTAAGTCTTTAATCCATTTTGAGTTTATTTTTGTATGTGGTGTGAGAAAATATTCCAGTCTGATCCTTTTGAATGTAGTTATCTAGTTTCCCCAGTAACATTTATTGAAGAGACTGTTTTTTCTCTGCTGTATATTCTTGCCTTCTCTGTTAAACATTAATTGACCATATAAACATGAGTTTATTTCTGGGCTCTCTTTTCTGTTCCATAGATCTATGTGTTTGGTTTTGTGCCAGTACCATACTGTTTTGATCACTGCAGGTTGGTAGTATGGTTTGAAGTCAGGAAGTGTGATACCTCCAGCATTGTTCTTCTTTCTCAAGATTGCTTTGGCTATTTGGAGTCTTTTGTATTTCCATACAAATTTTAGAATTATTTGTTCTAGTTCTGTGAAAAATGCCATTGGTATTTTGATAAGGATTTCACTGAATCTGTAGATTGCCTTGGGTGGTGTGGTCATTTTAACAATATTAATTCTTCCAATCCATGAGTGCAGTATATCTTTCAATTTGTTTGTGTTGTCTTCACTGTCTTTCATCAATGTCTTATAGTTTTATGAGTACAACAATTTTACCACCTTGGTTAGACCTAGGTATTTTATTCTTTTTGATGGAATTGTATATCAAATTGTTTTCCTAATTTCTCTTTTTGATACTTCATTGTTAGTGTATAGAAATGCAACAAATTTTGTATCCTATAACTTTACTGGATTCATTTATTAATTCTAATAGTTTTTTGGTGGCATCTTTAGAATTTTCTGTATATAGTATCATGTCATCTGCAGTGACAATTTTACTTTTTATTTCTAATTTGAACTCCTGTTATTTATTTTTCTTGTCTGATTGCTGTGGCTAGGACTTCCAATACTATTTTGAATAAAAGTGGTGAGAATGGACATCTTTGTTTTGTTCCTGATCTGAGGGGAAGTGCTTTAACCTTTTCAATGTTGAATATAATGTTGACTGTGTGTTTGATACATGTGACTTTTATCATGTCAAGGTATGTTCCTTCTATAACCACTTTGTTGAGGTTTTTTTTTTTTAAAATCCTAAATGGATGTTGAATTTTGTCAAAAGCTTTTTCTGCATCTATTGAGATGATCATGATTTTTCTTCTTCAACTTGTTAATCTGGTGTATCACATTGATTTATTTGTGGATGTTGAATCATCCTTGCATCCCTGGAATAAATCCCACTTGATCATGGTGTATGATTCTTTTAATGTATTGTTGAATTTAGATTACTAACATTTTGTTGAGCATTTTTGCATCTATGTTTATCGGTGATATTGGCTTATAATTTTCTTTTTTTGTGGTGTCTTTATCTGACTCTGGAAATCCAAACTTTTTAGCTAGTTTTAGGAAGCTTGACCTACCCTTCTCTCCAGTTTCTGAAACCTCCATAGTGAGCACTACTCAGAGTCAAAATATCCAGAATTAATGTAAAATGTTACATAAAATTGACTTCTGTTTATCATCTGAACATTTTAAGAATTTTTAAATGATTATTTAATATCTGCCACTTTTTAAACACCACTGTTTTCCAATTGTGCATTTCAAGATTTTAATACCAATGACTTTTGAGTTAGGTATTATCATATTGTTTCCAAGTGAGGAAATTAAAGCATTAGGGGATCAAATCCAGAACCTAGAACATATATTTAGTAAGAAATGCCTAAATATGCTAGATACCTGAGCTCTAACATAGCACTTCCCTTGTATTTATTTTTTAATGATTTTGATCCTTTGGATGTTTTTCTGAATATAAATTCCATATTATTTGTAAGCAAACATACAAATAACTAAATCCCTTCATAAACTGATAAATATTTGGTTACAGTTTCATCTAGTAATTATTGGTAATAGATATTTTTAAATTGTTTATTATTAAATATATGATTTTATAGCATTTTGATATTATGATATGAATATTTTTGCATGTCATTAATAATACTTTAAGTAATTTAATGACTGCACACTATGTCATCATATAGAATACAATTTATTTAAGTGGTTTTCTTTGGCCAAATATTTATATTTTAAGACTTTTGTGACATACTCCCAATTATTTTCACTTACTGTTTCATCATCAACATTTTACACAGTAACAGAGGTTCATTTCTTAATGGAGGCCTCACCCAAACTGGATATTGTATATATTTTTCCTACCACATTGTTATCTTAACTGATTTTAATGATTTATGAACTACTGCAATAGCTTCATAAATAATTTTCACTTTTTCTACAGTTACTATTAATAAATTCTCCAAACAGCAAATTTAAAATTTTAAACTATAAAATATTTTTAACATTTTTATTTAGATATAATTTACATATCATAAAATTCACCACTTTAAAGTATACAACTCAGTGTTTTTGGTATATTCACAAAATTGTGTACCAATCACTACTATCTAATTTAAGAACATTTTCATCAAAAGCGCCTCGTATCCCAGAAATAAACCCATGCACTTATGGTCAATTGATCTATGATAAAGGAGGCAGAATACACAATGGAGAAAAGAAAGTCTCTTCAATAAGTGGTGCTGGGAAAACTGGACAGCTACATGTAAAAGAATGAAATTAGAACATTCTCTAACACCATATACAACAATAAACTAAAAATAGATTAAAGATATAAATATAATGCCGGATATTATAAAACTCCTAGAGGAAAAAATATGCAGAACACTCTTTGGCATAAATCACAGCAATATTTTTTTGGATCCATCTCCTAGAGTAATGGAAATAAAAACAAAAATAAACAAATGGGACCTAGTTAAACTTAAAAGCTTTTGCACAGCAAAGGAAACCATAAGCAAAACAAAAAGACAAACAATGGAATGGGAGAAAATATTTGCAAATAATACTAGTGAGAAGGGGTTAATTTCCAAAATATACAAACAGCTCCTACAGCTTAATATATAAAAAAAAAAAATCAAAAACGCGCAGATGACCTAAACAGACATTTCTCCAAAGAAGACATACAGATGGCCAAAAGGCACAAGAAAAGATGCTCAACATCGCTAATTATTGGAAAAATTCAAATCAAAACTACAATAAGGTATCACCCCACAACAGTCAGAATGGCCATCATTAAAAATTCTACAAATAGTAAATGCTAGAGAGGGTGTAGAGAAAAAGGGAACCCTCCTACACTCTTAGTGGGAATGTAAATTGGTACAGCCACTATGGAAAACAGTATGGAGGTTCCTTAAAGAACTAAAAATAGAGTTACTATATGATCCTGCAATCTAATTCCTGGGCACATATACAGCAAAGATGAAAACTCTAATTCACAAAGATATATGCACCCCAAAGTTCATAGCAGCACTAGTTACATTAACCAAGGCATGGAATCAATCCAAATGTCCATCAACAGATGAGTGGGTAAAGAAGATGTGGTATATATACACAATGGAATATTACTCGGCCATAAAAAAGAGTGAAATAATGCCATATGCAGCAACATGGATGGACCTAGAGGTTATCATGTTAAGTGAAGTAAGTCAGAGAAAGACAAATGTCATATGATATCACTTATATGTGGAACCTAAAAAAAAAAAAGATACAAAGGAACTTATTTATAAAACAGAAGTAGACTCACAAACATAGAAAACAAACTTATGGTTACCAAATGGGATAGTAGGAGGCAGGGGAGATAATACAAGTTTGGGATTAACAGATACACACTGCTATATGTAAAATAGATAAACAACAAGGACCTACTGTATAGCTCAGGGAACTATATTAAATACCTTGTAATAACCTATAATGGAAAAGATCTGAGAAAGAATGTATATATAAATAAAATGGAATCACTTTGCTGTACACCTGAAACTAATACATTGTAAATTATATATACTTCAATAAAAAAAAATGAAAAAGTCCCAACACTAAAAGTAATCTAATAACAGAATGAAAATAAACATTTCACTGAAGAAATTATCTGGAATGGATAAATGTATTATCCACAAAATACAGTTCTTTTCAATTTAAATGATTGCCGTATAGTTTTCCAATTAATAAAAATGGAAATGGCCAAAAAAAAAAAGGTCTCATACACATTAGCAGTCACTCCCCATGCCCCTTTTCCCCATTTTCTCTCAATGACTAATCTATTATCTGTCTCTATGGTTTTGCCTATTCTGGATATTTCATATAAATGGAACCACAGAGTATGTGGTTGAGCAGGAAAAGGTTATCACATCAGGCTTAGGTTCATAAACTCTGCACATTCCCAGGAAAGGTCTATATTTAGGACTGGCTCTTGGCCTGCTCCTGGAAGCTGAGTTCTGAGCCCTTGAAATGTTCAGCTTGATAAGAGTGTTTTTGCATGCTGGAGGCCTTGAGCCATTCTGTATCAGATAGTTTATGCTAACAATGTGATTTATGGTGAATACCTATTTTTTGCTCTTGGGGTCTGCAGTCTGAATAGATAAATTGAGTATCTGAGTCTCAGTAGTCTATGTGAACGACTCTAGGTAAAAATTTTGGATACCAAAGCTTATGTCAACTTCCATGAATGGCAACACTTTGCCTGTGTTATCACACACTGTTGCTGTGAGAATTAAGCACATCCTATGTGAGTTCACTTGGAGAGTACACCTGGAAGCTTATACGTGGCTTCTCCCTGACTTCCCTCCATGCACTTTTCCCTTTTTGCTGATTTTGATCTGCATCTTTTTGCTATAGTAAACCATAACCATAAATATAATATCTCTGGTTCTTATGAGTTTCTCTAGTGAATTATCAAGCCTGAGGATGGTCTTGGAAACCAATGAGGCAGTGGCTATTGCGTTTGGTTTCTTTCATTTAGCATGATGTTTTCAAGGTTCATCCATACCATAGCATGTATCAGTACTCCATTCCTCTTTATTGCCAAATAATTTTCCACATTCTGTTTATGAATTTATTCCTTAATGAAATTTTAGTTGTTTCCGGTTTTTGGATATTATAAATAATGAGGCTGTAAAAATTCATGCACAAGTTTTTCTGTGAACAAATGTTTTAAATTTTCTTTTGTATATAACTAGGGATGGAATTTCTGGGTCATATGGTAACTCCATATTTAACTTTTTGAGGAACTGCCAAATTGTTTTCAACAGTGATGCATCATTTTACACAAGCATTGTATGAGAGTTCCAGTTTCTTCACATCCTCACCTACATTAATTCTTTTCTTTGTTTTTTCATTATAGCATTCCTAGTGGGTGTGAAGAGGTATCTTAACCGTGGTTTTGATTTGCATTTCCCTAGTGACTGTTGACTCTGAGAATCTTTTTTATGTGACTATTGGCCATTTGTATATCTTCTTTGGAGAAATGTCTACCCAAATCCTTTGCCCATCTTTAAACTGGATTATTTGTCTTTTTATTGTTGAGTTGAAAGAGTTCTTTATGTATTCTGGATATGAGATGCTTATCTTATATATGATTTGCAAATATTTTCTCCCATTGTGTGGATTATCTTTTCACTTTTTTGATGATGTCTTTGAAGCTCAAAATTTTCAATTTTGATGAAGTTAAAATTAGCTATTTCTTTTTGTAATTTTGGTATTATATGTGAACTATTTTAAACATTCAGAAAAAAAATAATAATATGGTATACAACTATGTAGACACAACAGAAATTTAACATATTTATCTATTCTACAATATTTATTTATTATTTTTGAAAGTAATATATGACTTAAGATCCATCTTTTCCTATTTTTCTTTTCACTCAATACACACTATTTCTGAACTTGGTATATGTATCATTTCCACATGTTTTCAATAATTTTAAACATAGGTAAAAATCCTCAATTTATAGCATTCTATCATTGTTTAAAATAGTTATATAACATCAACTATACTTCAATAAAAAACAAAACAAATAAAATCATTTACATAAATGACATCATGTACCTAACATTTTTTGGGGGGTGGGGGTGAAGTAGAAAAGAATAGCTTTATTGCTTTGCCAGGCAAAGGGGGACACAACAGACCTGTGCCTCTCAAAACTGTGTGTCCCCGGTACCTAACTTTACAATCTAGTTTTTCTTGATACTAATGTTTTTTAGATTTATTCATGTTGACATATTGATCTACTTATTTTCACCTCTCTATTGTGTTTAAGTAAATAAATTAGTTTTTAAAAATTTTTCTACAACTGTCACATTAGGATGCTTCCAATTTTTTGCTTTTATAAACAATGCTTTGATGTATACCTCTTAGTGCACAAGGGGAAACATTTTTAATCCTAACTACATAAAAGTAAAATTGTTAGATTAAAAAATATATTAACTTTACTATCAGTTGCCATATTGCTCTGTTGTGATGATTTATATCCAACTAGCAAAGTATGAATCAAGATATTCTTCCTGTTTCATCATTTTATCAGACTTGTAAATTTTTGCCAATGAGATAGGTGTAAATTGATATCTCATCAAATTTTAATTTGAATTTCTCACTTTATTAGTAAGATTGGTCTTCATATTTATTGGCTATTGGATTTCCTTTTTTTGCAAAATGTCTGGTCATATTATTTGACCATTCTTCTATTGTTTTTTTCTCTAGGCAGTTTTTTATAGGTTTGTTGCAACTTTAATATATTCTGAATAATAATGCATTAGCAGTTGCATGTATTTTCATACCTGCATTGTGATTTTTATGCTATCCTTTTCAAGGAGAAGTTTCAAATTTTAATTGATCAGTTCTTTCCTTTATGGTTTATGCTTTTGTATTATATTTTGAAATCTTTCCCCACCTCAATTTCATAAAAATATTACATTTCTCTAAAACTTTGAAGTCTTTATTTTATGCATGGATTATTAATTCATATTGATTTGATTTTTGCATACTGTATAAATAAGGTATTCAATTTAATTTTTCCATAGAGACAGTCAAGTGTTAAAACACTATAATAAAGTAGTTTATCATGGTACATCTCATGTAAGATATTTCACTTATACAACAAATTCTCACATATAAATTGTCTGTTTATCCATTAAGTTCTTGGATATCTTGTACTAAATGTATCCTGGATTCTTTATATATTTTATTTCTCTTGTGACTGGCATCTTATTCCTATTTTATTTTTAGTGGGATTTGCTATTTATATTCATGCTGATTTTGCATTGAAAAAGCTATCTGGATTTTTAAAAATTACTTCCTGAAGTACATCCTTTAATAGAACTGATAGTGAGGGAATGTGAGTGGCAAATTATCTTAGTCTTTGACTAAAAATACCCTCATTTTATCCATATCCTTGTGATATATTTTACTTGTGTATAAAAAATCTTGGTTGATCGATATTTACCTTCAGCATTGTGGAGATATTGTTCTATAGTCTTTCAGGCTTTATTTTGGCTACTGATTGCTGCGAAACAACTTCTTTTTCTTTGTTGATTATGGACTTTTCTTTTTGGTAGCATTTATATATTCCTCTTTCCTCTTTATCTTCTTTTTATATGTAATTTTAATAGAATATGGTCAAAGTGAAATACATTTTAATTATTATAATCAGGACTTTTTTAGTTCCTTTAATTTTAGGATTCACATCTTTTGTAATTTTGGAAAATACTCAGCCATTTAAAAAATTATGGCTTTTCACCAATTGTCTCATTCTCTTCTTCTGAAATTTCTATTTTTATATATGAGGTCTTTTCATCCTTTCTTCAATGTTTCTTAATCTTTCGTTCATATTTTTCATCTCTTTAACTTCTTATATTGAAATCTAAGTAATTCCCTCAGATATTTCTTCTAACATACTGTCTCTTCCGCTATGTCTACTTTTCTTTTTATTGGAGTATAGTTGATTTACAATGTTGTGTTAGTTTCTGCTGTACAGCAGTGAATCAGTTATACATATGCATATACACATATCCACCCTTTCTTGGATTCTTTTCGCGTATAGGTAATTACAGGGTATTGAGTAGAGTTCCCTGTGCTATACAGTAGGTCCTTATTAGTGATCTATTTTTTACATAGTAGTGTGTATATGTCAATCCCAAGCTCCCAATTTATCCTTCACCCCCTTACACCCCTAGTAACCATAAATTTGTTTTCTACATCTGTGACTCTATTTCTGTTTTATAAATAACTTCATTTGTATCATTTTTTAGATTCCACATATAAGCAATATCATATGATGTCTGTCTTTCTCTGTCTGGCTTACTTCACTTAGTATGATGATCTCTAGATCCATTCATGTTGCTGCAAATGGCATTATTTCATTCTTTTTTTGTGGCTGAGTACTATTCCATTGTATATATGTACCATAGCTTCTTTATCCATTAATCTGTCTATGAACATTTAGGTTGCTGTCTACTCTTCTTTTAAACTGATCCATTGAGTGCACTATTTTTTATATTTCTTCAGATACCTTTTGGATTTCTGGAATCTCTCTTTATATTGGCTTGAAATTTGTCTACTGTTTTTTAAATTTATACTATTTTTTTTCTTTGTGGCTTATATTATTTTATCTTTCAGTTATTTTAAACATAATTTCTTTGGAGTATTACAGAATATTGTTTTATGATCTCAAGCTCCAGGTAGGCTAACCCTCCTATTTGTTGTGTCTGCTGACTCTCACTCATGGGGAATTTTTTGCATTTTTGATTGCATGCTCATCTTCAGTAGAAAAAGGTTTTCCTTTAGCAAAATCATGAAGTTTGAGCTGTAAAAGTCTCTCTAGAGAATATTTTGTATGTAACTCACTGGGAAATAACCTGAGAATAGTTTATACATTAACTTGGTTGGTTTAAGGATTCCTCATCATTCTGGTAGTATATATTTCAACTCGATATTCACTCATGGTGCAGAGAACCCTTTTAGCTTCCTTCTTCTAGTGGTTGGAGAGTTTTTTAAAAATACCTTTCTGCTGAAGGGACTTTAGACAAAAATATCAATATAGTACTATCAATATCATTCAGGAATCCAAGGCCATATCTCATATTCCCATTGGACACTGAAACTCCATGCTCTGGCCATTAGGTTTCATGTGCATGTCCAAGTTTTTCCTGAGCCTACTCAAGTGACAACCCCTGAATTTATACATCTGATTTTCAGTTTACCTGACTTCTGTCACTTGGGGATATACTTTTCATTCTTAGGGATATATCTTTCACATATTTCATATATTGTTTTGTTTCAATTTAGCATTTCTGTGTGTTGTTATCAGAGAGGTTCAATATTGTCAGTATTAATGTATTTAGTTCTAAACAGAACACTAGTCAAAATAGAGCATGTATAATTTCTACATTTTCTTTATTGAAGTATAGTTAACTCACAATGTTGTGTTAATTTCAGGTGTACAGCAAAGTCCTAATTTATCTCCTTCTGCCATCCCATTTGATAACCATAACTTTGTTTTCTATGTCTGTGTGTCTATTTCTGTTTTGTAAGTAACGTCATTTATATCATTTTTATAGATTCCACATATAAGTGATATCATATGATTTTGTCTTCTCTGTCTGACTTACGTCACTTAATATGATAATCGCTACGTCCATCCATTTTCTACATTTTTTAAAACTATTAACTGCTTCTTTGTAGGCTACTATGGTCAATTTTGTAAATGAGGAGAGACCCTCAAGATGGCGGAGGAGTAAGACATGGAGATCAACTTCCTCCCCACAAATACATAAGAAATACATCTACATGTGGAACAATTCCTACAGAACACCTACTGAACACTGGCAGAAGACCTCAGACTTCCCAAAAGGCAAGAAACTCCCCACATACCTGGCCGTGTAGCTGACAGGGTCTTGGTGCATGGGGCAGGTGTCAGGCCTGTGCCTCTGAGGTGAGAGAGCCGAGTTCAGGACAGTGGCCCACCAGAGACCTCACAGCTCCATGAAATATCAAATGGTGAAAGCACTCCCAGAGATCTCCATCACAACACTAAGACCCAGCTCCACTCAATGACCAGCAAGCTAGAGTGCTGTACACCCTATGCCAAACAACTAGCAAGACAGGACCACAATGCCACCCGTTAGCAGAGAGGCTGCCTAAAATCATACTAAGGTCACAGAGATCCCAAAACACACCACCAGACATGGTCCTGCCCACCAGAAAGACAAGATACAGCCTCATCCACCAGAACACAGGCACCAGTCCCCTCTACCAGGAAGCCTACACAACCCACTGAACCAACCTTAACCACTGGGGGCAGACACCAAAAACAACGGGAACTACGAGCATGCAGCCTACAAAAAGGAGACCCCAAACACAGTAAGTTAAGCAAAATGAGAAGACAGAGAAACACACAGCAGAGGAAGGATCAAGGTAAAAACCCACCAGACCTAACAAATGAAGAGGAAATAGGCAGTCTACCTGAAAAAGAATTCAGAGTAATGATAGAAAAGATGATCCAAAATCTTGGAAATGGAATGGAGAAAATACAAGAAACGTTTAAACAAGGACCAAGAAGAACTAAAGAGCAAACAAACAGTGATGAACAACACAATAAATGAAATTAAAAATTCTCTAGAAGGAACCAATAGCCAAATAACTGAAGCAGAAGAATAGATAAGTGACCTGGAAGATAAAATAGTGGAAATAACTAGCACAGAGCAGAATAAAGAAAAAAGAATGAAAAGAACTGAAGTCAGACTTAGAGACCTCTGGGACAACATTAAATGCACTAACATTTGAATTATAGGGGTCCCAGAAGAAGAAGAGATAAAGAAAGTGATAGAGAAAATATTTGAAGAGATTATAGTTGAAAACATCCCTAATATGGGACAGGAAATAGTCAACCAAATCCAGGAAGAACAGAGAGTCCCAGACAGGATAAATCCAAGGAGAAACACGCCAAGACACATATTAATCCAACTATCAAAAATTAAATACAAAGAAAATATATTAAAAGCAGCAAGGGAAAAACAACAAATAACATACAAAGGAATCCCCATAAGGTTAACGAGTGATCATTAAGCAGAAACTAAACCCAGAAGGGAGTAGC
Source organism: Phocoena phocoena (assembly GCF_963924675.1). Classification (NCBI taxonomy): domain Eukaryota; kingdom Metazoa; phylum Chordata; class Mammalia; order Artiodactyla; family Phocoenidae; genus Phocoena; species Phocoena phocoena. The sequence goes on along the minus strand of NC_089222.1, from coordinate 35,899,196 downwards.
AAGACATATTTAAAGTGATGAAAGGGAAAAACCTACAACCAAGATTACTCTACCCAGCAAGGATCTCATTCAGATTCAATGGAGAAATTAAAACGTTTACAGACAAGCAAAAGCTAAGAGAATTTATCACCACCAAACCAGCTTTACAACAAATGCTAAAGGAACTTCTTTAGGCATGAAACACAAGAGAAGGAAAAGACCCACAATAACAAACCCAAAACAATTAAGAAAATGATAATAGGAACACACATATCGATAATTACTTAAATGTAAATGGATTAAATGCTCCAGCCAAAAGACACAGACTGGCTGAATGGATACAAAAACAAGACCCGTATATATGCTGTCTGCAAGAGACCCACTTCAGACCTAGGGACACATACAGACTGAAAATGAGGGGATGGAAAAAGACATTCCATTCAACTGAAATCAAAAGAAAGCTAGAGTAGCAATGCTCATATCAGAAAAAATAGACTTTAAAATAAAGACTATTACAAGAGACAAAGAAGGACACTACATAATGATCAAGGGGTCAATCCAGGAAGAAGATAAAACAATTGTAGATATTTATGAACCCAACATAGGAGCACCTCAATACATAAGGCAAATGATAACAGCCATAAAAGGGGAAATCAACACTAACAAAATAAGAGTAGGGGACTTTAACACCCCACCTTCACCAATGACAGATCATCCAAAATGAAGATAAAGAAGGAAACACAAGCTTTAAATGATACATTAAACAAGATGGACTTAATTGATATTTATAGGACATTCCATCCAAAGCCAACAGAATACACTTTCTTTTCAAGTGCTCATGGGACATTCTCCAGGAAGACCATATCTTGGGTCACAAATCAAGCCTTGGTAAATTTAAGAAAATTGAAATTGTATCAAGTGTCTTTTCTGACCACAACGCTATGAGACTAGATATCAATTACAGGATAAAATCATGGAGGCTAAACAATACACTACTAAATAACCAAAAGATCACTGAAGAAATCAAAGTGGAAATCAAAAAATACCTAGAAACAAATGACAATAAAAACACGATGACCCCAAACCTACGGGATACAGCAAAATCAGTTCTAAGATGGAAGTTTATAACAATACAATCCTACCACAAGAAACAAGAAACCTCTCAAATAAACAACCTAACCTTACACCTAAAGCAATTAGGGAAAGAAGAAGAAAAAAACCCACAAAAAGTTAGCAGAAGGAGAGAAATCATAAAGATCAGATCAGAAATAAATGAAAAAGAAATGAAGGACACAATACCAAAGATCAATAAAACTTAAAGCTGGTTCTTTGAGAAGATAAACAAAATTGATAAACCATTAGGCAGACTTATCAAGAAAAAAAGGGAGAAGATTCAAAGCAAAAGAATTAGAAATGAAAAAGGAGAAGTAACAACAGACACTGCAGAAACACAAAGGGTCATGAGAGATTACTACAAGCAACTATATACGAATAAAATGGACAACCTGGAAGAAATGGACAAATTCTTAGAAAAGTACAACCTTCCGAGACTGAACCAGGAAGAAATAGAAAATAAAAACAGACCAATCACAAACACTGAAATTGAGACTGTATTTAACTCTTCCAACAAACAAAAGACCAGGACCAGATGGCTTCACAGGTGAAGTCTATCAAACATTTAGAGAAGAGCTAACACCTATCCTTCTCAAACTCTTCCAAAATATAGCAGAGGAAGGAACACTCTCAAACTCATTCTACGAGGTCACTATCACCCTGATACCAAAACCAGACAAAGATGTCACAAAGAAAGAAAACTATAGGCCAATATCACTGATGAATATAGATGCAAAAATCCTCAACAAAATACTAGCAAACAGAATCCAACAGCACATCAAAAGGATCATACACCATGATCAAGTGGGGTTTACCCCAGGGATGCAAGGATTCTTCAATATACACAAATCAATCAATGTGATAAACCACATTAACAAATTGAAGGATAAAAACCATATGTTCATCTCAATAGAAGCAGAAAAAAGCTTTTGACAAAATTCAACACCCATTTATGATAAAAAGCCTCCAGAAAGTAGGCATAGAAGGAACTTACCTCAATATAATAAAGGCCATATATGACAAATCCACAGCCAAAATCATTCTCAGTGGTGAAAAACTAAAACCATTTCCTCTAAGATCAGGAATAAGACAAGGTTGTCCACTCTCACCACTCTTATTCAACATAGTTTTGGAAGTTTTAGCCACAGCAATCAGAGAAGAAAAGGAAATAAAAGGAATAAAAATTGGAATAGAAGAAGTAAAGCTGTCACTGTTTGCAGATGACACGATACCTAAAGGTACCACCAGAAAACTCCTAGAACTAATCAATGAATTTCATAAAGTAGCAGGATACAAAATTAATGCACAGAAATCTCTTGCATTCCTATACACTAATGATGAAAAATCTGAAAGAGAAATTAAGGAAACACTCCCATTTACCATTGCAACAAAAGAATAAAATACCTAGTAATTTTAACTAGTAATTAAAACACCTACCTAAGGAGACAAAAGACTTGTATGCAGAAAGCTATAAGACACTGATGAAAGAAGTTAAAGATGATACAAACATATGGAGAGATAAACCTTGTTCTTGGATTGGAAGAATCAGCATTGTGAAAATGACTATACTACCCAAAGCAATCTACAGGTTCAATGCAATCCTTATCAAACGACCAATGTCATTTTTCACAGAAGTAGAACAAAAAATTTCACAATTTGTATAGAAACACAAAAGACCCCAAATAGCCAAAGCAATCTTAAGAAAGAAAAACGGAGCTGGAGGAATCAGGCTCTCTGACTTCAGAGTATATTACAAAACTACAGTAATCAAGACAGTATGGTACTGGCACAAAAACAGAAATATAGATCAATGGAACAGGACAGAAAGCCCAGAGATAAACTCACGCACATATGGTCACCTTATTTTTGATAAAGGAGGCAAGAATATACAATTCTGGAGAAAAGACAGCCTCTTCAATAAGTGGTGCTGGGAAAACTGGACAGCTATATGTAAAAGAATGAAATTAGAACACTCCCTAACATCATACACAAAAATAAACTCAAAATGGATTAAAGACCTAAATGTAAGGCCAGACACTATAAAACTCTTAGAGGAAAACATAGGCAGAACACTCCATGAGATAATTCACAGCAAGATGCTTTTTGACCCACCTCCTAGAGAAATGGAAAGAAAAACAAAAATAAACAAATGGGACCTAATGAAATTTAGAAGCTTTTGCACAGCAAAGGAAACCATAAACAAGACAAAAAGACCACCCTCAGAATCGGAGAAAATATTTTCAAATGAAGCAACTAACAAAGGATTAATCTGCAAAATATACAAGCAGCTCATGCAGCTCAGTATCAAAAAAACAAACAACCCAATCCAAAAATGGGCAGAAGACCTAAGTAGACATATCTCCAAAGAAGGTATACAGATTGCCAACAAACACATGAAAGAATGCTCAACATCACTAATCATTAGATAAATGCAAATCAAAACTACAATGAGGTATCACCTCACACCAGTCAGAATGGCCATCATCAAAAAATCTACAAACAATAACTGCTGGAGAGGGTGTGGAGAAAAGGGAACCCTTCTGCACTGTTGGTGGGAATGTAAATTGATACAGCCACTATGGAGAACAGTATGGAGGTTCCTTAAAAAACTAAAAATAGAAGTACCGTACGACCCATCAATCCCACTCCTGGGCATATACCCTGAGAAAACCATAATTCAAAAAGAGTCATGTACCACAATGTTCATTGCAGCTCTATTTACAATAACCTGGACATGGAAGCAATCTTAGTGTCCATCGTCAGATAAATGGATAAAGAAGGTTTGGCACATATATACAATGGAATATTACTCAGCCATAAGAAGAAACGAAATTGAGTTATTTGTAGTGAAGTGGATGGACCTAGAGTCTGTCATACAGAGTGAAGTAAGTCCGAAAGAGAAAAACAAGTACTGTATGCTAACACATATATATGGAATCTAAAAGAAAAAAAAAAGCTTCTGAAGAACCTAGGGGCAGGACAGGAATAAAGACGCAGACGTAGAGAATGGACTTGAGGACATGGGGAGGGGGAAGGGTAAGCTGGACGAAGTGAGAGAGTGGCATGGACATATATACACTACCAAATGTAAAATAACTAGGGAGAAGCAGCTGCATATCACAGGCAGATCAGCTGGGTGCTTTGTGACCACCTAGCGGGGTCACATAGGGAGGGTGGGAGGGAGACGCATGAAGGAGGAGATATGGGGATATATGTATATGTATAGCTGATTCACTTTGTTATGAAACAGAAACTAACACACCATTGTAAAGCAATTATACTCCAATAAAAATGTTTAAAAATTTTTATAAATGATATATGGACTATTTAAAACAAAGAGAAAAATCTCTATACATTAACACCAGTTTATTTAATCAGGTTAGGTATGCTCCTTAAATTCAGTTTTAAAACTTTATACTTGATTTGCTAGGCCAAGAATTCTGTGAAATTCTCTTACCAATATTATTTTTTCCTATATTTTTTCAATACTTTTTGTTTTATACTTTGTTAGTATATTTTATTGAGCTTTTTCTTAGTAAAAAAATAACCTTATGTGTTTCATTTATGTTTAAAGGCTTAAATTCAAACTTGATTCATTTTGATGTTCTGAGTCCTCCTTTCTTTCTGCTTGCATTTGTTTGATAGATATCTAAATACCTTTAAAGATTCCAAGTCAATATTAAGTGTTTCTCTTATCAACACCATATGATTTAATCTGGTTTTTGGACCCTAACTGATATGAATATATATTATTTGCAAATTTGCTATTGTTATGGCAGATATGTTTGGATCATCTGTCATCTTATTTTATAATTAAGAAATTGATTTCTAAAATTTTTTACTGCCGTTTCCTTTGTTTGATATACAATTTTTATTTATTTTAATTTATTCACTCTGATAATTTAGAAGAAATATGTACTATATTTTAATATATTTCAATACTGTGTATACCCATATTTCTAAATTAGTAGATTAAAAAACCCAAACAATATACATTGTCTCCCTGTACATCTTTATAGTAGTTATAGTTTGACAACTTTTATATATCCATCACTATTTTTCTAGTCAAAGTATATACTTGTTTTTGAGGTAATGTTGATAATTTATATTTTCCTCAAATTAAACAATTTCTTAATGCTTCCCTCATCATTTTATGTATTTGTAGGGTCTTTTTTTTCTTGATCAGACTTGCTTAGGGGTCTATTTTACTGCTTTTAACTATTGTTTTACCATTAATATCTGATTCCTAGATTTACCTGTCAAGTCTACAGCTTTTCTTTTAAAAGCATATTAATTATTTTCTCTTCTTATCTATGTTATTTTGTTCCTCTTGCTTTCCTTATGTTTGTATGCTTTTTTCTAACTTCATTAGTTCTATGCATTTTTCAGTAAAGTACAATAAATGCACTTCAGAACAGATTTGCCCTCACTCTCCTGAGTTTTGATTGTAATAATCTTATTGTTGGCATTTTCTAATTATGTGATATTTAAATTTTAAATTTCCTCTTTGTCCAAAGAGTTATTAATACTTTTTTTTACCTTTCATTTAATTAGCTTTTTGAAATATCTTTATATTAATCACTAGCTTATTTTCTATGGTTAGAATATGTGATCTGCTCAATTTTTACGTTGTGGAGTTCATAAAAATTTGTTAACATTTCAAGATGACATGAAAATACTGTGTATTCTGTTGTGTCTTTTTTCTTTCTAACAGTCTATATTATTAAAGATTGTCTAAGTGTTTTTAAAAAATCAATAATCGTTGTGGCTTAATGGTTATTACTGAAATAATAAAGTGTATTTCTTGTTCCTACAATAGTCTAATATGGCTGTGATTGGTCTGGTGATGTGTTCTAAGAAATGACTCAGGGATCCAGCTTCCTTTTGCCCCCCTAGGGCAGTACCACTCAAAGGATAGCAGTCTACAAATTGTTATCTGTCTGCAACAAAATTAGGAGCTTGTGGCAGAGTATAAATCAACTGCATTACTTAACACACTGTTTAGTTCACATCAACAGGAAATAACAATACCAGTTGCATCCACCGTACCTTGAAGACTTTTTCCAGTTCTGATCACATGTCATACTGTTTCTCTTGGTACATTTCAGAAGCGTACATGAACATAAAATCAGATGCTTGGCCAGTATTATTTTCTTAGAGTCTTCAACTTCTCAGAGGCTTCTGAATAGCATAACATCAATTCTCTAAACTTGAATCTCATTCTGATGTGTATCATTAGTCCTATTTTACATAAAATTGTGATGTTTACTCTAGATTTTTAGAGTTTGGGGGCTTAAAAAGTTTCTTCATTTTTTTTTCCTCCAGGGGCTGGCATTTTTCTGGAATATAATATTTTTGTCACTCATTCAGATAAATGGTTTATATTTTTTCCTTTTTAATGACCCAACATGAGTCTTGCACAGCAACTTGAAAAATTCATTTTCAAACACATGATTCTCAAAGAGCCACCCCAAGAATTTCCAAGCACATAAACAAACCCATCTTATAGAATCTCTGCAATAACTCAGCTTAAAGTTAGGAATATAAACATAAAAACTAGTGGGCCATAAAAATCTGAAGAAGTAAGTTTACTGCAATCAGCCTTGCCAGAGTAAATATTTTCTCAGTTCAGTTCAAGCAATTTTACATTTAACTTATGCTTGATTTTCCATTTTGAAGAATAATTGTAATCATTTGTCTAACCTTCTCTGCTGCATGATAGTGTGTTTTAAATTGGTTTGCTATATTTGAGTAGCTTTGCCAATAACAAATTTTTGATTTGTGGCAGAATGTGTGGTAAAGGCAAAACCCAGACTTGGCTTCTAGAAAATGCAGTGAAGCTCCCATTCCTCTATATTTGGAGCACCTTAAAAAAGACAAATTACTCCATAGCATCTGAAAGGCTGCTATCTAAGTGCTATATAGTGCACATTTTCAAAGGTATGGATCATTTTTATTATTTTTTTCTGGAAAACTTGACCAGGTTATCTCTATTTTGGTACCAATCACTGGCTCTTTGCTGTCATTACTTTTTAATCCTAACATCAGTTTTTAAATGTCACATTAGACCTATATGATAATATGTATTATTCTTTTGAAGCAGTTGGGACTATTTCAAAGTTATTACAAGGACTCAGTTTTCACTGCATTATCACTGTGTCTCCCTTTTATGACCAATGTATGTTTTACTACCTTGTTTTTATTCATTGTCCATATCTTTCATTTTTTAGGTGTAGAAATGATAGATTGCTGTGTCATGGAAATTGAGTTTATTTTCTTCAGGCAGAAACTTTTCAACCTTTTAGCCCTCTTTAAAGATGAATACCTTCTTTCTCAAAAATACTCAACCTTAGTAGCCAGTGTCTTTTCATGCTCACCCAAGAAACTTGACTGGAAAGCAATTCCTTCTATTTGGTCAAATTTCTGGATCCACAAGGGATGAACAGAACTTAGTCTTGTGCTCTTACAGTATAGATTGTGATGGCAATACATTGGTATCCACAAGGTTTAATGTCAGAAATATTTTCATATTTTTGTTTATGTTTTATATCGGTACATGGACAGATGTTTTCTTCTTTTCTTGGCTTTTTCTCTAGGTTTTCATAAATCTATGTTTGAAAAGAGTTGAGAAAAATCTGCAAGACAACTTAATACAAAAAAAAATGGAGCACTGCAGAATTTTGTCACCCCTAATTGACTTCATCTTCTTATAACTACAGCAAGACCTGGTTAGCATATTATTTCAAGATGGCTTATTTTCTCTATTTATGTCACCCCATAGCAGCTAGCACAGCATTCATTATATAGTAGATGTAAAATTAAATATGCTTCTAAACTCACTTGTGGGTGAAGGATAGTCTTATTTTAGGCTGCAGTCAAGAAGTTCTGATGGCCTCATCGAGAACAGACGACAGAGTTTCCCTACTGTAGAAGGAATGATCAGCAATGCTAGAACCCTTAACCTCAAGGGTTCTGGGGTGGGGAGGTTCTGTACAGCTCAGTGACATAGTGACCACAGGGTATAGTTGAAAGGACATTGAGTCAGCAGGGCTGGGTGGTAATGCTGAGATTCTGTCTCAACCCCTTGAGTTTGGGTTTCAACTATGACCTCGGGAGGCAGGACTGGATTGTCACTGAGAGTACTTTCTGCCTCTACAATCATTGAGTTTATAACAGACCCTTGAAATGTGTCATTTCTGAAGCTGGATATTTCTCAGTCTAGTTCTAAATTATGACAAATACTTTAAATTAAAATATTTAATTAACGAAATCACTGGGTGACCCACCTATTCACTATCACATATCTGATCTACACATAATCACTGAGTATTTTCTAGTGAAGGGACTCTGCTCTTCTAAACAACCTCAGCTACAAAGACTGATGATACATTCCTTCCCTGTATAGGCAGTTGACACCTTTGGGTACTTTTGAGTTTCAATTCTTACTTTACTGCATCCTAATCTGTCTGTGATCCTGCTGAGCACCCCGGATTTCTATCTCCTTAAAGATCTATCCTGAATAGTAGAATCTCCTGAGCCGTGTGGCTTATTCTTTTATTAAGGCTAATCCTTGGGGCATAAACACGTACATACATACATCCCTTCAGATCTGTCTCTGTAATTTCCATTCCTCCTTTCTATCATTGCTAGCCTCATCTTTTTTTTTTTTTTTTTTCCGGTACGCGGGCCTCTCACTGTTGTGGCCCCTCCCGTTGCGGAGCACAGGCTCCGGACGCGCAGGTTCAGCGGCCACGGCTCACGGGCCCAGCCGCTCCGCGGCATGTGGGATCCTCCCGGACCGGGGCACGAACCCGTGTCCCCTGCATCAGCAGGCGGACTCTCAACCACTGCGCCACCAGGGAAGCCCTAGCCTCATCTTTTGAGCCTAAAACTTCTTCTAATCCATTTTCTGCCTTCCAGAAAGTCATGCAGCCATTTGCTAAGTGCCTATCTTATTCTTGAAACACAACTCAAATATTTTGCCAGTTCATACCAAAAAGAAGAATGTAATTCATTTCACTGAAAGTACTGTCTCCTTTTTTTTCTCCTTCTCTTACCCTACATGGATATCTCTACCTCTGGCTTTCCCTTTCTCTATCCCAAACACCTGAAAGATCCCCTTTCAACTGCCCCTCCTCTCTCCCCTCCACTTAATCTTTCAGCAACCAATGTGACAAAGAGCTCTCATGTGTTAATGGACAACTGTGACTAATTGATAGTGACTAACCAACAGGAGAAGTGTGTGAAGAAAGAAGAAAAGGTTACATCCAGGCTTATTGGGAAGGAGTTCTAAGGTCAGTATAGGTAAAGCTTGCTGTGGGCATGGGATAACTAAATGCATTTGGAGTCTTTCTACTCTGCCCAAGGACTACTCACTATGGGACAGTCCAGTTTGAGCGCCTTATAAACAATGAAGTGTTATGTGATGTGATATATTATTTTTACTATTCCAGCCTCCTTTGTAATACATAAGGTCTATTTCTTGGTGAACTGGAAGATTTTAGTGATGATACTATATGGTATAGGTATTGTAGCTTTCGTCTTGTTGTAAATTGTATAAACAACTTAACAAGTAACAAGAATAGAGTCTGGCCACTTGTGGAGGAAGATGCCTCCGACAAGTAAGAGTCAATTACTCCTAAGGTATTTCCTAACTTTTAAACACTGTGACTCTAGGACAGATTTGTAGATATATTTCTATTATTATCCAAAGGGCAGTGGTTACCTACAGATCAGGGGTTGGCAAACATTTTTTTGTAAAGAGCCAGACGGTAAATATTTTAGACTTTGTGGGCCACTTATGAGATCTTGATTGCATTATTATTCTTTTTTTTAAACATCCTTTAAAAATGGAAAAACTATTTTTAGTGTATAGACTTTAAAAGTTTGCCAACTTCTGCTTCCGATCACAAACACAGAAATTGCTATACATAGATCTTTATGAGTTTGCTCCCCTAGACAAGAATATTCTCATTAAAATGGACTTAAATATTCAATTACAAAATTTAATTTAAAGATATCCCAAGATAATGTGATAGAAAAATACAGTTATTTTATGGTTAACAAAGCTTTGATTTTTGTCCTCATAAACAGTGTAAGAAGAATATATTAAAAATGAAAAATAAAGTTATTAAAAATGAAAAATAAAATTATTAAAAATATTCCTATCTGGACAAGTCCCAAGAGAATAAAAGTTTTGAATCACAATGTAAAAATGATCATCTTCAGTATAACCCAACTTACTCTTTACTTGAAACTCATTGTTGTGTTCACACCTATACCTTCTTACTAAATACATCAATTTTCAACAAAAGCAGTTTTAAAAAAATTCCGTTCTGGTAATAACAGACAGTAACATGTATCAAATCAACATTCAGAATGCTGCTGGACAGTGGTGAGAATCAGATACCATTAAAAAAGTACTCCCATTGTAGACATTAGATAAAACCTTTTCATCTAGGGAAGAGAAAAACAGATGCTTTCAGAAACACCGTAATTAGTTGGGAGAGCCCAAACATTCATTAGAGATGACCTAAATGAATAGAAAACTTGATTTGTAGCAGGTTTTGATATTATGTTCAATCATTTATAACTGTGAATAAAAAGGATGCACTACTTGTAAATCATATATTAATTGAATATAGGTGACCAATTGGAAACTAACCACTCTAAGTTGCTGTCTTGCCTTTTCTGAAACTCTACCGCCTCATATGTAGTGCACATATACTGATAACTAATTTGGTAATTCTGAAACAAAGTATATATATAGTTTTAAGTCTTTTCAAGTCTACGTAAGAAGGTCTCTTTTTAGTTTAGCAGACTGTCCATAGTAGGAGAGAATTATGATTTAGCTGTGAAATGTAAATAAGGCTAAGAGACATGTATCAGTGAATTTCTCAAACCATTTTGTGTCGGAGAGCCTTATCAATTATTTGTATATGTGGTTTATTATTTTTATTTTACTCCTTTTTTCCATCTATAAAAAATAATCAATTGATAAGTAAACTGAATAAAGACCCATTACAATTCACAAATACACATTCAAGAACAAGAACTGCTTGATATCACTTAAAAAACTCCTGAACAGAAAGTTTCTGTAACTTTTTGTGTTCCAAAGGAAACCCAACGTACTCATATCTCAAAAACCTTTTGGTGCAGACTTGTGTTTTTAACAAATGGAGAAAAATCAATTCCAATGTTCTCTTTTCTAAGGGAGTTTTTTAATTTAATGCTTTCAGTATTAATTTCTTCCCAATTTATGAATTGCTTTATTTGTGAAAAATTACTCTGGGCCAAATACTAAAGCAAGCCTTTAGTATGGAAAGGTAACTGGGTTTCAGTCTCACTAGTTTTTGTGTTTTTTTTTAAACTTGGTAAAATGTATTTTCATTCAACAAATGTTAATTACTCACTAATTAGATGTAAAATCCTAAGTTATAATAGGCATGTTATGAGATACCAAGATAGATCAGGGATGGTCCTTGTCCTAAAAATGCTTAGCTCTAGTAAGTATGACAATTGAGACATCCAAAACAGTATTGAAATAAGCAGAACTATCATTTGAAATATTATTTAAAAAATGAAACAATTTCTATGCTGATTGTTCAATATCTTCGTCTTGCTGTATAATGATTGAGCGGCTATTGTCTAAATGTGTCCTTCATAGCTTTCTTGTTACATATGTGACAATAAGAAAGCTTACTCTTAAAATTAGTTGCTGACACATGAAGAAGAAACAGGCGCACAGATGTGTACGGAGCAAGAAGTTCATAAACTATAAATAGATTGCCAAGCAACTCTGAAGCCAATTATGAAAATGGAACATTAATAGAAGTGCTTTGAAAACTTGCCACATTTCTAAGGTAAATCATTCAACCTTTTTAAAGATTTGCTAATGCTCTAGTGCTTTTATACATGTTATTTACCTAGATAAAGAAACTTGTGATAGTGTTTTATCGTTCTCTCTTATTTAGAAATGATTTTCTATTCTGTGGAGTGTGTAAGTTATTATTACACATTTGGGGAGCAATTAAAGTTCTACCTCATCATTACAGTGACTCCTTCTAGACAGAACCATAAACAAACAGCCTAGTCCTCTGTTTGAGGCAAGGAGGCACATGTTTGATTAATGGTTGGCACCGATGACACCTGGAATCCAAACAGTTGGAGTCATACCTCAGGAAATGCTTCAAGGACATGAGGAAGCACCATCTGAAGCAACACAGATGCTGATAAAAGGAGAAACAGTTACATCCAGGATGAAAACTGTGAATAAAGGAAGTAACAGAATTTAAATAGAAACCAGAGGGCAGAATGCAGAGCAGGAAAGGGGCTAAAAAAGAACAAAACAGTGGACCTGGCAAGCAGCACCTTCTCTCATGAGTCATCCCATAGTTCTGCCTCTTCCACGCCCCCCCCCCCCCCCCCCCCCCCCCCCCCGGCTCTTAGAGTCTCTATCTGGCTGGCTCCTTTTCAGTCTCCCCTCCTCCAGATGGAGGTCCCTTAATCATTCTCTCCTTTGACCTCTACTCTAGTAGTTAACTGAAGTGTCTCCACAGCTTGCTCATTTAGGGTTTCTTTCTTCCTTTTTCTTTTTCATTTTTTTTTTTATAGAGGATGAGACCCACATTTCAAATATTTAAAAAAATATATGAATTCATTTAAAAGAACTGGATATTTATATCTGGATAGTGGTATTTAGACTGATAACATTTTAGTGAGTCAAAACTCACTTATGAAATGGGTCTATTAGTGTGAATCCCACATGGCCATGTTGGTCATGGCAGGATTTCTAAGGAAATAGAGATTACAATTGTGCATCAATTATGTTCAGGTGCCTTTTCTAAGGTTCAGTTTATTTGTGTCTAAAGTGAAGCTGATACTGCATTTTTGAGGGTGGAAATTTACCTCACTGAGAGCTGAGATTTTGAAATGACTACTTATATGAAAGAATTGCTTTATATCCATGTTTTATAAAAAAGGTGTTTTTTTTCTTTTGATATGTTTTCAAAATTATGCTCTGATGTAGCTTGGACATGTATTTTCCAGTCCCCAAAGAAGATTTATATCAAAAGAAAGAGAAGCACATGATCCTACTAATGATGGTTACTGAGGAAACAGACAATATAAAATGATTTTATATGACTCTCAGCTAAGCTAGTGATTTGAAAGTAGGAGAAAAAGCTTAAAGTAGTTTTCTTCAGAAAGTAAAAACAGAGAAGTATCCAGATAGACATAAACTATACTCTTTGAAAGACACAACGATTACAAATATTCATGTTGCTGGTGAGTGAATGTATCATATAGCTGTGATTTCTAGTCAGCCTCATGAGTAAAAAACGTGGCTTCTCTTTAGAAGAGAAGAATTAGGGAGAAACTGAATAGTAAGTGCTAGTAAAGCCTTTGTCAGTCAAAGTCTCTTTGGTAAGAGACATAAAGCTCATAGTAAATGAAGAGTTCTGTAATCAGTGAGGCGGAAAATCTTTCAGAAGACCTATAGTGACTTAGTCCTACTCAAGATTAGGGTCACACTCTACTATTTTATTGACAATAGTGAAGGATTTTTATAAACACTTTTTAGAAAGTTATCTATGTTTTAATACATAAATCCTTGAGTTAAGTCATGATTTGTTTTCTTAGTTGACAGTCATAGATCATGTTCACTCAGTGGATTATTATCCACTTGGTGACAACATACTTTAATCAATGGGGAAAAAAATCACCTCCTGACTCCCCAAGCACTGGCTGTGCAAAACCTAGTTTATTTGCGCAGTCTGTTATTAACTTAACAAAAAGTTATTTGAGTCTATGCCCTAGGTATTGGGGATACAATGATAAACAAGAAAACACAGTTTCTCCTCTTATGGAGAGGGAAAGAGAAAATCAAATCACAATTTATTCTAAGAAGAGAAATCCATAAAGAACACATAATTCTGCTTCGGATAACCAGGAAAGGGGTGTTTTGGCAGTGAGTTGCAATAAGATACAATTAAAACTTTTTAAGCAAGTGAACAGAGTGGTCAGACTTACAATTAGAAAGACCTTGTTGGCTACAATGTGGGTGATAGAATAGAGGATGACAAGAGTGGAAACAGGAATATCTTTTGTAGTTTTTCAGGCCCTTGATGATAATATCCTAGCCTAGGGTGGTGATAATAAGTAAGGAGAGAAAAGAAGAGACTCAATAATATTTGGGAATAAGCAAGAAGCTTTGGTAATTTATTAGACATGAGGGGTGAGGGAAAGAGAGGACTCTAGAATGACATTCAGATCTTGGGTACCTGAGCAGATGGTCAATCAAGGATATTCAATAAGTAGTTGGATCTATAATCTGAGACCAAAAATACAGACAACTGAGGTGCCATCACAGAGATGGTGCTATGTAGTCTATGGCAGGAATTAATATTACCTAGAAAGCAGCACAGGTGCTTTTAATGGTTGCTAATGGGAAGAACATGGCAAACTAATAGGCATTCCCCAGGCTTGAAAACTGGCTTTTCACTTTCATTGGTTTCCAAGAAAATCCTTCATGAAAGAATTCATTAATTTTATGAATTTATTTTAAAATTAATTATTTAAAAATAGTTGTAGGGCTTCCCTGGTGGCTCAGTGGTTGAGAGTCTGCCTGCCGATGCAGGGGACGTGGGTTCGTGCCCCGGTCCGGGAAGATCCCACATGGCGCGGAGCGGCTGGGCCCGTGAGCCATGGCCGCTGAGCCTGCGCGTCCGGAGCCTGTGCTCCGCAACGGAAGAGGCCGCAACAGTGAGAGGCCCGTGTACCGCAAAAAAAAAAAAAAAAAAAGTTGTAAAATTATGAAAACTACTAATCTTATTGTGAGTACACTCTAAATGGAAATATAAATCATATTTCAAAAGCATGTTTTTCTCATTTTTTCCATTTTTAAATATATTTAAGCATAACATTTGAAAACAAGGCATATTATCAATCTTAGATGGTTTGATTATAACAGGAATTCTAAATAGGTAGTCACCAAATACTCATACAAAAACCACTTGTGGTCTCCATAAATTTAGGCTCAAGGGAGTTCCATAATAACTGACTATAAGCACTTCATTTGATTCACTGAAGACAGCCATGACATAGTTATTTTTACTTGCCCTGATTGACAACTTTCCTTGACCACTGATGAGCAAGTTATAGTCAGTGAACTTTCAGATAAGATGACTTAATTATTTTAATTTACATAATTTATAATAAGGCTTTTCCCAACATTTTACTCTAACTCATCATCAGTTTGCTCTTGATTTCCCAGTGTTTATCTTTGACCCATACTTATCTTTTGAACTCTAGACAAATTGGGTAGGATGTTATTTTGAGATATAATTTAAAGTTTTCTCCTCAACACTTTCTTATAAGTTTTTGCTCTGCTACCTATTCAGTCATAATAATTCATTACCTCAGGGGAGGGATGATACAACAGAAAGCAGAAGTAAATCTTGAGACTTTTCGATTTCGACAGCCTATCTCTCATGAGAGCGTAGGGAAGAACTCAGAACGTAAAAAATGGATTTAGAAGGACCTATGATTAGTCAAAGGGCCTGGGTTTTCCATTATTGAGACTAGATTAAGTGTCTCTTGGCTGGGAAAGAAAATGAGTCAGAGGAGAAGCAGAGAAAGCTGAAACATTAATGGATCCCTGAGATAGATCTCTGTGCACTCCTCTCTCTCATTCACCCCACCACACCCAAACCAGAACCCAGTCTTAAGGCCGCCTCTGCAAGGAGAACCTATTCCCCAGACCCTCTCCAGATTTACACACCTGTGCATCAAGACTTACTAAAAGGCAACATTAATGAAAACAATGAAGTACTGACTAATATACATCAATGATATAGAAAAGAGAGCCCAATGCAATAGACACTTGATAAATGATAGTATGAGCACTGTCAACCAATGGGGAAAGGACAAGTCTTAGCAACAAAACTACTGGGTCAATTAAAATATCAATATTGGAAAAATTGAGATTTTACTCCTATCTCAAATCAAAATATAAATTACAGGTGTATAGCTTGGTGACTATAGCTGGCAATATTGTATTGTATACTTGAAAGTTGCTTAAGAGAGTAGATCTTAAAAGTTGTCACCACACAGACACACACACACACACACACACACACACGTTACCTGTGAGTTGATAGATATGTTAACTAACCTTATTCTGGTAACTGTTTTGCAATATATATGGATATCAAAACATCACCTTGTACACCTTAAACATGAACACTGTTATACATTAATTACATCTCAGTAAACCTGGGAAAAAAAGATCTTTCCCTAAATATTTGAAATGGTTACCTCTTTTCCTAAACCTGCAAGGCAGCCTTCACTACAGGGAATGATTAGATGCAGAGGTTTTCAAAGAATCTGTATTAATTGCTGCTGCAGTGTTGCTTACTAGATGTCCTTACCCATGGCAATTGCTATACGTGTGCTCAGAGGATAGGAAAAGCCCGAGAAGCAGCTAATGGCCCTTTGTAGAGTGTGCCAAGACTATTTGTGAATTTGTGGTTGCATCATTAGCTGTAAGACACATTTGAATCACTCTCTGCCACACTCATATTTGGCTTTCAGCATTTCCTCCAGAAAGTTCTTCTCCATTGCTGACTGATTCCAAGCTCACTTGGCTGTCTGTGTAATGCTATTGCTTCTTAATTTTTTTTTTTTTGCTTGTTTTGTCAAGCTGCTTCAAGGTTGCTATAAAATGTTTTCTGACACTCCATTCTTGCTTTTGGTCCATGATACTCAGTCTGTTGTGAAATATAAAAATGTTTGGTAACCGTAAGTCTGGAGAAAGCTTATGGAAGGGATTAATTTGACAGTTCCAAATGTGAATTTTGAGTCCAATTCTCATTGTAAAATTTGACATTTTACTGTCTTTTTTGAGACTTCTTTTCTTTCAGTATTGTATTTTCATTTTACTTTTTGAACTCAAAGCAAATTAGTGACGTGGTGATTTTCCCAGGAAGGAGACTCCCCACAGAATACATACTGTAGCAACATCAAACATGGCCTGTGAA
Organism: Phocoena phocoena; assembly: GCF_963924675.1. NCBI lineage: Eukaryota > Metazoa > Chordata > Mammalia > Artiodactyla > Phocoenidae > Phocoena > Phocoena phocoena. Next base: position 35,882,067 of record NC_089222.1, on the reverse strand, counting down.
ACCACCAAAGCTAGGGGTGTTAATCTGGGTTGGAGGTCTGGACCTAAAAAGTCAAGTCTTCTATTCTCAGTTACAGTTTCATATATCAGCATAAACCAAGAGCCAAGATGATCTGGGTTTCTGTTTTCAGTATATAACTTAGTTCTGTGAGACGATATTGAGCTATTTATGTAATAAAAATCTAGACATTAAATCAATACAACTTTTCTGTGATTGTGTTTGTTGTTGTGTTGTTAATGCTGAAGAAAAAGTTTTACACTGGAATTTTTAAAAATGTAATTCTATGTCAACAACCAAGTAACAACATCAAACAATATTCCCTGATCTCATTTTTTAAAATCATTGTGTTATCTCAGGAATAGCATGATATAAACACAAAATGCTTTCCCCCTGGGGTTTACACCAATAGCAATTTCTAGGGAACTTATTAGGATGGCGTTTCACCAGCCAACTTGTAGGAGAGACCAGAAGATATCTGAAGGAGAGAAACTGGAAGTATACAAGCTAATTCCTAGATCAGAGATAGAGGGAGGGTGGCAATTTTGAATACAATGGAGTATCTGTCTCCAGTTTTCCTAGGGAGGAGTGAGAGAGAGGTGGAAGAGGGTGGTGAAAAAAACTGCCAACTATATAATAAAAAAGTTTACCTCTTTTTCCCCACCAGTCACCTGGGTATTGATTTAGGAGATACAAAGGAGGGTCCTTTAGCCGCCTCTGGTCTCCCTGAGAACACCTGACAACATGGGACAAAGCAGAACATGATCAGCCTTAGGGGTCGGAGCAAGACACAAGACCAGCTGCCTCTTGAGCAGATCGTTGTAGCTCCCAGGTATTAACTGAGCAGTTAGGGTAGAAAAAGCAAGAGGTCTGCACTCACACACATGTGAAGAGCCTGGTGCATGGTAAAGAAAGTCGATCCAGAAAACTGTTTGTTTCTGCTCTTCTGTTCCTCCCAGGCCAATATGACCTGGGAAACGCAGATTGCATAATAATTGAAATACCCTCTTGAGAAAAAGCAGACACACTCTTCTACTTTCCCTTGGCCCATATTCACAATTTTCCATGCTTTTAGATAATGTTTCTTATATACGCAACACTTCTCTGCTTCCTGAACCTCTCCAACCCTGTCTATTCCCATCGGTCAAGAAACAGTACTCATGTAAACCTTAATTCTAAGTCACATCCTTTATCACAATATTGATCGTTTAAATTCATTTATTCATCTGCTACTCTTATTTATATCCCTAATTATATCCATCTGTCAAGTCACCTAATGTAAGGACCTTGGAGTTATCTCCAAAGCCTCTTTCTGTTCATTCTTTGCATCCCACACATTACATACTTCCTCTGCCCTCTCACTGGGATGTACTCCAATCTCATGTTTTACAGATGAGTTCTGCCCTAAACTGCTAATGCAGCTTCCTACCTGCAACCACTTTCCCCTCCAGTCTGTCCTCTGGAAGATACCAGAATTATGTTTTCAGAATGCAAATCTCATCATGTCAATTATTTAACTTAAAATTGTCTATGGTCCTACAAAGAATACACTAGTGTTCTCCGACTGGGAATGGGATGATGAGGAAATGCATGGATGGCCTTCATGGAGGTCTGTAAATCCTCTGAAATTACATGCAAAAAAAGTCATTTTATGAGCATTAAGTATGTTTTTCATAAGAAGAGTGTCAATAAATTTCAACAGGTTCTCAAAAGAGTCTGTGCTGTGACATGGCCTCCCCCCCTCCCAAAATAAAATTCTCTGAAACTCATTAGTGTGGCAGGCAAGGCCCTTCACAGTCTAGTCAAGTATAGCAGTGTAGTGCAGTAAGAGGTGGAGTAGCATGGGAAGCTGAGGGTAGTGGAAAATTTTAGAGTCAAGCAGTCCTGGGTTTCAATTCTGGTTTGATCATCTGGCTGGTTATTCTTAGGAATGCATCCTCTCTGAGCTTTATTTGGCCTCTCTGGTAAATGGGATAATATTCTTCTTCTTATAGGACTGTTTTAATATTAAACTCAGTAACAGTGTAAAGTAACTGAGATAGAATATCAATAGATATAATTTGCAGCTTCTTCACTACAATTTTCTGGACATCCAGAGATGATATTATTAAAAAACAGTACCCTCACCCCCCCCAGTGATAAATCCCTCCCTTATCACTTGAAGTTATTTTTGTTTCAAGTTATTAAAAAATCCATATTCAATTGGCTAAATCATTCAAGGGAATATATTAGTACACGTAGCTCAAAAATTTCAGCGGTAGAGTATGCTTCAGGTGCAATTTCTACCAGACTCTACCTACAGTTTTCTACCATACTCTAACTCTGTCTTTCCCTGTGCATCAACTTTCCCCTCAGGCTGGTTTTCCTCATGGTGACAAAGTGACTGTGGCAGGTCCAGCCCTCACAACTACACCTCCCACCAAAGTAAGAGCCTTTGTGTCCTGGAATTGCCAGCCAAATCTGAGATTCCTTCTCTTGCCCACCCCTGAGCTAATCTTGGCAGCCAAGGTTTCATATTTAGTCTTAAGCATCTCTTGAGCCATCTGCATCCCCAGAGGGAATTCAGGGTTAGAGTGAATGGCAGTACTTAAGATACTTAACAATTCAGATGACACAGGCAACAACTAATCTGGACATATACCAGCCCAAAGGGAACAGATGCTGGTTGGAAATAACCAGTATTCACCGGGCATGTTCTGGGAGCTGAGCCTAAGCCCTAACCTGGGGGCAAGATGAAGGTGAAAACAGTTTGCTGAGGTGGTAGCCCTCAGGGACCCACCATGCATACCTACTCAAGAATGAGCTAATTCTCACCATTCTTCAGATCATCCTTTGTACCTAGAAAATCGAGACTGGGCTTGTACTATCTGCTAATGAGCTTCACCTTGAAAACAAGGTATGTACATAGGGAGAAGAAAAGGCAGCTCTTTGGTTTCCTGTTCTCTATAAAGGAATAAATCACTGGGGGAAGAAAATAATGTTTCTAACTCTAAAAATATTTCTGAAAAAAATCTACTTTAAAACTTTGGGTTAGTAATTTATATCCCTCACATAGACAACATTTAGAAATACACTTCTTGATGTTAAATTATTTCAAGTCATTTCAAAAGTTTAGCAATCCTGAATCAATTTTTACTTTAATAGGAAGAGCAATTAAAAAGAAAAAACAACAACAACAAACAAACAAAACCCCGCTGTTCTTCTGTTTTGCTTCATATTAAATTATTCACAAATCACTTCTCAAACCCAGCCCAGGAATCCAAACTGTATCACAGAACAAAGCTCCACATTATGAAGAAACATAACTGGATTACTTTGTTTCTCCTTTGCCTCTAAGTTCTGCTTTCCTCTGGCTAAGGGTCTGGAAGCTTTCCAGACGCTAGCAGGGTGGGGGAGTTGTAACACGGGCTTGGCATGTGAAACTCATCACAGATTCTCCAAGGGGCAAGGGGACATCAAAGCAATAATGCGTAATAATGTGGGTGCGCTGGAATGTGGGGGAAGTGTGGCAGCTGTGCTTTTATCTTATATAGCATTTTCTTTTGAACAATCAAATTAAAAAGAGAGTATGTGTCCAGATTAGCTGGATTGGAAACTGTTGGTTACTTTGAAAATATGATGGGGCAGTTACTTCTCCCAGAGATGGGGGTAAATCTATTACTGTTGTGCTTGTCTCCAAAGGATGCTGTTACCCAGGAGTTCCATAAGAAGAACTTATTTTAGAATTTTGCATTAAATATATTAGGGGCACATGCAATTGTCTGATTTCTCTCATTCATTCATTCATTCATTCATCTCATTCAAGAAATGTCTATTGAGCACCCATGGGTGTCAGGCAGCGTTCTAACTCCTGAGGATATGGAATACAACCAAATAGACTAAGTCGGTGCCCTCTTGAAGCCTGTATCCCAGTGCAAGGTAGACAAGTAAATTTTTTAAATCTCAAACAAATAAACACAAAATGTATCAGGTAGTGATAAGTGAGATGAAAAAATGTCAGCTTAAAGAACAGAGAGAGTGATGGGGTGGCAAGGTGATCTGTGCAGAAGGTCAGGGAAGATTTCACATTTGTGTCGAATCCTGAATGAAACAGGAGCACAAGCCCTAAGATATCTGGCTGAAGTGTTCCAGGCCACAGGAACAGCTGGCATGCACAGTCCTCACAGATAAGCCTCCCAATGACCCTGTGATGGAGGTGGGACAGGTAATTTCATCTCTGAGACAGGAGGAAACTGGGACTCAGGGAACTGTGTAGCAGACCCAAGAATAAAGCTCATCTCTTCAAACTCCCAGCCCTTTGTTCTAGGAAGAGCAAGTGCTAGATAAGTGTTTTTTGAGATTTCAGATTTGCTTTGCGATTGAGACGCTTTCTTCACATGAAATTTTATGTGGAATCTCAATTTGTGAAGTAAGTAAAACTGGAGCCTCTCGGGAAGAAGTAAGCAGAAGGTTTTGCCCATGCTTCATCCGCAGACCTTGCCCCACACCCAGAGCCTTTCCTCTGAGGAACCTCTGCAGCCCCCTCTAACCCAGCATGCCTCGGGGAAGGAGGGACTAAGGAGAGGTGACAGTGAAGTCTACAGGAGGAAAAACAGAGAAACGAGGAGGGTTATGACAAGATCAGTCATCCCCACTTGCTCACGGCCCTGCCAAAGCAGCCTTTTATTTCTTTCAAGATCCAATTCAGTTTCCTCATTTTTGAGAAGAAGGTGCATTTGATATCTATTGCTCCAAAATGAATTACTCCCCAAACTTAATGGTTTAAAAGAACCAGTATCTATTATCTCCGTTTCTGTGGGTCAGGAATCCGTTTCTGCAGCTTAGCTGGATCTGACTCAAGGCCTCCACCAAGCTACGATCGCCGTGTCGCCACAGCATTTGGGCTGCAGACTTCTCACTCAGCTGGAGGAGGATCTGCTTACAAACTCACTCATACGGTTGTTTCAAGATGACATTTTTTATCGGTTGTTGAATTGAGGGCCTCAGTCCCTTGCTGCCTGTTGGCTGGGGACCCTCAGGGTCTTGTCATATGGGGCAAGCTCACTCCACAGGGCAGCTGCTTTTGCTCAGAATGAGAGAGAGAGAGAGAGAGAGAGAGAGAAAGATGAAGTCAGAGCTTTTGTGTAACCTAATCTTGGGAGTAAAATCCCACCAATTTTGCTTATTTTATTAATTAGAAGGGAATCACTGAGTACAGCCCACACTCAAGAAGAGAGGATTACACAAAGGCATGAATGCCAGAAGGCAGGGACCACTGGGGCACATTTTAGAGGCCACCTAACACAGGGAGGAAAACAAATGTAGAAGTTACATAAATTCATGTAATCTTTGACATGCTTAATCTATGCAATATAGTTTTAGTCTTTTTAGTACATTTGTCTTTCTTGCTTCACAACAACCTAAAAATATGCATGCTGGTGTTCTATTCATCAACTACTTTTAATATGGAGTCCTTGTTTTGTATCCCACCTATTTGTATTCTAGTATTAAGAAATAAAATTTCTTTTTGAAAAGGATTCTAGTCAGGATTTTCTTGCTTACGTGATTAATTGAAAACATACTTCCATACAGATGGAAACATCAGAGATGTTATTAAAAATCCTTGACACCTTTTCCAGAAGTACAAAGAAAGCCTCAGTAAGTTGCCCTCAAATTAGTCATAAGCTAGTTTTTTGGCCAAAAATACCCTGACCTATTCCAATGTTTCATAACTGACATCATCAGTCTTTCCAAAGTTACTTCTAAAAGGATGAAGTTGAGTGTACTGAAGAGTTTGTTCACTTGTCTGTATTTTTCACTAAACTGTAACCTTCTTCAGGGTCACCCTTATCCCACAGTGTCCGGCACACCCAAGTGCCCTGCAAGAATATGGGTAATGAGTGATGCAGAAGTGACTCAAAAGAAACCAGAGGAAAATGCTACCAAAATAGCCAAATTAAACAAAATTTAAAAATTATTATGGTCTTTATGTGACAACACACTTCAGGGAAGAATTCAAGGATATATATACTACGTAATAGTTCCAAAGGTTCTTGGACATCAGGTATCAGCTCCTTTATGTGGCCCAAAGTATAGATTACGAGCTCAGTGAATATGGTCCAGAAGCTTCTCTAATGAGTGACGTGTCTTCTGTGACGGTACTTAGAATGGAATGTGAGGACATCAAGAAGATGAAGTGAAGAGCTTTGCATTCAACTGCAGCAGAATAATTTTTTGACAATTTTGCTTAGTTAACTACTCATGTTTATGAGGACTAAATAGTCGTGGGTGGAGTTGCAAGATTAGGTTTGATCTGGATAGTTGCTTTTGAAATGTTAGATGTGGATAAGGGGAAGGAAGAACTCAGGGACTGAAAGAGGTGCTGGAGCAAATGTGTCAGTCCAGTTAGTACTGAACCTTCTGCTCTGGATCATAGGGAAGGGTGGGCAAGGGGACCATACCTGGCATTTAGCCTCCCAAGTCCCAGATCCTATTTAATCATCCTGCTGTGCCCTCAGTGCCTCTCAATCTCTTTCCAGGTATTCCCTCTGCCTTTGTTTTAAGTTAAAAGATTGTGAGGGGATGGATTACTGGGCTAGCAGGGATGACCCTCAGTAGCTAAGACTGGCTTTCTCTCCAATTGCCACTGACCTCCTTGCTCCTGACATCACCTTCCATGCACAGCGTTTACCCCTAGAAACTCTTAATAGCTAACCAAGTTAGGGCTACAAGGTTTTGTTGGGGGGGGGGTTGTTTGTTTTCTTACAAAAATTTTTTGAAGCAATCAGATGCAATACATTGTAATGACACCTATTCTGCAAAGCTTTCCCTAATCAACTCCCAGTTGACAGAATGACCCTTCCCTTTCTGCCCTGCCTTCCTGGAGTGCCTCTATGCTGGTGCGCCCCCCATTGTATGTCCTCACTGATTTACCCGCTCCTCTCCTCACTAGGCTGTGAGCACTTAGAACCCTGGCATATTATATGTGCTGGGTGCCACTAAGCACTTATATTATTTGATGAAAACAATAAACAAGGGAATGGAAGAAATAAGGATTTAATTAGGAACATCATTCTTTTTCATTCTAAATCTGCTTATCCACTAAGTTGAGTGGAAAAGAAGTGTATAAGAGTTTATGGATGATCTCTTACTTTTAACAAAATGCTAGGAAGCAACTTCTTCCAACACCAGCACCACTACCACCAGGCAGGTTTTGTAGGAATGCCAAAGGGTTAAAACCTGTTACTTTGGAAGCTGTGGATTCTATAGCTGTATATACATTTGTTTCTTTGTTTGTTTGTTTTTTGCGGTACGCGGGCCTCTCACTGTTGTGGCCTCTCCCGTTGCGGAGCACAGGCTCCGGACGCGCAGGCTCAGCGGCCATGGCTCACGGACCCAGCCGCTCCGCGGCTTGTGGGATCTTCCTGGACCGGGGCACGAACCCGTGTCCCCTGCATCGGCAGGCGGACTCTCAACCACTGTGCCAGCAGGGAAGCCCTATAGCTGTATATTTTGATGAGCTGTTATATGGGCAGAGGTTGAATACAAACTGACCTCCCTGAGCCAGAGTGACTGTGACTGGATATTATTTCATGGAGGTAATTATACAATATTCACAGGTAGAAGACCTAAGCGCAAGGCATTATTGTTCCACTTGGAGTCATGTAATCTTAATCAGACCACTTAACTGTGTCTGAGTTTCCCATTTGTACAGTGGAGATAATTTTTAAAAAGAAGGAAAAGTAACATCGACAATCACAACACTTTCTCTTCCCTTGTGATGCAGCTGTGAGGACCAAGGTGATGACTGTGGAACTGCTTCCTAAGTTATAAAGTGCAGTGCGCACATTTCTGCCAAGGGCCTCTGGGGAGCAAACAGAGGAAGCAAGAATTGACTGTTTGACCAGAGCAAATACGAGATGTTAACACTCTTTGTTTAAAAAAAAAAGGGGGGCTTCCCTAGTGGTGCAGTGGTTGAGAGTCCACCTGCCGATGCAGGGGACACGGGTTTGTGCCCCAGTCTGGGAAGATCCCACATGCCGCGGAGTGGCTGGGCCCGTGAGCCATGGCCGCTGAGCCTGCGCGTCTGGAGCCTGTGCTCCGCAACAGGAGAGGCCACAACAGTGAGGGGCCCACATACCGCAAAAAAAATAAAATAAAATAAAAATTTAAAAAAAGGGACTTTCCGAAATCATAATGCTTTATGAATCAGAAAAGCGCTAAAGTTCAAACTTTCCTTTCACATATGAATGTGCTTTATTTTTATTTAATATCTTGAGACTTTGGTGGGGAACAAATTCTGAGTAAACATATAAAGTGGACTCTTATTTCTGGGGCCATTAATGGGTTTTATCTTCCAAGCTAAAGATCTTGAAAGATCTTACAAAACTGAAAGCTCTTGAGTAGAGAGGAATGACTTTAAGCAAATAATCCAAGATTACTGCCAACATTCCTTAAAAAGACATTACATATTTCCACATGAATAGATGTTTCTGCTTCAGTATGCTATATGCTAAACTTCCATGGTAAAACTTCACAGCTCAGTATAAATCCATTCTACTGAACCACAGATACACTCTCTTGCTGGGGACATACTCCATCCCCAATGGGCCAGGTGTCTCTTGGAAAAGAATGAGAAACTATGCAGTCTTCCTTAGATCTTTTTTTCTATTGTCTTACCATAGACTCACTGTTAGCAGCTCCTCTGGAAAGGAAAAGTAGGAGTGGGTTTTCTGGGATAGAGCCTCGTGGCTCCGAGAGGTGGTTTATGCTGTGAGAAGTATATCTTGAACATTTTTAGGCAATTTAAACACCATCTTTCTTTGACTTCTCCTCTCTGAAAAAGGAGAAATAATAAGAAATGGCTTTTTACTCACGAACACTCCATTGTTAAAATGAGAGCTTAGGAAAGTGGGGTGTGGGTAGTGGCAAAATGGGTGAAGGGGGTCAAAAGGTACAAACTTCCAGCTATAAAATAAATAAGTCATGGGGATGTAATGTACAGCATTGTGACTATAGCTCATAACACTGTATTGCATATTTGAAAGTTGCTAAGAGAGTAGATCCTAAAAATTCTCATCCCAACAACAAAAAATCTGTAACTATGTATGGTGACAGATGTTAACTAGACTTACTGTGGAAATCACTTTGCAATATACACAGATATCAAATGATCATGTTGTACACCTAAAACTAATATAATGTTATATGCCAATTATACCTCAATAAAAAAAAATGAGAGTTCAGTTACCTCTGACTCATCCTTAAGATATCAGTTGGCACTGACCAGGCTTCCCATCTTTCCAAATCAACCTTTACATGTTCTTGTAGCACCATCTCTCTCTGCTTCATAACCCTTAGCATAGTGGTGCTTTTACACCTTTATTTAAGAGCACAGGCTCTAGATCCAAACCACATGGGTTAAAATTCTGACTCCACTACTTACTAGCTGGGTAACCAAGCAACTTAATAGCTCTGTACTGCTGTTTTCCCATCTGTAAAGTAATAGTTCTTACCTCACAGTGTTGTGAGGATTAAGCTTGAAGAGGAGATGATATATAGACCCCCTTGCCTTACAACAATGCCTTCCATATAGTAAGTGCTTAATAGATGTTAACTATTTGTTTTGTTTTGTTTCAGCTCTGCCCACTTCAAGTTTTATGAGAGCAGGCACATCACTGCCTAACATTCATCATACCAAAGAACCCTTTTAGGAAACACTTGTGGAATAAATGAATAAACAATTAATCTGTAAGATTTCATTCAGCTTTGTATGTATTCTTTTTACATGGTAACTCCAGAAAGTAAAGCAGAAAGCAAAATCAGCGTGGAAGATTGTGGTGGAGGCTGGTTCTGGAATACTTGACATTTGACCTCAATTACTTCTTAGATTAATACAGGGCAAAAATGAATAAAGTGGAACCCATTGTAGGCTAAGGGTAAGATTTCAAAGAACTCATACATATTTGTTAAATTTTGTGCTATAGCTAAATAAACTGTGTGTTTTGAGGGAAATGAAAACCAGTAGAATACATTTTTAATATCAATACATGATATCTCCAGGATCTAGTAATAAAAATTTATGAAAACTTTTAAGATCTATTCTCTTAGCAGCATTTGAATATAAAATATGATACTGTTAACTGTAGTTGAAGCATTAAAGGTTATAGTGACACATGGCTCAGATTGGCTTTGCCCAAAACAGGCTTTGATGACTTCCTTACAAAAAGCTTTCCAGGCTGACAGCCATGTTTATGATAATAAATATGGTTATCATCAAATAAAAAGTTATGAGGTGCTTTTTAAAAACCCTTGGTTTTATTTCTTGAAAAGAAATAACACTCAGATGTGAAGGCTGAGAGAAAATAAGTCAGTATACTAAGACCATTGTGCACAATTCAAAATGGGTGATTTTTAAAAAGTGAGCCCTCAGAGGACATAATAAAGGTTTATATTATTGTTATGGCTTTCCCTAAAAGTATCTTCTTTAAATTATACCATTTCTGTGATCAAGGAGCAGCTATACAAGCCCCACTGTGTTATTGTAAAGGAAAGCAGTAGGTACTGAAGAGATCTGGCTTTCTTGTGGCTCTGGCTTTCAGCTCTGGGATCACTTCTTCTCTTCCTATCTCCTTGGTGATCCTTAAATTACTTAAAAGAAACAAAGTCTAGTTACTCAGTGATTAAAATGCAATACTCTTATTGACTTCTAGGTAAAATAAGGTATTGATGACTGATGTGGCCATTTTCTGAATAGATTTTGATAGGAGGCAAAAGAATAGGAAAGCATTTCAGTGCAATAAACTAGATTAAATGTTAGAAAAGGGAGGTTGTTGATCTCAAAGGCAAATGTCAATATAATAATTTTGGCCAACACAACCTCTGATTAAGCCTGAAGAAAAAGCCATAGGTGTTCTCTGAAAATAAATTCTTTGTTGGAAAAGACATTTTCCCCTGGATTTTCTTAGCTTCCTTCCACTCTATTATTTTTAATCTACATTATGGGAAATAAAACACAATATTGTTACAGCTCGTCAAGGAAAGTTCATCTCTTTTGCTCCTACTGTTTTTGGCAGAGCTCAGAGAATTTCCATAATATAAATATTTTCATTGAATTATTGAAAGCAGCAGGCAGACATGACAAGTCATAAACGTTTATTTACTCAACTAATGAATAAATGAGTGGATAGATGAATAAAAGAATGATGAAGGAGAGAACTGATATACAGTTTTTGGAGTGGACACAGCTTTCCACATAGGCAGTCACAGAAAGAAGGGGACTCATCTGTAGAGAGGAATTGGCACACAAGGACTAAATGCAAGCACTATTTATCTCAGAGCTTCCTTTGGCCCAACGGTGGTTTATACTGTGGCAAAAAGAGTTTGACTTGACTTGTGCTGATCCCATTCCAGTTTAGAGTTTAAGTCTAGAAATAATTTTCTATTTAACTCAATAAACTAAATAGTGGATGACTGAGACGATGCCAACACTTAGGCACTCTGCTAAAGCCTAGTATTTCCTAATTACCTATTATCTCCGAATTGATAGCTTAATTCATCTCTTCTTAATGCCTTTCTTACTTGACCTTTTTGTAAGAACTGACACTCTTGAATACCCTATCACTGAAGACATCTCCTATAGCTTCTGCATCACTTCACTCTCCAGATCCTTTTCTATTGGTGGGTTCTCTTTTCTAAGCTGTCCCCTAACGATACATATTGCTTTGGTTTCAGTCTTCCATCCTGCTCTCTTCCATCCCTTTGGGCTCCCATTTACTCCAATCTCCTCAATAAATTCCTTTAGATTAAAAGCTATATTTTATAGCCTTACTCTGCCTCCTGAACTCCTATTCCACATTTCCAACACTGGGATGAATATTTCTGCCTGGAGACTGCATTGGTGATTCACATTTAACAATGAAATTCATTATTTTCTACGAATTGGTTGCTCCATTTGACTTCCTTTGTCAAATGTTTCCAGAAGATATGCTTGTGAGTAATAGAATGAGCTGCATCATGAGTGGCCAGAAAGTGAAAACTAAACTGGTGCTTGGAGGGTTAATCTGAAAACCAAGTGAGACAAGAAGTCTGGCCACCATATCCTACTTCCTGGTGACACTGGAAGTTCTAGAAGATGGTCTCAGACTTAAAGTTTTGTTTTGTTTAGATGTTTTTGGTTTTGTTTTTGAATTTTTTGGTTCTGGGAAGATTATCAAGTTGAGGCACAGGCAGTAAGATAAGAATCTGCTATAGGAATTAACGTAAAATACATCAGGGTTCTAAGTCAAATAAGTTACTTATCTTCCCTGAATGCCACTCTTCTCATCCGATAAAAGTAATGGCACGGCAACCAATGAAAATAATCTCCACAAGCTGATCAGACACCCTGAAACCCTCTCCCCGACCTTGCCTTTAAACACCCTTCCCCAAAAGTCATAGGGGAGTTTGGGTCTTTAGAGCATGAAATGCCCATTCTCCTTACTTGGCCCCATGTTGGGCGCCTTGCAATAAATACTGCACTTTCCTTCACCACAACCCTGTATCAGCAGATTGAGTTTGCTGCGGGTCAGGAGAGCTGACCCTAGTTTTGTTTGTAACACTTACCCAACTAAATGCAACTTTAACTCACCCCTTCTAGCATCACAATTCTCATTTAGCCAAGTCACAACTGCAGTGAAAAAGAGAAAACAAAACAAACCTCTCCGTTTCTCCCCCCTACTCCAGTACAGTTAAATATGGCTAGAGAATAATTTAGCAAACTCTTAAATGGACACAGTTTACACTTACAATCATGAAACCTAAGAGGAACTTTAGTATGGCTGATCAATTACAATTTTCTATTTTATTAACTATCCTAGTATACTAGAAAAAATATTTCATACCTTCTCCTTGAACACTCTCCCTGCCACCTTAACCTCAACAATACTCAGGTCCTACCTCACTGAGAAAACTGAGCCATCAAAGAGGATTTGCAAATGTCCACCTCACATCTACTCACCTACCCCTCGTAGTCTACCTTCCTCTCTATTTCCATAAATGAAACATTCATTATCTTATCCATACTCAAGGGAATCCTTCCAGAAACCCTTTCTTTTCTCTTCTACATCAGTATTTTCATTATTCCCCATACCTGTCAACAAAACATGCTATTATTTTTCACATCTTAAATTTAAAAAGAAAAAGTTATTAATGCCACTTCTGCCAATGAGAGCTCAATCTTTTGACCCCCATTTTCAGCAAAATTCCTCAAAAGAGTTTTCTATATTCAATGGCTATAATTCTTTTTTCTCTTTCTTAATCTGCCTCCCAACTGGGTACTTTGCTCTATCACTCTCCATCCTAATTTTTCATTAGATCATCAATGATCTCCAGATTCTATAACATGTGATAGGCTGACTAAGGGCCCCCAAAGATGTTCATTCACTAATCCCTTGAACCTGGAAATATTTCACCTTACATGGTAAAAGGGGCTTTGCAGATGTGATTATGTCAAGGGTCTTGAAACAGGGAGATTGTCCTGGAATATCTTTGTGGGTCCAAGCAAGAGTATCAGAGTCAGAGAAAGTAAATGTAATGGTGTAAGCAGTGGCCAGAGAGGAAAGAAGATGCTATATTGCATGATGAGAAGACAGAGGAAGGGGCAATAAGCCAAGGAATACAGGTGGCCTCTAGAAACTGAAAAAGGCAAGCAGATTTCCCCCTTTAGTCTCCAGAAGGAGCATTGGTCTGTTGACACCTTAATTTTACCCCAGTTAAACTTATTTCAGACTGATCTGATCTCCAGAACTCTAAAAGGAACAGATTCATGTGGTTTTAAGCCAGTAAGTTTGTGGTAATTTGTTACAGCAGCAATAGGAAATATATAACTCAATGATCATTGCTCAGCTATCAAATAAATGATAGGATAGATGATAATGATGATGGCTGTGGTGGTGATGATGATAGATAATCAGCAACAAAACATATCTGAAATTTCCATCATCCATCATATACTTTCCTTGCTTGCTTTCTAGAATACCACAGTCCCCAGGTCTTTCACCACTGTATTTCATTTTCATTAGTTCTACTTTTACCTAGCTTCTTCAATTGACAGAAATTTTAAGAAGAAATGTGAGGCCCAGTGATAAGTAAAATTAACTAAGAGAAAAGAATAACTTAGAGACAAATATATACTAGCCATATCCTATCTAAGATAATATTCCACAAAAATAACTTTCAAAATAATAGGATGTAAAATTTAATTAAGAGATATTATTGTATCCTAGGCAGTCAGTAGGATATTAAAGTTATTATTTAATTCAGCCTGCAAAGATAATTGAGAAGTAAGAAAAATATTGGCTTTTGATTCAAACATTTAATTTTTTTACACTGAATCCAATCCAACCATTTGAAAAGTAAAGATTTAGCCAATCATCCAACATCGTATAAAACACTGATTAAATTTTCTTGAGATGGTTTTGTTTGGAGATAACAGACTTTCTTTTGAATTATTATTAGGTACACAGCTAATCAGTGGGTTTTATTGTTGGTGGTGTTTAGGCACAACTCAAGTATAATCAGATTTCTGAAAGTTTTTTTTTAGAGATTTTTGAGAGATTCAGACAAACAGGTTATGAAATTACTAATAAACAATTTAAAATGAAAAAAAAAAAAAGTAATGGTACAGGACTTCCCTGGTGGCACAGTGGTTAAGAATCTGCCTGCCAATGCAGGGGACATGGGTTTGAGCCCTGGTCTAGGAAGACTCCACGTACCTCAGAGCAACCAAGTCCGAGTGCCACAACTACTGATCCTGCACTCTAGAGCCCACGAGCCACAATTACTAAGCCCATGCACTGCAACTAGTGAAGCCCGCGTGCTCTAGGGCCCACGTGCCGCAACTACTGAGCCTGTGTGCTACAACTGCTGAAGCCCACGTGCCTAGAGCCTGTGCTCAACAACAAGAGAAGCCACCGCAGTGAGAAGCCCGCACACTACAACAAAGAAGAGCTCCTGCTCTCCACAAGTAGAAAAAGCCCACATGCAGCAATGAAGACCCAACACAGCCAAAAATAACTTTTTAAAAATTTAAAAATTAATTAATTAAAGTAATGGTACAATATTTAACTTGAAGTTTTTTGTAGGGATTAAAAATAATGCTCATCAAACAAGTGATACATAGTTGTTCCCAATATGTGCTAGCTATTATTAACATTACCACTATTACTTGATTTTCTTAGTTTGAACTTGAGTTGTTTTCCGTTGTTTTCTTTAACCCATAGCCCCATGTCTAATGGGACACTAACTGTGTCAGTTCCATAGTCTTCTTTATACATTTTCACTGACTTCACCTTAGGGCAGGTCCTGAAATGCACAACAGGAGTTTTCCAGTGGTATCAAAGATTTTCTTTTAACAGCACAACCCATACTGTGATGATCCCTACCTACGTGCATTGTCATGACTTATCCTTGATTTCCACGTATGATCTATTATTCTCAACATGGCACATAGAACCATCTACCGTGTGGCCACATCCTAATTTTCCAGTCTAGCATAATTTGTCAACTCACTGTTTTATGAATACTCTTTACTCGCTTCTGTCTCTAAGCCTTTCATCATATTTTCCCCCCTTTTCCCAATACCTTCTTCTTTCCTCTTTAGCTGTTAAATCCTAGATACTCTTTAAGCTTCAACTTAGATTACTCCTTCAAAAACTTTTACCACATCACTCTAGTTCACAGCCTTTGCTTCTGAATTTATAGCACTTACTGTCTACAGCATTTAGCTGGGCATTTGTCATGTACATAATAAGCCTTGTCAGTTTGTGGCCCATGTTGTTAATTAATGCTCCCACCGTCATCTATGTCTGTTGTGCCAATTATTTAAGTCACCAACATTACTGACTCTCTTTGATTTAGCGACCAGTGAGGAGCATAATCAATCAACTTTGAGATCAACACTAACATTTTGCATTTGTCATTCATTCAGTATATGTCTACTTTAACAACCTAACATGTACTAGGTATATTGTCGGCTGTGGGATATAAAATGAATCAAACACAGGCTCAAGATCTCACAGTCTAATAAGAAATATAGACAGGCAAATAATTAATTAAATGCATCAGAAATCCTATCAAAGACAATGAACAAAACCTGTGGTATCACAGAGATAGGACACGTGAACTCTGCTTTGGTAGAGGGGAAGGTCAGGGGAATCTTCTCAGCGTAACTAATACTTGAGTTGCAGTGAAAGGATGAGCACGGGTTTTCCATCTTGGGAGGCAGTCAGGGAGAGCTTTACAGAAATATGGACCAAGAAAAATATGCAAAGACATGGATCCCTGAGAATAACTTTGTATGAATGATACAATATATACACAAGGTATATACTAGTGGAGTGTAGATAGAAGACTAAAGAGAAGGACTCTAAAATCAAATCATGAAGAAACTACATGCTAAGAGGTTTGGTCATTATCTAGAAAGCAACGGTTCAGAGGGAAAAACAACGAAGGATCTTAGACAGTGGAGGGAAATGGTTAATTTGTGTTTTCTAGGAAGATCACTTGGAGAGAGTATGAAAGAGCCTGGGGACAAGAAGACATTATAGAAACCAGTTTTGATAGTCTAAGAAGAGACTACAGCATTGGTAGTACAGAGAATCCATCAGATTTGAGGAATGTTTTAGTGGCAGGTTAAATTTGGCGATATTTAGGCATAGGTAAGGTTGTGAAAAAATTCAGAATAAGCTAAGTTTTCCAACTTGCAGATAAACGATGATGCAATTAACCAAGAAAAGGAAGAGAACATTCATGTTCTCTTCAGTGTTTGTTTTGTAATATGCTCCTCTTCCACTTCTTTTGAAAGGCTATATGTAAACAGAGAAGCCAAAGCCATCTGGGTGGAAAAGGTAGTACTTCGTGCCTTATTCACTTTAATTCTTGGGAACAGCAGGGAGTGAGTATCAGTTGGAGAGAATGTATTAAGCATAAAAATTTTATGAGAGTAAATTAGTATATCCAGTAATTTATGATAGCGTTACATTCTGGCAGTTCTAATTTTTAGTTCTCTATTTTTAACTGAGACCAAGGAATTTTATGGACTAGAAAGTAAACTTTTGGGAAAATGTCACAAATTACTTTAATATCATTATACCACATGATTATACATTCTTACACTGTCAGTTTGAGGTTCAGTTAGTTATTCTTAGGGAAAAATCATTTAAGCAATAATACATGGTTAAAGAAGTATCTAATCACGAGTAATTCTTCATGCTGAATAAGAAAAATATAAATCAGCCTTAATATTTTAGATGCTATGGAAGTTGAGAGAATTTTAGTTTGCTTGGTATTAGAACTATATATCCAAGCAATTTAAAACCTGGAAAGGAATTGTCTAGTTTTGCTTTTTTATTTAACAGACAAGGAAACCAAGAATTATGAATGTTAAGTGATATAAACAGGGGCAAAACTGGGTTTAAAACCACTATCAGGGGCTTCCCTGGTGGCGCAGTGGTTGAGAGTCCGCCTGCCGATGCAGGGGACACGGGTTCATGCCCCGGTCTGGGAAGATCCCACATGCCGCGGAGCGGCTGGGCCCGTGAACCATGGCCGCTGAGCCTGCGCGTCTGGAGCCTGTGCTCTGCAACGGGAGAGGCCACAACAGTGAGAGGCCCGCGTACCACAAAAAAATAAAAAATAAAAATAAAACCACTATCAAATCCAGTGAAAGTTTCTTCTTAAGTGCTGATGACATATAGTTGAAAGAAAGAACTATTTCACATCAAAAGAAATATATTTCAGTTCCAGCTCTGACACTAGCTGTGTGGTCAAGGGCAAACCATTTAATCATCATGACACCCAGTTTCATTGTCTGAAGACAGGGATCATATTTTTTGTTTCATATGACCTTCGTGAGGAACAGATGCAATGAATGTAAAAACTCTTTGTGTAAACTATTAAAAAACCTCAAAAACATAACAGATTATATTTGTAGAGTAAATCTTTAGCTACCATTTAATGAAACAATCTATCTATTATTGAGCAGCTGCTCTGTGCCAGGATCTTTTTTGTATACTATTTCATTTCATCCTTATATCAACCCTTGAGGTAGATGATATTTTCCAGTTTTATAGATCAAAAAGACAAGGAAGCTCAGAGACTAAATAACCTTCTCTAGATCACACAGCAAGCAACTAGAGAACCAAGATTTGAAAATGACTTTACCTATGGAATGTTTGCTACTACATAATGTTTCTGGCAGTCATGGAAAAGAAAACCACTCCCCACAAAAGGGGTAGCTTGGTTGAGGAAGAAAGAAGGCTGGGAGACAGAAAGAGGCTTGATGGGCTAAAATGCTCCATGAATTCTAATCCAGGCAATCAGGGATAATCCAGGTGAGGTAAGATTATATAGCAAAAGGTTTTGTAATTCATGGTCAGAAGCAGGGCTAGATGAAGACTCAAGGACATCCAAGAAGAATGATAGATTAGTCTCTTGGAAGGGTTAATAATTGGTGCCCCTTTGAACTTTTATTCTTTAGGTATTTGTTTCACAATTTAAAGTCCTGCAGCTGAGAGCTGTGTGGAGAAGGGAGAAAGCAGACCCAGGCAATGGGGATCAAACTCTCCTCTCCTGCCAAGAAAAGTTGAGTTTGCCCCAAATTTACACACGTGTTTTTTTTTTTTAGTAAAAGAAAAACACGAATTAGCCAGAGCAATTTGGCAATTTGGACTGAGTTTGTTTGAGGTGTAGGTATATGTGTGTGTATATGTTTGGATTAACACATTTTCTGTTAGTATTCCATTGATAATTCACCACCTCTCATAGATTAGTGCTACAACAGTTCTTTCTTTTACCCTTAATCTGGTTCTTGTCAAAAATTTAAAGTCTATCCAAATTGAATAATGGGGAGATTGTGAAGGTTTGTGAGCAGAATGGAATGGAAGGTGATTATAAATTGAAACTTTGAACAGGTTGAACAGAGAGGAATAAAAGGTAAGAGCCATCCATAGAGAACTGACAAGGGCCAATAACTAGCAGAATTTAAATTGAAAAAAATAAAACAATAACTCTCCTAAATTTTAGACCTGGTTCTTCCTCTTACAAACTACGTGATTTTAGGCAAAATTCTTATATCAGTTTCATCATCTAAACCCAGGAAATTCGAAAATCCTTTTTATTGAAGTTTAGTTGATTTACTTTGTTGTATTAGTTTCTGGTGGACAGCAAATTGATTCAGTTTTATATATATATATATATATATATATATGTTTTCTAAATTATATGTATTTGTTTTATATACACATATAATTTGTTTTCTATGTGAGTCTGTTTCTGTTTTGTAAATAAGTTCATTTATAACTTTTTTTTTAGATTCCACATGTTAGTGATATCATATGATATTTGTCTTTCTCTGACTTACTTCACTTAGTATGATAATCTCTAGGTCCACCCATGTTGCTGCAAATGGCATTTATTAATTCTTTTTCATGGCTGAGTAGTATTCCATTGTGTATATATACCACATCTTCTTTATCCATTTGTTAATACCAAGGAATTTTTATTTAGCGTTTTAAATTTTTTTTCATATATATGTTTATATATAAACATATGTCTAATCTTGCTACATGATAAATATACACATATATATCAGCTTCTTTTGGTCAGCTTTTTATATATATTTATTATGTACCCATGACTAGGCACTTTATATTAACTCATTTTTTCCTCTCAACAACCCTATGAGGGTCACTGTTACTTTCCATTTTGCAGATGAGGAAACTGACATACAGAAAGTTAGGACATACAGCCAATAATTGGCAGAGCTGGGATTGGAACACTGGCAATCTGTTTCCAGAATCTGTCTTAACCTTTCCACTGCAATACTTAGCCAACCCACAGAACTGTGGTGAAGATTAAGTGGAACAATTTACCTTTTCCATAAAATAATTTATCTTACCCATCACTTTCAACATGTTTAGTTTCACAGACTTCTTTGAGAACCTGATGAAATCACAGATGTTATACCAGCAAAATACACAAAGATAATATAAAAATATGCGTGCCATTTCCAAGCTTTCACAGACTTCCATAAAAGTCCAATCATGGACATCAGGTTATAAAAAGCCTGACTTAGATGTGGTTGGGTCTCCTAAGCTTTAGTCTCTTCCAACCAGAAATAAGACTGAAAATACAGTGATCCACTTCCCAGCTACCAGTTCTTAGGGCCGAGAGATGTACATATAATTTAGGGATAAATTCCATACCCCTTTGGATTGCTTAACTATGTGTTATTCAGAAGTCCTGGTTCAAATTTCCTTTAAAAGTATATATTTAGGGTTAAAAATGGAGTAAGAGAAAAAGAGTTTGGCCAAAATCTTTGGTCTTTGTGGAATCCATAATATCTGAAAAGTAGTCTGGAGGGGTTGGTGGCATTTAGCCACCCTGAGTTCCAAGAATTGCATCTTGTCAACTTTTGTTAATTTGCTTTTTGACCTCAATTATCTCTACAACCCTTCTTCATTAAAGTACATTGAGAGTCTAAGGATGGCGCCATTCAGGACTACCTTGAGGAAAAACATTCCTACAAGCTGTACATTTCAGCACTTTTTCTGACACTTAAAAATTCTGGCAAGTGTTTATCAAGTTACTTGTAACCCATTGCAATTCAAATCAACAAGTTCAGTAGAGAAAACCTACTGAACAATTAACAGTGGCTTGTAATAGCTGTTCATATTCTTCCTAGCAGACACAACAACAAACTTGTATTGTTTACCACTTATTACCAAGACCAGAATGCAAGAAAGAAAAGGCACTGTCAGCTTTGTTTTGGTTTCCAGTGGGTTGTTTCTCTGAAAGAGATGCAAATGTCTTTTAAATCAAACCCTTAACCTTTTTTTTTTTTACGCGGGCCTCTCACTGTTGTGGCCTCTCCCGCTGCGGAGCACAGGCTCCAGACGCGCAGGCTCAGCGGACATGGCTCACGGGCCCAGCCGCTCCGCGGCACGTGGAATCTTCCCAGACTGGGGCACCAACCCGTGTCCCCTGCATGGGCAGACGGACTCTCAACTACTGAGCCACCAGGGAAGCCCAACCTTTTTTCTATTTCATATTGATAGTCCAGTTATAAGTAATGAGCAACTAATGAACACTTGTGTAATTTAGCAATATTTTAAATTTTCTCTAGTTGATTTGAGAGCAGCCTGAGATAATTTTACCTATTAAACTGCCACTCACCTGGTCAAACACGTTCTACCAATTTCAATTCTATTTCTAAATTAGGGGTTTGCTCCACTTGAAAGGAGATTCATAAAGAATTTATAAGCACTGATATCTATGCATCAGAGAAAGTACAGAGAGATGAATTAGCTCAACTCTTAGTGAAACTTAGCAGGTTTTGTTTCAACGAAAAATTCTCAAGGCAACACTGTGAATTTAGTAACTTCCCTGTCATACCTCCTACTATTAGCCAAAACTATTGGCTAGTAATAGTCAAAGAAATGACATATAGAAGTACTTTTATCCTTTGAGGGAAAAGCCATTATGTAATACTGAGCTGGTGGTATGATTATTATTAAAACACTTATTAAACACTTATTAAAACACTTATTAAAACATAGGTATTTTTCCATATACATCAGTATGATAGAAACAAGAGTTATAAAAGAGTAAATTTGGCCCAAAGAATGTCTCAGATTTTCTAATATATATTATACATATAATATTAGTGCTAATATATCCCTAATATGTAATATTAGTGCTATCTTTCTGCCACACACTCATGGGAATAACTCAATTTGTTCCAACATTCATTCATCCATTTATCTATTCATTCAACATGTATTTTTTAATTAACATGCTTTAAAGTAGAAGTTCACAAACTTTTTCTTTAAAGGAACAGATAGTAAATACTTTAGGCTTTGCAGGGTATCAGAGCTCTGTCACAGATACTTAATTATGCAATTGTAGTGTGAAAGCACCACAGACAATACTGAGATGATTACATGTGGCTGTGTTTCAATGAAACTTTATTTATAAAGTAGATAGTTGCCTGCAGGCCATGCTTTATAATTGCTACTTTAAATACATAGATGCTTATGTTCTGCATATAATGCAAAGTTGTTTAAAACATGTAACTTGCGGTCAACAAGTTCACAATCTCCTTGGAAGAAACAGAGGACTCAGTTCAGTTTCTTCCAACTCTAAATAATGATGGCTGCCTAAACTTAAATGTTTCTATTTTAATTTTACACTCACTGAAAATTAGGCATAGAGTAACATAGGAATGTTATTTTCTGCATTAAATCAACAGGCAATTCAACAGCAAAAGAAACCATCAACAAAATGAAAAGAAACCTACAGAATGGAAGAAAATATTTGTAAATGATGTGACCAACAAGGGATTCATTTCCAAAATATACAAACAGCTCATACAGCTCAATATCAAAAAAAAAAAAAAAAAAAACCAATCAAAAAATGGGCAGGGCTTCCCTAGTGGCGCAGTGGTTGGGAGTCCGCCTGCCAATGCGGGGGGCGCAGGTTTGTGCCTGGGTCCAGGATGATCCCGCGTGCTGCAGAGCGGCTGGGCCCGTGAGCCATGGTTGCTGAGCCTGCGCGTCTGGAGCCTGTGCTCCACAGCGGGAGAGGCCACTGCAGTGGGAGGCCCGCGTACTGCAAAAAAAAAAAAAAGAAGGGCAGAAGACCTAAACAGACATTTCTCCAAAGAAGGCATACAGATGGCCAATAGGCACATGAAAAGATACTCAATATCTCTAATTATTAGAGAAATGCAAATCAAAACTACAATGAGGTATCACCTCACAACAGTTAGAATGGCCATCATTAAAAAGTCTACAAGTAATAAAATGCTGGAGAGGGTGTGGAGAAAAGGGAACCCTCTTGCACTGTTGGTGGGAATGTAAATTGGTACAGCCACTATGGAGAACAGTATGGAGCTTCCTTAAAAAACTAAAAATAGAGCTACCATATGATCCAGCAATCCAACTCCTGGGCATGTAACCAGAAAAGACAAAAATTCTATGGTACATATATACAATGGAATATTACTCAGCCATAAAAATGAAATTGGGTCATTTGTAGAGACTTGGATGGACCTAGAGACAGTCATGCAGAGTGAAGTAAGTCAGAAAGAGAAAAACAAATATCGTATATTAACACATATATGTGGAATCTAGAAAAATGGTATAGATGATCTTGTTTGCAAAGCAGAAATAGAGACACAGACAGAGAACAAATGTATGGATACCAAAGGGGAAAGGGGGGAGACGGGAGGAATTGGGAAATTGGGATTGACATATATACACTATTGACACTATGTATAAAATAGATAACTTAATGAGAACCTACTGCATAGCACAGGGAACTCTACTCAGTGCTCTGTGTTGACCTAAACAGGAAGGAAATCCAAAAAAGAGGGGATTTATGTATATGTATAGCTGATTCATTTTGCTGCATAGTAGAAACTAACACAACATTGTAAAGCAACTATACTCCAATAAAAATTAATTTTAAAAAATAGAAAGAAAGATACATTCACCCCAATGTTCTTAGCAACACTATTTATAACAGCCAAGATATGGAAGCAACCTAAGTGTCCATCAACAGATGAATGGATAAAGAGGATGTGCTATATATATATATATATATATATATATATATATAAAATGGAATACTAATCAGCCATAAAAAAGTATGAATTAATGTCATTTGCAGCAGCATGGATGGACCTAGAGATTATCATACCGAGTGAAGTAAGACAAAGAAAGACAAATATGATACTACTTCTATGTGGAATCTAAAAAGAATGACACAAATGTATTTATAAAACAGAAACAGACTCACAGACATAGAAAACTTATTATTACCAAAGTAGAGAGGAGGGGAGGGATAAATTAGGAGTTTGGGATTAACATATACACACTACTATATATAAAATAGATAACAAACAAGGACCTACTGTATAACACAGGGAACTATATTCAACATCTTATAATAACCTATAATGGAAAAGAATCTGAAAAAATATATATATATGTATAACTGAATCACTTTGCTGTACACCTGAAACTAACACAACATTGTAAATCAACTATATGTCAATAAAAAAAGTTAAAAAACAGGCAATTTAGCCAAAATCCTGTTCTGTATTCTAAAAATCTGCTTAGCATATTGTTCAAACTGAACAATTAGAGAATTTTGTTTTAAAGAAAAGATATATTAAAGAATAATTAAAAGACCATGAACATCAATACTACTATGTGAAATTAAATAATACCCCATAAAAATGTTTATTCCAATATCAAATTTAGAGTATGAAAGATTCCTTTGGGAACAGAAGTGACACTACTTTGAGGAAAACTTTCAGTTCATAAAGTAAAGAAATTACTTGTGAGGTATAATTTATTGGCAGAAAATGAGAGTATTTGAAAGTTTTTTTGAAAACATGAATAACATGTCCTCTTTTTCTACAGGCCTACCTTTTTAATTTTATGTAAAACCACCTCCCTCTAGTGGTGACATCATGTTTTTCACCAAAAAAGAAAGAGGCTTTCTTGACTAATTATGTAAAACTCTCTGGAATCGAATCTCAAAATACATACTTGAGGAGATCAACTTTTATTGAGAAGAAGATAAAAATTCTAACAACCTCCTAAGTCATTTTTTTTAACAGTCTTTTAAAATTTAACACTATGTCAAAAACATGGTAATATAGGGAATGACCTTGGTGTCTTCTAATTCAACTTATTCTGTTTTCTCCTGGAAAAGTCAGGCCCAGACAACTGAATGGACACTTTCATATTTGATAGGAATCAGTTCACAGATTTAAGAAATCCACCTAAGAAGTTTATGATTCAGTCTAAAGATATGAATTTTTAAATGCTAATTTCTATACCTAGACATAAATATAGTCATTTTAATCTGTGTTTTTTAACATCCAGTCGCTTTCTTTGATATTGCAGAGCATAAAAACTAAATGTGTAACTTTAGCAATGTAAAACATCAGACAGCTGCTGAAAAATGGACTCCTCGCTGGAACTTTGCAGTTCTGCTATGGTCAGTATGATGTAGACCAGCAGTTGGTAAATTTTTCTGCAAAAAAGGGCCAAATAGTAAATACTTCCAGCTTTACAGACCATATGGTCTCTGCTGCAACTATTCAAATCTGCTATTGTAGCACGAAGGCAGCCAGAGACAACACAGAGATGAATGAGTGTGACTGTGTTCTGTTAGAAGATACCTTTCAGAAAAAGGTAAACTCATGACTCTTACATAGATATAAGAATAAACACACTTAAGGATTTTATTCTACATATATGGGGGAATACAAATAGTTCAAAGGAAAAGTCAAGAAGCAGCATTATATATGGAGTAAATGAACTGAATTGCAAATGAAAGCAAAACTTTTTTTTTTCATGAAGGAATAAGAAGTCAATCAAAACTCTACTGGACAAGACAGGATTGCATGTCTATCAGTCAATAAAGAGTTGCAAAATAGCTCAAAGAAAATGAAAGTCAAGAGTCTGATAACCCAAAAGGATGTACAGTACATAAACAATGTGTATTTTCAATTAACCAAAATATTTTTCTAGTTTTAATAAATTTTTATAGATACTGAAATCTGAATTTTATATAATTTTCACATCAAAAAATATTATAGTTATTTTGATATTTTTCACTATTTAAAAATGTAAAAACAATTTTTAGTTTATAGCTAATAAAAAAAAAAAAGTAGTGAACTGGATTTGAGCTCTGAATGGTAGTTTGCTGAGCCCTGGACCTGTGATGTTAAGACTGCAATTTCTCAAATAAGAAAAGATGAAGTATGTCATAAAGCAAATAAAAGTATAAAAAACAAGCCTACAAACATAGTTTTGAATAAGTCACATTTCTGATACCTTTAGGACCAACTTGTAGGCAACAGTAAGATGTTTCAAAAGCAGGCTAGTCGTATTTATTGCTAACTTTCAAAACATTTTGTCTATTGGCATGGAGAGAGAGATGGAAAGGGAGAAGGGGTGGGGGATGTGTGTGTGTGTGTGTCTTTCCTACTCTCTGCTGAAAGGACCTAGGTGCAATGACATCTCAGTAGCAATGAGATTACTTAATGCCTACATCTTGGTTTCTAAATACCATTCTCCACTGAAAGGAGCCACTCCTTGGAGAAATGGCTGAGTGCAGGGTGGGGCTGATAAAACACAAGATGAGCCTGAAACATCTTTTTGTGTAAGTATGAAGTAAGATAATAATAAAAAAATAATGGCAACAGGTCAAAGGACTGAAGAGCCAGTTTAAAGGGGCTCCCACTGGCTAGCGACAAAGTTGAGTAAAATGATGATTATAAAAATTATAAACATTTAATAACATTTGAATCTATGAGTTCATACAAATATAAACAAACAAATAAATATGTAATTTGGGAAAAATGTAAACCTCTTCCATACAGTAGAATGCCAACTAATAAATGCAAAAGTAATGATAGAATTAGAAAATCATCATTTGTCAAACAGTATAATTGATTCAAGAAAGAATCATCATTGCATGCTAAACTAGTAAGAGAAAATTTAATAATAAACAGGATATGTACATGGTCATAAAGTATCTTTTCATAAATTAATAATTACAACTAGGAAAACAGCAACTACAGCAGAGAAACTTAGGAGACACCACCTTAACCAAATGATTAACATTAACATTAGCAGAAATGAGACAGAGAGATATCATGAATCTCAATATAACCTGACAGGATGCACGGAGAAGGACGTTATATTGTTTCTCTGGTACCCTCGCCAAAAATTTATAACCTGAATTTTAATCATAAGGAAACACGAGACAAGCTCAAATTAAAGAATATTCTACAAAATACTTGCCCTTCATTCTTTAAAGGTATCATGTCATGAAAGACAAAGAAATACTGAGAAACTGTTCCAGACTGAAGGAGACCAAAGACACATGGACATTTGTGATCCTGGATTGGATCTTGGACCATACGGTTATTTTTTAATTTTTCTAATAAAAGCATTCCCCCCCAAATTATGAAAACTGAATAAGTCTATAGATAATAGTACTGTATCAATAATAATTTCCTGATTTTGGAGATTTGTAAAGAGGCTATTTAAGAGATATTCTTACTGATAGGAAAAGAGGTATTGTATGTACAATTTACTCTCAAAAGAACAGAGAAATGTTTTTATATATGTATATAAATACACACACACATATACCTAAATACATACATACATTCACATATACAAAGAGAGAAGAAAGAATGAGAAAGCAAGTGTGATAACATGTTAACGTTTGAATCTGAGTGAAGTTATATGGCAATTTTTCTGGACAATTTATGAAAATTTTTGTAAGTATGAAAACATTTATTTTTAAAAAGTGTTTTAAAAGTCTTTTTTTTGACTTGAATGTTCAGATGGAACATTCTCAGGGGCAAATTGGCAGATGACCTGACTAAAGCAGTGCAAATAACAAAGATTTTTTAAAATTTCATAAATCAAGAATTCCAGAGGAAGAATGGATCCAGGGCTGGACAATCTTGGTTTGTTTTTTTTTTTTTGCCATTGTGACATTTATTCAGAAACAATTCTACAGAGACAGAAGAAACTAAGTGTTCAAACTTCTGATTTTAAAATTTCAGTTGTATTCAGTTGCTTCATAAAGGTATAATTTGTGTGTTATAGCACATTAATATCATCCAGGACCCAGTTCCCTCTATCTTTCTATTCTGTCAGCAACATCCCCATGTTCACAATTTTGCTATAGCAGTTCCAGGCATCATCTGTTCTCACAGATACAGACAATTCCACTAGGTCCCCAACAGACTTCCTTTACATGTCATTGGTGAGGATTGCATCACACATCCAGGCTGAAACCAATCGCTTCAAAGAAGGGAATTATCACAATTGCCTTAGACCAAAATTGATGCCTAATGCTAAGAAGGTAGGCATGAAACCCATGACTTCCCAGTAACTGTATTCTATTAGCAAGAAAGAAGTGGGAAGATGAGGAGAGTTGGATAGATCTCTTTGAACACCCCTTAATTCATCCATAAAGCATAATATTTATCATTGTGTTTATCTTATACTCTCAGTCTAAATCAGTTTGTTTTCCCTTTTCTTAGTGTTGAAATAGATCAATTACATACCAGATGAAGAAGCTGTTTTTCAATTAAGAGGCAGATTGTACAAATTATAATAGCCTTTTTGGGAAATCTAGTTTTGTTGGGGGAGGGGTGGTGGCTGTTTATTTGCCTTGCTAATGACATAATTCATTAATGTTTAATTCATTTAAGTTAAATACTGTAGGATTCTACTCTGCCCTAATCTATTTTAATAGACTGTGAACTTACCTATAATTAGTAAACATAGGGTGTGTGTGAGGACAGTCTTGGTGGGGGCAGGGGAGGATTGCTAAGGAGGAGACATCTAAATTGAAAGCTGAAGGATGATTAAAAGTTGTGAGGCTTGGGTAATCAGTAAATGTAAGGTCAAGACATGAGACTGAGCATGGAAT
This sequence comes from Phocoena phocoena, assembly GCF_963924675.1. Taxonomy (NCBI): domain Eukaryota; kingdom Metazoa; phylum Chordata; class Mammalia; order Artiodactyla; family Phocoenidae; genus Phocoena; species Phocoena phocoena. The sequence continues at coordinate 35,853,576 of NC_089222.1, read as the reverse complement.
ACTAGGGAGATTAATAGACCTAAAAACTGGTGATTATAGAGCTCAGTGAGGCCACAATAAGAGTGTGCTAGGCAAAGGGATCTGAATTTTTTATTTTTTATTTTTGAGAGAGAGAAAGGGGAAATCATTGATGTGTTTAATGTAGGGAAAACTATGATCAAATATATGCTTTAAGAGAAACATTCTAGCTCTAGCAGGGGAAATGATATAAGGGGGGGAGGGTGTCTCAGATCAAGCTGCTAAAGCTAAATGCCATACACTAAATGGCTTAACTAATAGACATGTATTTCTCACAGTTCTGGAGGCTAAGAAGTCTAAGATCAAGGTTTTGGCAGATTCCGTTCTTAGTGACAGCCCTCTTCCTGACTTGCAGATAGCTCTTTTTCACTGTATTCTCACATGGTGGAGAAAGGAAACTTTGGTGTCTCTTTCTTTTCTTATAAGGGCAGTAATTCCATCATGGGGAATCCAAGCTCATGACCTCATCTAAACCAAACCATCTCCCAAAGATTCCACCATCACATTGGGAGTTAGGGTTTCAACATATGAATTTTGGAGGGGACACAATTCAGTCCACAGCAGGGGGCAAGACCAGAAGACAGGATATCTCTTTGGAAACTATATATTCAGGTGAGAACCATAGCAGCCCAACTAATGCAAGGATGGTAGAGATGGAGAGCAAGAGGGTCAGATGTAGGGAAGAGTCCTTTTTAAGGATTGAAAGGCTGTGAATACTTTAATTCCTGTTGAAAAGGATCGAATTAGAGAGAGAAGTTTAAAGTAAAAGAGAGAGGATGGCTCACTGGAGATCACTGGAAAACTGGGAGTGTGTGGGTCCAGGCTTTGGAGGAGGACTCAGCCTTAGACAGGAGTGACAAAAGGAAAGAATAAAAGGATTACCAGGGATCTGGCTAGTTTGCAGGTGTGATGAGAGATGGTTATTTATATTCCACAAACGTTTTTAAGCACTTGTGATATGTTGAGCACTGTTGTAGGAGCTGGGGCTATATCAGGAAACAAAAATACTTTCTGTAATCCAGGTTTGCAAACTAGTAGAGAGACAGACATTAAATGATATATATGAGAAAAATACATACTTTGTTAGATGGTATAAGTGCTCGGAGAAAAATCAAGGAAATGGAATGGGCTTACAATCTGAAATGGGGTCATGAATGGCCTCTTTGAAATGGAACAATTGGAACAATAAACAAAGTGAGTGAGAAACTTATGAAGTTATCTAGAGGAAGGGAATTCCAGGAAGAGGAACAAGAAGTGCACAGACCCTGAGGTGTGAATATTCTTGGCCTACTGATGGTGGAAAAATGAGACCAGGGAGGAGCTTGTGAGGGGAAGAATGGTGGAAATACCCTCAGAGAGGTAATGAGGGTGAGGGCACTAGATCGAATGGACATTGTAATACTGGAGTTTTCATAGAATGAAAGGAAGCCTTCAGAAGGATCATTCTGGTTGCTGTGTTGATAATGGACCACAGGGATTGAAAATAGGAGCATCTGACAACTCTTGCAATACTCCAGGTGAAAGATGGTAGACCAGGTGGTAGCAGCAGAGGTAGGAGGAAAAGTCAGATTCTGATAATGGATTCTCTTTCTCGGTTATTTATGATGTTAACTCATTTTCTCAAAATCTGATAAATATGTAAAGGCGCATTAAGAGAAGGGTTAAATAGAGAACATTTAAATAGCAATTGCAGACAAAGGGAGGGAAAATTGACCAGGGGAAAAAAGGAAAGAATTGAGGGCAACATTGGGAACTCAGTTGAGGTTTGAGACCCTGGATTATGATTGAAGATGCTCATTTTATAGTTAACCTCAAAATCATTTCAAATAGTTTATTTATGGCTCTTTTTGGGGGAAATTCTTATTAATTAAAATTCAAGTTCAAATCAGAGATTGACCTTCACATTCTGTAAAATAAAAAAAGTTTTCTAGCCTCATTACTAATACAAAATGCTGTTGAACGCCTATGCTTAACCTAAAGAAAACACTAAAAGATGTAACCGCTAGTTCATGTGTCTTGTGTCTAAGTATGTCTATAAAGTCTGTATGTTTATATTCTACTCAACTTTCAACTGTCATTGGCAGGACATGGAAACTGTTAGCAATTAGTTATCATCACTGCATAAGTTCTTTATCGTTCCTATTGCATAGTACTAGATGCTAGTATACAGTGATGAACTAGGATCCCTGACATCTCTGAGCTTACAATTTAGCAGCAAAAATAGGCAATTTAACAAAGATAAGCGGTTAAAACAAACCTGAATATCATGATAAGGCAAGTGGGTGGCCTATAGGGTAGCAGGGCCTAACGTAACATAATGGTCCAGAAAAGCCTCCATAAGCTAAAGACACTAAATCTGCTACCTGAAGAATAAACAGGAATTAATCAGACAAAGATAACATTATAGAAAATTTATGACTCTTTTCTGCTATGACACAGGTCTCGTATTTAGCAGATAAACCCCACTACAGCTGTGCTGATTATTAAAGTACTGAAATCACAGGATCACAATGCCTTATCTAAAATTTCTAAACAAAAATTTTCTGAAAATAAGAGTCCTATATAAATTATTTGGCAGCAAAGAATTGAACAGATATGAGATTATTGATAATCTTTATTTTTCCCACTTGAGGTGAATATTATTCATTTTGTTTCAGAAATGGTAATAAGTTTGATTACTAGATGCTCTTTCCAGATGCTGCTGGGATGAGGGTATACATAATATACATCATATTATCTTTTATTTCTTTAACATTGTTATTATGGGAAATTTCAAATTCATTTAAAAAGGGATATAATATTATAATGAACTCCCATGTACCCATCACACAGCTTTAACAATTCTCAGCTAATGGCCGATTTTGTTTCATCTCTACCATGACTTAATTCCGCTCTATTATGTTGTTTTGAAGGAAATCTAAATCATCATGTTAACAATAATTCCTTAACATCGCCATATGGCCAATTGTTTCAAGAATTTCATAGTTTAATTTTTACAATTTATTATTAGAGTCAAGATTCAGACAAAGTCCAAATAACTGTCATTGGTTGATTTGTCTGAAGTCTTTTTCAAACAATAATTTCCTCTCCATCTTTTTAAAAAACCTTTTAGGTATTTATTGAAGAAATCTAAACATTTGTCTCAGAGTGTTCTACAGCCGAAGTCCTGTAGATTGTGTATCTTCATAGTGAAGTTTAACATGTTCCTTGGACCTCTGTATTTTCTATACCTTGGTGGTTGAATATCGAAGCCATCGTATCATTACAAAATCTGAAAAATTCTAAATTCTGAAACACATCGGGCTCCAAAGAGTTCAGACTAAGGATTATGGGCCTATACTTTTGTACACTAGCAAATTACTTCGGCTGCAAGGCCCTGGAAAACCTACCTGTTCTCCATAGTTCCCAGAACATCCAAATATCTAGTAACTAGTTAGTGGCTATGCCAGGAGGAGACCTCTAGGACCTAGCAGCTCTGAGGCCAGATTCTGTTCTGATAATCAGTGCCCCTGAAGCACCAGTTGTCATATTTTTAATATCTCCACTGAAATCTTTTTCAGAAACATATTATTCCATTACTTCCTCCTTTTTTTTAAAATCATAATTGAGACCTATTTCATATACCATAAAATTCTCCCATTTAAAATGTACAGTTCAATGTTTTTTAGTATATGCATAGAGTTGTACAACAATAATCACAATCTAACTTTAAAACATTTTCATCACCCCAGAAACTCTGTACCCATTAGGTGTCACTCCCCACCCCAACCCCTAAAACCTAAGCAACCACTAAGCAGCCACTATGCAACCACTATAGTATAGTATAGATACTATACTATCTTTAGAGCTTTGCCCAATCTGAACATTTTATATAAATGAAATCATACAAAACATGGTCTTTAGTAAGTATGAAATGGTATCCCACTGTGGGTTTGATTTGTATTTCCCTAGTGACTAAAGACAATGAGTACTTTTTTTTATGTGCCTATTGGCCAATTGCATATCTTCTTCAGAGAAATGTCTCTTCAAATCCTTTGACCAATATTTAATTGGGCTACTTTTCTTTTTTACTGTTGAGCTGTCAGAGTTCTTTATATATATCTGGATACAAACCTCTTATTAGATATTTGATTTGAAAATATGTTCTCTCATTGTGTAAACAGTTTTTTTCACATTATTGATAGTTCCTTTGAAGCACAAAGTTTTTAATTTGATAAAGTTCAATTTATCTATTTGTTCTTTGTCACTTGTGTTTTAAGTGTCATACCTAAGAAACAATTGCCTAACTCAAAGTCACACAGTTTTACTCCTCTGTTTTCTTCTAAGAGTTTTACAGATTTTTGTTGAGTTACTTTTTGTATATGATATGAGGTAGAAGGTCCAACTCCATTCTTTTGCATATGATTATACATTTGTCCCAGAACCTACCGTTGGAAAGCCTATTTTTCCTCATTCATTTTCTTGGAATCCTTGACAAGAATCAATTTTCCATAAATGTCAAGGTTTATTCCTGGACTTTCAATTCTGTTCTATTGATCTGTATGTCTATGCAGTGCTATACTGTCTTAATTATTCTATCTTTACAGTAAGTTTCGAATTGGGCAATGTGAGTGCTCCAACTTTATTCTTCTTTTAGATCATTTTGGTTATTCTGTGTGCCTTGATTTTTAATATAAAATTTAAAATCAGCTTCTCAATTTCTGAAAATAGGCATCTAGAATTTTGATAGGGATTATGTTGGATGTGAAGATCAATTTGGGGAGTATTGCCATTTTAGTGATATTAAGTTTCAATTTTATTCAACAGTGTTTTGTAGTTTTTGGTATACAAACTTTGTAGTTCTTTCCTTATTCTTAAGTACTTTATCCTTTTTTATGCTATTGTAAATGGCATTATTTCTTCAAGTATTTTTTCTGTCCTTTCCTCTCTCTTCTCTCCTGGTACTCCTGTTACATGTATGCTGGTATGTTGGTACATTTAATGGTATCTCACATTTCTCTGAGGCTCTCTTTATTTTTCTTCATTCTATTTTCTTTCTGCTTTTCAGATTGCCTAATCTCTTTGATCTATCTTAAAGATTCATGATTCTTTCTTCTGTATGGTCAAATCTACTCTTGAGCCTCTATAGTGAATTTTTCATTTTGGCTATTATATTTTTCTACTCCAAAAATGGCTGACTTCAAGCTACTGACATGATAAAAGCAGACTTGCACAATTCCTAAAAATTTAACAACCAGCTCTTTGGAGGCAGTACAAGCCAGTTCTGGCACACCAGTTATTCTCACCAAGTTGGAGGAGACATCACACTGCGTCAGATACTTTCCCCTGAAGTGTTGTGGGAAATTTTTCCTGTAATGTCTTATTGTTCTCTCTGATTTTATGCTAAATTCCTGCAATTTTCTGCTATCAGTGCAGTAATCCAAAAGCCTGTCAGTGGTAGGGAGGAAGCCAGGGTCTTAAGTTATGTGGTTTTGTTTTTTCCCCTTGAATTGGGTGAGGATACAAAGAGTAAAGGCCACTATCTGTTTTGTTGGTTCCTCCACTGCATGCAGGGAGCTGCCTTGCACTGACTCACCTCCTAATGGACAGTAACACCTGCGGTATCAGAGGCTTTTACATAGCTCAGTGAGAAGATGCTTGAGAGAGAAACTTGCCACCTACAGGGTTTTTATTTGCTTTGTGTAGCTCTCTTCCTGGGAGTTAGTATCTCTCATCTATCACTTGGCCTGCACTTACCCCAATCCCTTCTCACTCAAATTAGGAAAGTTACAAGTCTAGGACCTGATGGCTTCACAGGTGAATTCTATCAAACATTTAGAGAAGAGGTAACATCTATCCTTCTGAAACTATTCTAAAAAATTGCAGAGTAAGGAATACTCCCAAACTTATTCTATGAGGCCACCATCACTCTGATACCAAAACCAAACAAAGACACCACAAAAAAGAAAATTATAGGCCAATATCACTGATGAACATAGATGCAAAAATCCTCAACAAAGTACTCGCAAAAAAAAAATCCAACAACACATTAAAAGGATCATACACCAAGATCAAGTGGGATTTACCCCAGGGATGCAAGGATTTTTCAATATCTGCAAATCAATCAGTGTGATACACCACATCAACAAATTGAAGAATAAAAACCATACGATCATTTCAATAGATGCAGAACAGGCTTTTGACAAAACAACATATTTTATGATAAAAACTCTCCAGAAAGTGGGCATAGAGGGAACCTACCTCAACATAATAAAGGCCATATAAGACACACCCACAGCAAACATCATTCTTAATCTTGAAAAAGTGAAAGCATTCCCTCTAAGGTAAGAAACAACACAAGGATGTCTACTCTCGCCACTATTATTCAACATAGTTTTGGAAGTCCTACCCATGGCAATCAAAGAAGAAAAAGAAATAAAAGGAATCCAAATTGGAAAAGAAGAAATAAAACTGTCACTGTTTGCAGATGACATGATACTATATATAGAAAACCCTAAAGATGCTACCAGAAAACTACAAGAGCTCATCAATGAATTTGGTAAAGTTGCAGGATACAAAATTAATACACGGAAATCTCTTGTATACTACTTTCTTAACCCCAATTGTCTGGTCAAACCTGCATTATATAAAGCAGATATCCTGAATGTTTGTGGCATGTAGATGGTACACTGCTCTCTTTTTGTTTTGTTTTGTTTTTGTTTTTTGTTTTTTTATAATTATTATTTTTTGTTGGAGTGTAATTGCTTTACAATGTGTTAGTTTCTGCTGTACAATGAAGCAAATTAGCTATATGTATACATATATCCTGTCCCTCTTGGACCTCCCTCCCTCCCCATCCCACCCATCTAGGTCATCACAGAGCACCGAGCTGAGCTTCCTGTGCTTTATAGCAGGTTTCCATTAGCTACCTATTTTACACATGGTAGTGTATATATGCCAGTCCTAATCTCCCAATTCATCCCACCCTCACCTTCCCCCATCCCCCATGTCCACATGTCTGTTCTTTACATCTGCATCTCTCTCTATTCCTGCCCTGGAAGTAGGTTCATCTGTACCATTTTTCTACATTCCACATATATGCTCTAAGGTTCTATTGATGCTATAGACTTCCTGCTACTTGTATTTTTCCTTATCATTTCAGTTAACTCTTGGAGAGAAAGGGAACAGTTTTCTTTCATAAATTTTTCATGGTTTTTGCTGCCTCTATCATCAATAAGCATTGTGATAAAAGAATCCACAATGTTATAGTTGGAAGAATTAAAGATCATTTCATACAAAGTCTTATTTTATAATAAAGAAACTGAGGCCCACAGCAAGGAAAGTGCCTTAACTAAAGACTGAACCTATCTGTTTCACTGCCTGGGCCAGCACTTTTTCAACACAGAGCAGTATCCAGGTCTTGCTGCAATGGTAAGCTTTTTCTATTGGAATTCAGTATTATACTTCTCTCTTCAACTTACATGAGAAACTATCACATTTTAAAGTTTTCTTACAAATAATCCTGTTCTTAGCTTGAATTAATTTGCCAGATTTCAAATCTAAACACAATTTTATCACTAGAGTGTTTAATGCTTTGGAAATAGATGGTTATATCATAAAAGTTCATACAATTTCAATTATATGAATAGGACAGTGATGTCTCAATGATATTATTTTGTATATCTAATCTAGTTAGTTTCTTTTTACAATTTACATAGACAGAAAAATGGGTAAATGCATGGCTTTTGAAAAGGTGTGAGAAAATCCAAATCCTTTCATCAGTGTAACCTCATTTTTTCATTAATCTTTTCTGAGATAAACATTAACTGATTAATTTGTTAGATTTTTAAATAGTTGCATTATTTGCTCAAGTTATAATTTTCATAATGAATTTACATTTATGCAATATGTTAAAAAGGAGAGATAGGGCTTCCCTGGTGGCACAGTGGTTGAGAGTCCGCCTGCCGATGCAGGGGACATGGGTTTGTGCCCTGGTCTGGGAAAATCCCACATGCCACAGAGCGACTGGGCCCGTGAGCCACGGCTGCTGGGCCTGTGCATCCAGGGCCTGTGCTCCGCAATGCGAGAGGCCACAACAATGAGAGGCCCGCGTACCGCAAAAAAAAAAGGAGAGATAAATAAATGGCAGTAACTTCTATCGCATAGAAAGTCCCATATTAAAACTAGGCTTTTCACCAGAGGGCAAACAGCAGAAGCAAGAAGAACTACAATCCTGCAGCCTGTGGAACAAAAAACACATTCATAGAAAGATAGACAAGATCAAAAGGCAGAGGGCTTTGTAGCAGATGAAGGAACAAGATAAAACCCCAGAAAAACAACTAAATGAAGTGGAGATAGGTAACCTTCCAGAAAAAGAAATCAGAATAATGATAGTGAAGATCATCCAGGCCTCGGAAAAAGAATGGAGGCAAAGATCAAGAAGATGAAAAAAATGTTTCACAAAGACCTAGAAGAATTAAAGAACAAACAACCAGAGATGAACAATACAATAACTGAAATGAAAAATACACTAGAAGGAATCAATAGCAGAATAACTGAGGCAGAAGAACAGATAAGTGACCTGGAAGACAGAATGGTGGAATTCACTGCCATGGAACTGAATAAAGAAAAAAGAATGAAAAGAAATGAAGACACCCCAAGAGACCTCTGGGATAACATTAAACACAACAACATTCACATTATAGGGGTCCCAGAAGGAGAAGAAAGAGAGAAAAGGCCCAAGAAAATATTTAAAGGGATTATAGTCGAAAACTTCCCTAATATGGGAAAGGAAACAGCCACCCAAGACCAGGAAGCACAGACAGTCCCATGCAGGATAAACCCAAGGAGAAACACGCTGAGACACATAGTAATAAAATTGACAAAAATTAAAGACAAAGAAAAATTATTGAAAGCAGCAATGGAAAAATGACAAATAACATACAAGGGAACTCCCATAAGGTTAACAGCTGACTTCTCAGCAGACTCTACAAGCCAGAAGGGAGTGACATGACATATTTAAAGTGATGAAAGGTAAGAACCTACAACCAAGATGACTACCCAGCAAGGATCTCATTCAGATTTGATGGAGAAATCAAAAGCTTTACAGACAAGCAAAAGCTAAGAGAATTCAGCACCACAAAACCAGCTCCACAACAAATGCTAAAGGAACTTCTTTAGGCAGGAAACACAAGAGAAGGAAAGGACCTACAAAAACAAACCCAAAACAATTAAGAAAATGGTAATAGGAACATACATATCTATAATTACCTAAAATGTGAATGGATTAAATGCTCCAACCAAAAGACACAGGCTTGTTGAATGGATACAAAAACAAGACCCATATATATGTTGTCTACAAGAGACACACTTCAGACCTAGGGACACATACAGACTGAAAGTGAGGGGATGGAAAAAGATATTCCATGCAAATGGAAATCAAAAGAAAGCTAGAGTCGCAATACTCATATCAGATAAAATAGACTTTAAAATAAAGAATGTTACAAGAGACAAGGAAGGACACTACATAATGATCAAGAGATCAATCCACGAAAAAGAGATAACAATTATAAATATATATGCTCCCAACATAGCAGCACCTCACTACAGAAGGCAACTGCTAACAGCTACAAAAGAGGAAATCGACAGTAACACAATAATAGTGGGGGACTTTAACACCTCACTTTCACCAATGGACAGATCATCCAAAATGAAAATAAATAAGGAAACAGAAGCTTTAAATGACACATAGACCAGATAGATTTAATTGATATTTATAGGCCATTCCATCCAAAAACAGCAGATTACACTTTCTTCTCAAGTGCACACAGAACATTCTCCAGGATAGATCACATCCTGGGTCACAAATCAAGCCTCAGTAAATTTAAGAAAATTGAAATCATAACAAACATATTTTGTTTGTTATGACCACAACGCTATGAGATTAGGAATCAATTACAGTGAAAAAAATGTAAAAAACACAAACACATGGAAGCTAAACAATACATTACTAAATAACCAAGAGACCACTGAGGAAGTCAAAGAGGAAATCAATAAATACCTAGAGACAAATGACAATGAAAACACGATGATCCAAAAACTATCAGATGCAGCAAAAGCAGTTCTAAGAGGGAAGTTTATAGCAATACAAGCCTACCTCAAGAAACAAGAAAAATCTCAAATAAACAATCTAACATTACACCTAAAGGAACTAGTGAAAGAAGAACAAACAAAACCCAAAGTTTTGTAGAAGGAAAGAAATCATAAAGATCAGAGCAGAAATAAATGAAATAAAAACAAAGAAAACAATAGCAAAGATCAATAAAAGTAAAAGCTGGTTCTTTGAGAAGATAAAGATAAATAGAATTGATAAACCATTAGCAAGACTCATCAAGAAAGAGAGCAAGAGGACTCAAATCATGAAATTAGAAATGAAAATGGAGAAGTTACAACAGACACCGCAGAAATACAAAGCATCATAAGAGACTACTACAAGCAACTCTATGCCAATAAAATGTACAACCTGGAAGAAATTGACAAACTCTTAGAAAGGTATAACCTTCCAAGACTGAACCAGGAAGAAATGGAAAATATGAACAGACTAATCACAAGTAATGAAATTAAAACTGTGATGAAAAATCTTCCAAAAAACAAAAGTCCAGGACCAGATGGCTTCACAGGTGAATTATATCAAACATTTAGAGAAGAGCTAACACCCATCCCTCTCAAACTCTTCCAAAAAATTGCAGAGTTAGGAAAACTCCCAAACTCATTCTATGAGGCCACCATCACTCTGATACCAAAACCAGACAAAGATACTACAAAAAAAAAAGAAAATTACAGACCAATATCACTGATGAATATAGATGCAAAAATCCTCAACAAAATACTAGCAAACAGAATCCAGCAATACATTGAAAGGATCATACACCACGATCAAGTGGGATTTATCCCAGGGATGCAAGGATTCTTCAGTATATGCAAATCAATCAATGTGATACACCATATTAACAAACTGAACAATAAAAACCATATGATCATCTCAATAGATGCAGAAAAAGCTTTTGACAAAATTCAACACCCATTTATGATAAAAACTCTTCAGAAAGTGGGCATAGAGGGAAACTACCTCAACATAATAAAGGCCATATATGACAAACCCACAGCCAACATCATTCTCAATGGTGAAAAACTGAAAACATTTCCTCTAAGATCAGGAACAAGACAAGGATGTCCACTCATGCCACTATTATTCAACATAGCTTTGTAAGTCCTAGCCACAGCAATCAGAGAAGAAAAAGAAATAAAAGGAATACAAATTGGAAAAGAAGAAGTAAAGCTGTCACTGTTTGCCGATAGCATGATACTATACATAGAGAATCCTAAAGATGCCACCAGAAAACTCCTAGAGCTAATCAATGAACTTGGTAAAGTAGCAGGATACAAAATTAATGCACATAAATCTCTTGCATTCCTACACACTAATAATGAAAAATCTGAAAGAGAAATTAAGGAAACACTCCCATTTACCATAGCAACGAAAAGAATAAAATACCTAGGTAAAAACGTACCTAGGGAGACAAAAGATCTGTATGCAGAAAACTATAAGACACTGATGAAAGAAATTAAAGATGATATAAACAGATGGAGAGATATACCATGTTCTTGGATTGGAAGAATCAACATTGTGAAAATGACTATATTACCTAAAGCAATCTACAGATTCAATGCAATGCCTATCAAATTACCAATGGCATTTTTTACAGAGCTAGAACAAAATATCTTCAAATTTGTATGGAGACACAAAAGACTCCAAATACCCAAAGCAGTCTTGAGGGGAAAAAAAATGGAGCTGGAGGAATCAGACTTTCTGATGTCAGACTATACTACAAAGCTACAGTAATCAAGACAATATGGTACTGGCACAAAAACAGAGATATAGATCAATGGAACAGGATAGAAAGCCCAGAGATAAACCCAGGCACTTCTGGTCAACTAATCTATGACAAAGGAGGCAAGGATATACAATGGAGAAAAGACAGTCTCTTCAATAAGTGGTGCTGGGAAAACTGGACAGCTACATGTAAAGAATGAAATTAGAACACTCCCTAACACCATACACAAAAATAAACTCAAAATGGATTAGAGACCTAAATGTAAGACTGGACACTATAAAACTCTTAGAGGAAAACATAGGCAGAACCCTCTTTGACATAAATCACAGCAAGATCTTTTTTGATCCACCTCCTAGAGTAATGGAAATAAAAACAAAAATAAACGAATGGGACCTAATGAAACTTAAAAGCTTCTGCAAAGCAAAGGAAACTACAAACAAGACAAAAAGACAACCCTCAGAATGGGAGAAAATATTTGCAAACAAATAAACGGACAAAGGATTAATCTCCAAAATATATAAACAGCTCATGTAGCTCAATATCAAAAAAACAAACAACCCAATCCAAAAATGGGCAGAAGACCTAAATAGACATTTCTCCAAAGAAGACATACAGATGGCCAAGAAGTACATGTAAAGCTGCTCAACATCACTAATTATTAGAGAAATGCAAGTCAAAACTACAATGAGGTACCACCTCACACCAGTTAGAATGGGCACCATCAGAAAATCTACAAACAACAAATGTTGGAGAGGGTGTGGAAAAAAGGGAACCCTCCTCCGCTGTTGGTGGGAATTTAAATTGATACAGCCACTATGGAGAACAGTATGGAGGTTCCTTAAAGAACTAAAAATAGAATTCCCATAAGATCCAGCAATCCCACTTTTGGGCATATACCCAGAGAAATCAGTAATTCAAAAAGACACATGCACCCCAATGTTCATTGCAGCACTATTTACAATAGCCAGGTCATGGAAGCAACCTAAATGCCCATAGACAGACAAATGGATAAAGAAGATGTGGTATATATATACATGGAATATTAGCCGTAAAAAGGAACGAAATTGGGTCATTTGTAGAGACGTGGATGAATCTAGAGACTGTCATAGAGTGAAGTAAGTCAGAAAGAGAAAAACCAATATCGTATATTAACGTATATATGTGGAACCTAGAAAAATGGTACAGATGAACCGGCTTGCATGGCAGAAATTGAGACACAGATGTAGAGAACAAACGTATGGATACCAAGGGGGGAAAGCGGCAGGGGGCGATGGTGGTGCTTGTGGTGAACTGGGAGATTCGGATTGACATATATACACTAATATGTATAAAATGGAAAACTAATAAGAACCTGTTGTATAAAAAAATTAAATTTAGAAAAAAAAACCCAACAAAACTATGCTTTTAGACTTCCTACTGAAGCTAAGGCCAAACCTCAATTACCTATGCTGATGATATATGGTGGGCAAAATATTACTAAATTTCGTATTGGAGGCAGGTTATTTTGGTTTGGTTTTTTAACCTTAATCATTTGTTTCAAAGTCCTCCACACTGAATATTTTGTGCAGACAGTGAAAATTGAAGATTAGACTGATTAATGTTTGACTTCATGTTTCTCTCCCTTTTCATCAAATGATAGAAGTGTTCATAAAGGGGTGTCATGGAGGAGTGAATGGAGAGGAACAAGAGTAATAGGATTTGCTAATCAGTCTTAAGTAATGGAAGCTTGATTGCATTTGAAAGCTGATGTAATGATGCAGAAATAGGAAAGGGTTTTTTTTTTTTTAAAGAATGTTGAATTGGAAAATACAAAGAGATATTCTTTCTGGCAAAATAAAGCTAAAAATAAGTATATCTTATTTAGATACTTATTTTTAGCTTTATTTTGCCTAAAACACAACTATTTCTGATGATATTTTTGAAAACTTCAGTCTATGTAATACACACTGGAGTATATAAATAGATTGACCTTTAGGGCCTTTGGGCAGCATATTATGGATTGAATTATCTGTGATTTGCTTTCTTTCTTCTAGTTATTAAAGAAAGGAACTGTTTCATAGCAGCTCACATCTTTTCACAATTCCAAATTGACAGACTATATTTAGGGCAGTCAACTCAAGTCAGCTTGATTACTGACAAAAGACACTCAAGGAGGAAATGTTAAATCAGAACTTTCATTCCAGAGAATAAATAAGGAATGGGAATATCCTCGGGAAAAAATAGCTTTATATTAGAATATAAACCTCCCAGTCAATTCTCATAGCTTTTTTTTTTTTTTGCGTTACATGGGCCTCTCACTGTTGCGGCCTCTCACTGTTGTGGCCTCTCCCGTTGCGGAGCACGGGCTCCGGACGCGCAGGCTCAGCGGCCGTGGCTCACGGGCCCAGCCACTCCGCGGCATGTGGGATCTTCCCAGACCGGGGCACAAACCCGTGTCCCCTGCATCGGCAGGCGGACTCTCAACCACTGCGCCACCAGGGAAGCCCTGTCATACCTTTATTTCCCTCCCTCCTTTCTTCCCTCCCTCTCTTTTCTTCACAGAGCCTTTGCATAGGGTTTTTTTTTTAATAGATTTTTTTTAGTGGGAAGGGGGTAAAATATGAAAAACTTAAAGAGTGATCACATGTCGTTTTATTTTGAAAATGGTGAACCTGTCCACAATCAGGAAGGGTTTTTAATAAATGTTAGAAAGTACATGGGCAAAGAGGGACTAAATGCCCATTTTAGCATATCAACAAAAATAAGACTGCTTTAAAAAAATTTACAACTGTTAGTGGTGATGTGAAAGTCCAGAGCGGCTTCCTATGAAGTTATTTATAGATGTCACTCTCCAAATTTTCGAGGAGTAATTCTGAACAGTCACATAGTCATCTGCTATGAGACCAAAGAAAAAGCGAGCAAAAGGAAAATTTTAGAAAGGGAACATTGGTAAACCTGTGAAATATAAAGTCCATTGGAATCACCTTCAGACTCCAGAAAGTAAATTAATCTTTAGAAAACTCCATTGATAAAGAAAAGTGAAATATCCCCCAATTTTTGCTTATCATCTAAAATTCAACACACACAAATATTATTCCATTGTTTTCCTCCCAATAATAAATTAATGAAATGAGCCAGTACCTGCCAACTGAACAAGAAATCTGTGAGGTCTTCCAGATTAATCCCTTCTCCTCATTCACTCATTCCTCCCATTTCTTTCTTTCTTTTCTTTTTTTTTGAGGAAAAAGTCCAACATATTTATTGCAAGTAGAGGATAAATATAACTTCTCTATAAAGAGTTATTTAAATTAATTGAGAAAATTTCTGTCAATCCAGTAGAAAAATAGGCAAGGACATGAATAGGCAATGTAAGAAAACATGTGACCAAAACAAATGTATGAACATATATATATGAAGAAATGATAATGAAAGAAGTAAGGATTAAATCAATTCAAATTTTTCACTTATAAAATTACAAGTATTTTTTAAGACAGAAATTAATCCTGGTGAGGGTATGTTAAGATGGCAACTCTAACATATTGCTTTTTGATTTTTGGGTTTTTTTTTTTTTTCATGGAAAGGCATTTTATTTTAATGGTTCCATAGCTCTCCTGTACATTTTATTTTCTTAATATCGTTAAGATCTGCCCCAACCTCTTCATTCCCATTGATTTGGTGTAGGCTTTCATCATTACCTGCCTGGATAATTTCAGTTTCCATCTAAATTGCCTAACTTTAGTCTCTGTACCTTACAGTCTACTTGTCACATGATGAGAAAAGTAACCTTTCTGAAAAACAGAAATAAGATCATATTAATATCCTGATTAAAGCATTCAACTGAACTCTTTGCATAATATGTAAGATCCTCCAGTATTTGGCTGTTTTCTCTTCAATTTTATCCTCCATTGCTCACCGCCTCTCAATATAACCTATTCTATCACATTAAACTATTTATAGTACTCCCTCTCAAAAGTGTTCTTTCATGTTTCCATGCGTTTGAACATACTGTTCCTTGTACTTAGAGTCCTGCTCTCCCAGCCCCTCCTAGTAAACTCCCACATACTATTCAGGCCCATTCAAGGGTTTCTTCCTCTTGGAACACTTCCCTGGCCCTTCCTACCCCACACATTCCTTTGTTCCACCACTGCACCTGGAGCACCTGTGATATATTCCTAGTCACAATGAGTTGCAGTGACTTGTTTATAGATTTATCTCTTTCTAGACTGTGGATTTCTAGAAAATATGCCTTTCCATCCTTATGTGTGGGCACCTTATGGTTACTCACTTATGCTGCAGGAATGAGTGAGTGAATGTGCTAATGATGCTAAGACACAGAGGTAATTAGAGATTTGGTAGGTCCAGGAATAGATTTTGGTGCCTCCAACTCCCTTCTATTCCTCAGATGTTCAGACCATGATTCACTGATTCATTAACAAAAGAAGATGGAAAGATTTTAATTTTTCTTACATAAAATTACCCACCATAAGAAACTATCCACTGTATTCCACTGTCTGGCTTTTAGGAGTAAAAATGAATCTTGATGCTCTAGTTGCATTTTGGGGGAACATTCTTTCATCCTAGGCACAAACATGCCCAGAATAGATTCCAGCAGCATTGGTATTTGAATAAAAGGACCAAACTAAAAAGGCTGTAAATAACTCAAAAAACAATGCATGTCAGCTATCAACTGCTGCCCATCTTTCTTCTTACTTTTCTTCTAAAGTAGCAGATTAAGCACTCCTTACTCTTTTTTGCCCTGAATTAAAAAGTTGTCTGTGTATTTTAGCTAAGGTGCCCCTTGAGATTTCAAATGCAGGAATAAAACAAAACAATCCTTAATTAAAAGTGGTAGGTTGACATCTCCTTGCCCCATTAAATATGTTAATAATTTTGCAAAATGTAACTCTATTTCTAAAGTGACTTTGACTTTGAGAAATCTTTTACTAAAAAATTTTTCTGGAAGCATTTATCATGTGATTAGCCCTGTTTTCAGACTACATATTATAAGTCAGCAATATATATTTCCTCTTCTCGTAAGTATAAATAAGGAAGACATCATAAACCTATAAAAAGAATTAAACATTCACACAAGTTAAAAATGCAAGAATTATTTGTAATTTTTATAAGCCTTATAAGCCTGCATTTCCTTGTACTTTGTCTCAGTGAATTATACACACATCTCACTTTTATAGCCTTGAAAAATAGTGCTGTTCTTTCAGGAGATTTTCTTGTAGAAATAGCACGGAAGATTAGATAATATAGTGTATTACAACATTTCCTAAATATCTTATTCTGATATTTCAGGTTCACTCCAGCATTTCACTGTCATGGCAGCTCTTCTATCACTACCCACAAAGTGTCCCTGCCACCATATTTTCCTCCTTCCATTTCTCCTTCTCTGCCTGAGTTCTTTGCTCTGCCCCTCACCCTCACAGCACATGACCTTTTCCGCTGGAGAACCCCCAGGGACATGCTTTCAGTTCCCTGCTCTGACTGCTTGTCATTAAAAGAACAGCTTTTCTCAAATTCAGGTGAATAAAATTCCCCACTCTGTTAAATATCACAAAGCAGAATATAATTGATTGCTTTAAGAGGAAAATAGAACTGTAGTGCTAAGAATTCACTGTTGAAAAATTACTCTGGATTGAACTGTTAAAGGAACATTTTGTGGAAAAGGAAAGAATCTGATCGGCCCGAGAAAGAAGGATAAGGCGTAGCTAAGATGAGGTAAGCAGGGAGAAGGCATTCTAGGTGAAATGAGCCTAAGTAATATCATGTGAGTCAACAATGAATGTGCAGTTGGGGAGACAACTAGTTCTGATGGGTTGGAGAATCTGAAAAGGATGGTCATGGTAGATAATACTGAAAAGTTAGCTGTAAATCTAGAATGTCTTAAGATGTTTACATTTCTATCCCTTAGGTCATCAGCAGGCATTGCAGGTGTTTGGGTGAAGTGACATAACGGAGGTAATGTGATAAAGGAGGAATTGAAGAGGAGGCACATGGGAGAGGGACATCCTGAAAGCAAGAGGAGTTGGCTTACATACAAAATGATGAGAGACAGTTGGGAGGTGTGGATAGAAATGGAAAAGAAGTGACTTCTGTCTTTTTATTCTTTCTACACACATTGGTGGTTTCACCAAGAAATCATTCAGCAGGCTCATTTAATAAATACAGTATCAACAATAATTATTTAAGTCATTCATCCTTATAAGGATCCAAATATTAGGACGGACATCTATTATTTTCTTTTTTGGCATTCCCATTTCTACTTAAGGAAGAAACAAGAGACACAGAATGACTTACTTCATGACTAAATGAATATTTTAAAAAATATTTTAAAAATAGAGAAAGACACACTGTATGACATCACTTATATGTGGAATCTAAAAAATACAACAAACTAGTGAATATAACAAAAAAGAAGCTGACTCACATATACAGAGAACAAACTAGTGGTTAATAACAGGGAGAGGGAAGATGGCAGGGGCAATATAGGGGCAGAGGATTAAGAGGTACAAACTGTTAAGTATTAAATAAGCTACAAGGATATATTGTACAACATGGGGAATATAGCAAATATTTTATAATAACTATAACTGGAGTATAACCTTTTAAAATTGTGAATCACTATATTGTACACTTGTAACATATAATATTATACATCAACTATACTTCAATTAAAATTTTTTTTCAAGTTTTCTTGATAAAGAAAAGTAGATGAAATTTTGAGACAGACATTAATCTAAGCCACTTTTTTTCAACACAAAATCATTTGTAATGAACATTATTTCTAATGTACTAAAAACATGTTTCAGTTCATTGAGTATTTGTGAAATGCCTGAGAATATTCAGTAATTTTTTTTAAATCTAAAACTTCATACTTTAACACTCTGGGAACAATAAGTCATTATTTCCTGTATCTTTTGATTCTGCTAAGTCATTCTAAAATAAGCCAGCCACAAGTATGGTAGATTCTTTAACATACTTAACGTGATTCAATAACAATTTTACTATGACAAGTGCTAATATACATTTCAAATATTTTGATTAAAAGTTTTAGGAGGATTTCTTTCATCTCTCCCAGTACTTCCCTAAAGACTCACTGGTTTAGTGACCAGCAATGCAGAAATTAATATAAATTAAAATATTTTGCTTTCAACTAGAAAGCACATTATAATTCAGTCAGATGTGGGTGTGTATGCATAAGCAAGCATGAGTAAAGAGGAGAGAGACAGATTATAGAGAATTTTAGATTCCTTTTCAAATTAATGTCATCAAGTCCACTTATAAGAATAAAATATAGAATACCTGGAGGTGTTATGCTCTGCTAGTCACAGGAGAGTGCTAGAGCACCATTAAAATACCTGCTCTAAAATAGCTGAAAGAAATCATGCACTAGGGAATGACAATGTGCTTCAGCAAGCTTTGCCTTGCATGGTTGATTGAAAGAAATAATAGCACATGCCGGTAGAAATTATAGTAGAATACCAAATCTGCTTCATAATATCTCCAGATGTTAGGAACAGGATGAGAAAGTGTGACAGAACTATCTTGTGCTTGCAGAACTATCTTGCAGTGCTATTATAAAAGATTTCAATTTTGTTAAATTACCCTCTGCATTTTAAAATTCCCTTTCAGCTAGCTCTTAACATTTCTACTAAATTGTTGCACATCTGTTCCAAGGAGCATCCTCTTGAGCCAGTGGGAATGCAATATGTGGACAAGATCACATTTAACAACCCAGTTCTTCCTTGAAGTGAAAGCTAAATAATTGAGATGTGATTCTGAGTCCTTGAAAATGGGAAGACTTTGCAGTCAAATCCTTCTTTCATAGGATTTCAATAACTTTGTGCACCACAATTCATTTTTATGACTTTAAGTGATGAAAAATATATGATTCCTATTTTCTAGACAAAAACACTAAATCACCTCATAATCCAGAATAATTCATGTCAGTAACTACAAGAACCACAAGCCAGATTTTCGGACATCTAGATTCTGCTAGCGAAAATAATGTTCCTTCATCCAATTTAATCATCAGTTTTATAAGCATCACTTTAGGATACTAAATTGAATTGAACTTAACATTTGAGAGTGCTGAGTAACATAATCAAGCATGATAATTTACTAAGTACTGGGAACCCTTTGAAGGATGGTATAATTGTATAGAATTTCTATGGAAATTGTGAAGTATTAAGGGAATCTATAGACACATTCCCCAGAGAAATGCAAATAAACACAGCACTCTACATACAATTTGAGGAGCGTAGGTTACAGGCTCCATCACAAGATCTTCAGCTATAAGGGTACTGTTCCTATAACACATGGATTGGGGTGATCCAGTGCAGTTTCTACAGAGTTCTGAGTTTACTACCAAGCTGGGTCACATCTCCTACCTTTCTCCAATGGCCATGTCAGATGGCCTCAACTCAATATCACACTTATTAAACTACAGATTAAAGGATAAATAAATATGAAATATTTCCTAGTATTTAAGAGGCTTTAATAAGATGTAAGAGCAATCAGGAACTTCCCTGGTGGTGCCGTGGTTAAGAATCTGCCTGCCAATACAGGGTACATGGGTTCGAGCCCTGGTCCAGGAAGATCTCACATGCCGCAGAGCAACTAAGTCTGTGCGCCACAACTACGGAGCCTGTGCTCTAGAGCCTGCAAGCCACAACTACTGAACCCACATGACACAACCACTGAAGCCCGCGCACCTAGAGCCTGTGCTCCACAACGAGAGAAGCCACTGCAATGAGAAGCACGCACACCGCAACGAGAAGCACGCACACCGCAACGAAGAGTAGCGCCCACCAGCCACAACTAAAGCCCGCACACAGCAACGATGACCTAACGCAGCCAAAAATAAATAAATTTATTTTTATAAAACTGTAAGGGCAATCAAATTTGTGACCATGTCCATCTAGAAAGATTGCCAGTAAAGTCATTAAGAAACTAAAAACCGTATTAAAGGAATTATTTTTCCAATTGGCTGTACTGGAATCTATAGAAAGAGCCTAAGATATTATTTTGAATACTATACCTGGTAGTAAATATTAAGACCCAAACCCTAAAATGTTTTTAACAATGGAGAAGAATTATTTATTGAAATA
Organism: Phocoena phocoena; assembly: GCF_963924675.1. Classification (NCBI taxonomy): domain Eukaryota; kingdom Metazoa; phylum Chordata; class Mammalia; order Artiodactyla; family Phocoenidae; genus Phocoena; species Phocoena phocoena. The sequence continues at coordinate 35,832,587 of NC_089222.1, read as the reverse complement.
TTAATTTTTATGTTCCACATATAGCTTAGAAGCACTGAAAGTATGAGATGTGAAAGGAACATGCTGGCTGATACAAAAGGTGTCTTGGTGATAAAATGTGTGGAGAATACATCAGTGCCCTGTAGGACCTCCCCAAGTGTTTTGGTCCTGCATGAGACCCAGAGACTAGAGAGCCCACAAGTGAACATTTTATCAACTCAGGGAGATAATGACTTGGAATTAAATTGTAGAAAATGAAAACATGTTTTGTTTAGTTTTTCCTTGCACACCTGAATTTCTGTCAAGGCATAACTTTTCTTATCACTCTGTTTACCTCTATGGTTGACTAAACTGAGCAACCTATACCATCATCCACATAAAGGGCAAGCAAGCAGCTTGTAGGGCTCTAGAAGATGAACAGTCCTACATTCTCCCTTTCAGTACCCACAAGTCTTTTCCTACCAAGTGCTCTCCTGGTTCTATGCATTACATAAAGGGGTAATGTCAGAGTGACAGGGAACTCTAGTAAGATATTGGAAATCAAGAAATAGATCTGCAGAACAAGGGCATGAGGACAGCTCTTCTAGTTCCAGGCTCCTGGCTTGCTGTGAAGGAAAGGGCAGGAATCACCCCCTTTCAGGCGGGACAGACCTTCCTCTGCCTCACCTCAAAGGGCAATAGCACCAAATTCACACTTGAGAGGGTGCAGACCAGAGAGAACTGCACAATGCTTAAACTGACTCTTACTCCCTCTCTTGAACCCAGTACCTCATGTGACCCATTTACACCTCCAGCTCTTGCTACTGAGGGCCCCAACCTCTCTTGACTGCTCCTGAAATGGCCAGTACTCCAAAACTATTTTCTTTTATCCTTAATCTTTCCCCAAGTCCACAGCCATGCATCACAAAAACTACAATTTCTGTAGTGCATCTTAGCTAGGTTAAGAAAGAAGGATGAATAAACTAGTCTATTGTATGGGAATGGCTCCCAAGAGTACTTGGTAAACAAAAGGTGTTTTTATTGCGGATTTGTCAGGGAGTAGGGGTACCCTGTGAAGGGAAAGTGGGAGTGTCCAAGTGCATAGCCATGGGCTGAATACCCAAGACTTTGTCTTTGGACATCAGAATAGCTTTTTGTTCTACAGTCTCCCACCACTCATCTTGCCCTTAGCTGAAGAAGGTACCTCAAAGCCATGGTTTTTGCTCCTCTTTCCCTTTCCAGGAAGGCCTTACTTAAGTGGAACTCCCTGGGTGGTATGGCTTAAACACATGGATCTTGAAAGTGTAAAGAGTGCCTAGGAGTCTTCAGAATAGCATCCTTTTTGTTTATTCTTTTCTGAAAGATTATATGAGGAAATTGTTTTGGCAAAGAAAAGGCCTTTTAGTAATTTAAATTAGCTGCTTACCATTTATTTCCAGTTACTGTAGAACAAAATATAATTAAAACAAATATGATGGTCAAATTTTGAGTTTATTTGGTTGCTAAACTTTCTTTATATAATAATGTCTCAATCTGTTCACATTGAATGGCATTCCAATCAAAACCTCAAAAATCTAAAACATAACCATGGGTTGTGATTCTAAATCTATTGGTAAGTTGGTTATTTGGAACTCAGCATATATATTCCCACAGAACTGATGTTTCGGTAGAGTGAGCCCCCTAATTTCTCTGATTCAATACATAGTGAGTATTCAGGATATAAGGAGGGATCTAAGGGGATGGCCCTGTTGTCTGGAAGGAAATACAAGAAGTCTAAGGAGCAAAGGGATTAAGGATTTAAGGAACCTGAAACATAATTCCAGATTTGGCCAGTAACGATGACTTCATATAATAAAAGCTCAGAGTTTCTGTTATAGGACAGGCTTGGATTCATACTGAGAAGGCTGGGGTAGGTTTGGTAAGAACCTAGAATTTTGGATTTAGCCATGTGGTATGGCAGGATATGAAAACCCCAGGTGCTTTTAAACAGAGAACATACTTGCAATCTGGTTCCTGTAAACTAGAGGCCAGTATAGTACCAGTTTGTGGATTCAGGGTGACCATGCTCCTTGAATAGGAAGTATGAACCAAGCAAGCATTGCTGAAAAAATTGTGAAATTGATGGGGTCCACAGTAAATGCTTGCGCATCAGTTAGGACTGCTTCATAACAAACTCAATACCCAAATGTAATGTGGAAGCTAGCCATTACACTGGGTACTATGCCATATCATGGATTGATAAAATGGACTTATTGACAATGCACAGAATCAATCATCCGTATCTGTGGTTCTTCCGTAGAGGCTTTTATAATTGCATCTATCTTGTTGCCTAGTTGTGCCAAAACACAAATTTGTCAGAAATCAATTCAAAGATGAAACTGTATATTTCCTAACTTACTACAAACTTCTGAAATAGATATAGCATCATTTAGGTTGAGTTAGTTTTTCAGGAGGAAGTAAATGGGCTTTCACTATAGCAAAGGTATACTTGAACTATTTACAAGTTAGTCTTATCTGAGTAATGGAATAATAACTCTTCATAATGATTATGTGGTATAATGCATCTTAAAAGAGGTATTAGTTTAATGGTTTCCCATTTTTTGTAACGTATTGAATCTTTTGAGATATCAATTTTTAATGCTAAATATAGTTTTCAAAAAATCAGAATTCCATTAAAATTCTAATTAACTTCATGTGCACTTAACATAATTGTTTCCTTCCTTTGGAAAACAATTATTTGTTACTTATTGGAAACCCACTTGCCCTCAATTTCTCTTATTAGACAAGAATATGTTATTTTTTTTTAACATCTTTATTGGGGTATAATTGTTTTACATTGGTGTGTTAGTTTCTGCTTTATAACAAAGTGAATCAGTTATACATATACATATGTTTCCATATCTCTTCCCTCTTGTGTCTCCCTCCCTCCCACCCTCCCTATCCCACCCCTCCACGCAGTCACAAAGCATCAAGCTGATATCCCTGTGCTATGAGGCTGCTTCCCACTAGCTATCTACCTTACGTTTGGTAGTGTATATATGTCCACGCCTCTCTCTCGCTTTGTCACAGCTCACCCTTCCCCCTCCACATATCCTCAAGTCCGTTCTCCAGTAGGTCTGTGTCTTTAGACCTAGAGTCTGTCATACAGAGTGAAGTAAGTCAGAAAGACAAATACTATATGTTAACACATATATATGGAATTTAAGAAAAAAATGTCATTAAGAACCTAGGGGTAAGACAGGAATAAAGAATATGTTATTTTTTGATAACTTAATGAATTGACTATTTTTGTCTTAGTAGTTGTTATGGGTTGAACTGTGAACCCCATAAAAGATATGTTGAAGTCCTAACCTCAAAACATCACCTTTTTTGGAAATAGGGTCTTTGCAGATGCAGTCAAGTTAAGAAGTCATTAGAGTGTACCCCAATCCAATATGACTAGTGTCCTTGTAAAAAGGGAAAACGTGGGCGCAAACACAGACATGAAAAGAGGAAAGACAATGTAAAGAGACATAAGGAGAATACATTGTGAAGATGGAAGATTGAAATGATAAATCTACAAGCTAAGAAATGCTAAAGATCGCCAGCAAACCGCCAGAAACAAAGAAGAGGCAAGGAAGTACTCCCCTATAGGTTTTAGAGTGAGAATAACACTGCCAATTCCTTGATTTTGGACTTCTAGCCTCCAGAATTGTGAGACAGTAAATTTCTGTTGTTTTAAGCCATCTAGTTAGTGGTACCTTGTTAAGGCAGGTCTAGGAAAATAATACACTAGTCAAGTTGAGATTTTTGTCAGCTAAACAATGTCCCCGTATACCTTTCTTAGCAAAGACTCCATCTACATGCATTCCTTTACTTCTGGAGAGGAGCTCAAACAATATCCAGCTGTGAGCTATCATACCACCTCTCTCTACCTTTCTGCCATTTTCTCCCACAGAGTTGAAACACAAGCAAATTACCAAGAAGGATCACACAACAAACAAAATCGGGATACCTAAGGCAAAGTTAAAGTCATCTTGAAAGGAAAAAAATTAATTCTCCGAGGTCCTTGAGAACCACTTGGTGCAATGCACCAAATGGATAATAAAATAATTGTGAACAGGAAACTCAAAGAAATAAATTTTATAGTTTTAAAAGTAAATAGAATAGAGATGATTAAATGGTATTTAAACCTTATGTTTTAGATTTTCACATAGATAAAATATTCATGTTTTATTGTATAATTACAAAGTAATTTTAAAAGAGTGAATAGAACCTTCAGCTTTGCTGATATTATAATTTTTCACATTTAGATAAAGATTAATCAAAAAGAACATTCTATTAGCAGACTGGTCACAGAGTTTAAACTGAAGAAGGGAGAAGAATGCAAAACACTCTCCAAGGGCCCCTAGTCACCTTTATTTATTTAAGAGAATATCAAAACCATGCAAATTATCTCTTTGCCAACTAAGTATATCAATATTGAGTTATCAAGTCCTCATCTCCTTATTTGAGAGATAGGTGGGCTTCACCTATTCTCGCTGCCAAGTGCCCCCCTTCTCTCTCTCCGTGCTGGACCTGATACAACATTTGAAGATGCGTCAATAGATTGGAGTAGAAAGGACTATTCCCCATGAAGCAGAACCAGGATTGTGTTTAGAAGATGCCTTCCTAGTCTGTTTCCATGGAACATACTGCTGCCCTCACTCCTCACCACGCCATGGGTAAGGGACCAGGGTTTCATGTCACATCTGTTAACACTGGTGGCTAGGCTCAGAAAACCTCCCTATTCAGCCCCCATAGTTTCTTCTGGGTCCTCAACAATGCCAAAAGCTTCATTGGGTGGGGGTGGGTGGGGTCTGGCATCTGTCACTGCAGGCCTGGGGCTGCAGAGTGAGGGAAGGGTGATTATGTGTTTAAAATTTATTAAAAACAGCATGTCTACTCTCTCTTTCTGTCTTTCTCTTTCTCTCTCTCTCTCCTTAACTCTTTGCTTCTTTCATTTTCTTTCTGACTGTGGAATAAAGCCTGAAGTCTCATTATCACAAACCAAGGAAGGTAAAGAGGGTAGGAGAACCAGGACCAAGACTGGATCTTATTCCTGATCAACTGGTCAGACACTGGGTGCAAAGCTTAACAGTGGTGGAGCACCTGGAGAGCCAAGGCACGGTGAAGAGAGAGCACAGATATATTGAGCACAACTGAAGAAAGTAATTGGAACCTAGTAGGGGGTTTGGGATCCTAGCAGATGGGCAGAGCCCAGGTTGGGGTAATCTTGGGGCAGGAGCTACTAGTCATGGCCTGCGTGACTATCCTTAAGGAAATTAGAGCTCCACATACCAAAACTGGGTTCAGGGACACAGCTCCAGGCTGAAGAGAAGGAGAACTACAGTCTAAAAAAGAGAGAATGACAAAAACTTGGGGACAGGAATGAGATAAGGAGCTCACATCTGAGAAATAAGACTTAAGGTGCAGGAAGAGTTACAGTGCAGCAAGCAGCACAAATAATCGTCGCTGGGGCAGTTGGCTCTGAATCTGAATCTAACCATCAACAGAGGAGTCTGGGAGTGGTCTGCTCTGAGACACTCATGCCACTGCGTTAAGGAGAGCTAAACCTCACTTGATTGGAAATGGAAAGATTGAGGTGGTTGAGAATTCTTCTCCCATGATTGGCTCAACATAGAAATTGGGATGAGATGGGGCTTACAGAAAAATGGCTCTAATGAAAGCCTTAGGGAAATAGAATCATGGGCAATGGCAATAGTCTGGGAGTGATACTACATTTGGAAGATATCTCCTGAGCAGGAATTTTTTAAAAGAGTGATACAAGTTCTATTCTCAGCTAAAGTTTCTCATTTTATGACATTCATAAAACTTCTCTTTAGTATGAATTGTCTAGTACATTATGTAATATAATAATGGTGGGGTTTTTCCACACCCATTCTTTCTAGTTTATAGTTTTTGATTTACAGTATACTACTAGCCAGGTTTCCTCATTTATCTCTTATGGAACTACTTCTTTTAAAACTCTGATGCTTGGTAGTATATTTCACCTTTTATTTGAACCTCCTACAGGAATATCTAAATGGCTGTCTTCAATATCTACAATATCATCACCATTCTGGACTCAGCCTCTACATTACTCTGAAAGTTGCAACTATTTAAACGAAGATGGGCTTTTGTGTTGCCATTCCTTAAAATAATTTTTTTTTTTTTTTTTTTTTTTGTGGTACGTGGGCCTCTCACTGTTGTGGCCTCTCCTGATGCGGAGCACAGGCTCCGGACGCGCAGGCTCAGCGGCTATGGCTCATGGGCCCAGCCGCTCCGCGGCATGTGGGATCTTCCTGGACCGGGGCACGAACCCGCGTCCCCTGCATCGGCAGGCGGACTATCAACCACTGAGCCACCAAGGAAGCCCAAAATAAATTTTTTGACCTAATAAAAATCTTTGTTAAAGTTAGAATCTAGGGCTTCCTGGTGGTGCAGTGGTTGAGAATCTGCCTGCCAATGCCGGAGACATGGATTCGAGCCCTGGTCTGGGAAGATCCCACATGCCGCGGAGCAACTGGGCGCATGAGGCACAACTACTGAGCCTGCGCGTCTGGATCCTGTGCTTCTCAACAAGAGAGGCCGCGACAGTGAGAGGCCCGCGCACCGCGATGAGTAGTGGCGCCCACTTGCCGCAACTAGAGAAAGCCCTCACACAGAAACGAAGACCCAACACAGCCAAAAATAAATAAATTAATAACAATCTCCTTTCTATGAATTTGAGCATCCTACCCACAATTAAAAAAAAAAATTAGAAGCTAGATAACTTCTGTTTTGCTTGAATTATTTCCATACCCAACAAAATTTCATTAGTCAATAATTTTTTTCCAATTATTCATATAACTTTCTGAGACACACTGGACTAATGAAAAACATTGTATCTCTATGGTGTTGGAAACCACAGTGCACTATGATTGCCTTTCTTCCTCCCACCCATATTCATTGGTCACAAAGAAAGCTCTGCAATTTCTCCTCCTTTCTACCAACACTAACAGTGCCTAACTCCAGCTTTCACTATCACTCACCTGAACATGTCACTCCTGACTAGTTTGCCTGCTTCCAGTTTCTTACATTTTTAATCTATATATATTCTGTTTACCTTTCTAAAACATATATGCATCAATATTTATTTCCTCTCCTTAAATAGTCACTAGTTTCTAACTGTCTACGAGACCAAAATCATACATCTTAGTGTGGCACAAAAACTCCTCAGAGTCTAGCCCTAACCAACTTATTTTTCCTGCTGCTTCTTTTATGTGACCTACTCTGGTCACATCAAAATACTTGCTCAATGTTGGTATGCCGTGACTTTGTTTGGATTAACTTCTCTCCTTGAGAACTCTTTATCCCTCTTTTCTTCTTATTACAAAGGTCCAGATCAAATGGCACCTGCTCCGGAAGGCCTGTCATGTCCTTCCCTTCCCTTTCTCCTCCCTCACTCAATCAAGTCATCCTTCATGTGTTCCCATGGTTCTTTGTATAGATCTCTCTTAATAGTATTCACTCTATCACATCAGTTATAATTCATACATCCTTTTCCTCCACTAGATCAGCTTCTGAAAATTATGTAACATACCTTATTAATATTTGAGGATTTAATATTTAAAAGGTGCTTATCACCTGCTAGGTACTCAATATGTATTAATTAAATGAATAAAAAATAAATAAATTCACATAAAACTTAATGCCATGATTGTGATAGTACTAGCCCTTTATCTTATTCTCATTCATGTTTAAATGAATTGAGGAGGATTTTTACAAAACACAGAGTTTAGGAGTTTTCATGATCTTCCATTGAGACAGCAATCTTAACAGTAATATAGAAGCTGCCTTCATACATACATACATACATATATACATACATACATACAATTATTCTGCTGAAGGTCATAAAAAGTCAAACATAATAAGCATTCACTAAAGGCTTACACAGTATTTCTGGAATCATTTATATACTTCACTGCATTGTGTAGATTTTTCATGTTGTTTGCTTTTAAATAACCTTGAATTGGTATGTCCACGGTAACCAGAACTGTGTACAAAGTCTAAGAAAATGTTACTGATTCTCTCCTTGAATTTCAAGAATCACTTCTCTGTGATGCTAAAAGCCTAAATTATTAAATTTTCCCTCTTTGAAAGTCTCCTTTAAAGGGAACTTTCTAATAATGAGATCATTTCTTATAAAACAGCAAAAATTACACAGCAGAGATTTTACATTTACAGTGGATAATCTATTAGCTGCAATCACAAGCTTCAGTATCTTATTTGTTAAAAAAATACCTCTCTTAGATTTAGTAAAATTTTCCCATTTAATTGCATTGTCTTGTAAAAACAAAAGATGACGGGACCTTAATTTAAAAAGGAGCGATGAGGATTCATTTCATAGCCTGTTATACAATCTTTCAAGCTCAAATATACCAACCAGGATAACAAAGGCTGCAACAATGAAGATATGATTTTGGAAGGCCCTATAAATAAACAATTGAGCATAGTAGAACTGAGACATTTATTCCTTTTACCAATGATACAGAGGGAAAATGCACACTACTTCAAAAAGACTTTTATGCATCCATAGATGAAAGTGTTGAAATTTGCTGCCAAAAGAAAGGATACGCAGAACCAAACTGGACTGTTGGGTATGATATCTACACTTGATATTAATGAATGTTTAATAAATGCCAAGCACTATTGTTCACCTGGGTTAGCTCAATTCATCCTCACAATAAATACTGGAGGTATTATCTCCATTATCTCCATTTTACAGAAGAGGAAATGGAAGCACAGAGAGGTTAGTAACTCTCCCAGGGCCACAACTCTAGCAGCTAGCAGAGCTGGGATTAAAACTTAGGAAGCCTGCTCTTGATCCCATGCTTTATACTTAGGACTGCACTTCCATGGTATATGCCTGAAGTAGTCCAGATGCTGAGCTAGACAGAACATAGATCTGAAACCTAAGGCAAATCTTATGTATCCATAGATATCAGGCTCTCTTTTCAGAAGGAAAAAATTGCCAAAGTTTATTTGAAAATTGGTAGTAAGGCCAAATTTTCTGTGATGGAAGATACATTTAATTTTATAGACAGAGAAACAATGCTTTTATTCATTTCCTGATTCCAACTACTAAAAGTACTGAATAAAATTTTTTGGACTCTTTTCTACTTGAAATAGCATATGGATCATATAATTTAAATATAGATTTTAACTCAAATTCTGATTATTGTGGATTATAGGAGGCCTTTTTATGTATGGAGAAACTAACACTTTAGAAGAAATAAAGTAACATATCCAAATAAATCTATTCTTGTTTACCTATGCGGTGTCAATCCCTTTAAAATTGCACCATTAAAGTAGATGACATTTAGGGCTTCCCTGGTGGCACAGTGGTTTAGAGTCCACCTGCCGATGCAGGGGACATGGGTTCGTGCCCCGGTCCGGGAAGATCCCACATGCCGCAGAGTGGCTGGGCCCGTGAGCCATGGCCACTGAGCCTGCGCGTCCCGAGCCTGTGCTCTGCAACGGGAGAGGCCACGACAGTGAGAGGCCCACGTACCACACACACACACAAAAAAGTAGATGATATTTGAACATTTTGGCACTAAAAGTATGAGACATTTTTCACACACACACACGCAGACACATACTCACACACACACAATTACGTTAAAAGAAGGTTTCATCCCCCCTATACAAAATTGATATATGAAAATCTTATTTACAAAATAGATGAATAATAGGAAGATATTAGAACTTAGATTTCCTTACTCCTAATCCATTATACCTCTTATGAAGAAGCATTAGTATCAAAAAGCATTTGTTAAGTATCATTATTATCTGAAATGGTGTGTTAAGAAAAAGAGCGTTAAATGATTATTCACATTTTTCCAAGAGGATGCAGACACTCGATGGGTCAGTGATGTGTGGAGGAATACGTGGACCTTCCCACACCCTTGTGTGAATGTCTTTATGAAAACACAAGAAAATGTAGGCTTGAGGGAGAGACTCAGAATTCAATAACTCTTGGACTGGACCTTTTTCTTACTTTCTATTGCCTCTTCATAAACTATTTTAGAAGGAGAAAATTATATTTTTCACTTTGCATCAAGCTTATTTCACCTTCCTTGTGAGAACATTACAAATCAAGTAAGATATGGCACTCAGCTTGAACTGGGAACTTCCTCATTAGCCAAGGCTTCCATCGAGTTATAAGGGGAAATTGGTAAAGACAGAAGCTATTCTAACTTTTGGGGTTTTTTAAACAAAAACATTATAATGCCATGTAATATCTCAAGACTAGGTCTAAGGAATAAATTCGTACAAAAGTTAATATGTGTTTAGCCTTGCCTATATAGAAACAGCTTTTACAATCCTGTTAGTTGCATTATATTCCATGATAAAAACAACCTCTATCCGGGCTTCCCTGGTGGCACAGTGGTTGAGAATCTGCCTGCCAATGCAGGGGACATGGGTTTGAGCCCTGGTCTGGGAAGATCCCACATGCCGCGGAGCAACTGGGCCCATGAGCCACAACTACTGAGCCTGCGCGTCTGGAGCCCGTGCTCCACAACAACAGAGGCTGCGATAGTGAGAGGCCCGCACACTGCGATGAAGAGTGGCCCCCGCTTGCCACAACTAGAGAAAGCCCACGCACAGAAACGAAGACCCAACACAGCCATAAATAAATACATTAAAAAAAAAAATCTCTGTCCATAATAATTACAGCACCATTGTAAGAAAAGATGGAAATAGGGAACCTGAAAATTCAACATTTCCCTAAATGTCAGTGGTCTTTTTTTCTCAAGAGTCACACCACAGAACTGTGGTCCCTAAATATGAATGACTAACATATATGTGTACTCTTTCTTTCACATCAAGTTGCAATTGAGCTCTTGGTGCAAGGGTTACCAAGAGAGATACCCCTACTCCTCTTCAACTTGACACGCATCAGTAGATGGGGATCCACCAAGGTCATAGAGATCATGCAGGAATGTCAAGAACACCAACTCTGACTATCTAAACATATCTCTGCCACAAAGAACCTGCAGAGAACACACGATATGAGAAACGGTACTATCCATTGCATATGAAGGGTCCATGTGAGCAGAACAGAAGGTGACTGCAAACCCAAATACTGAGGTCAATTTAACATATCTTCTGTGATAACCACTGAAAAAAGATGTGAGATGCTACAGAGTAGGCACAGCACTCTGAACAAAGAGAAGAGGAATGCAATCCAACACAGGTTCAAAATATCAGCTCATGTTTACCCTGATTCTGCTGAGTTCACCTCCTCATTCCCTCAGTCCCTGACCCCCTATGAAGCCCTTCCTACAAGGTGATCTCTTTGAGAGGATGACATTAAGATCACTGCCAAACCATTGAGCAGAAACTAGTCTGGCTGTATTTTAGGTTTTATTATAGAAGGCCAATTTATAGAATTATGGTTATATTATACACTTTCCTCTGATGAGCCATCATTTGCTGATCTATCCTGATTATAGAGTAATCACATTTGCTGCTTCTATTCCAAATGATTAGTGCTGGCTTTGTAACACAATACAGTGCTGTGATTGTCCTGAAACCACATTCATTATTAATCAAGGATGGTCACATGCCTGGATGACTCTATTCCAAAAGCATAAATAATCTATCAAGAATTGCCAAGGGGTGATTTTGCTTCCAACTTTGTTGGAATTATTTATTTTAAGATTTTTTTAGAGGCACTCAATTTCCTTCTTTTTAATAAAAAACATTTATTCTCCCATATAAGCAACCATTTTATAAATAACCTTCCTTTATGGTTAAAAATGGATCTAATACAGCTTATCTTCTCTCTCTGTACTGATTATTATGTGCAATTTATGACTCAAAATGATTGAAAAACGGATAAGAGCCTCATCCATGGGCAGACTGATCAAGAGCTAGTGTACTGTATGTGCTTATATATTCTACTGAAATGATCCAAGGGCAGACATGAGATGTTGTCCATTGTTAGCAATGTCTTTCTGTTGCAGAGTGAGGCTTTAATGTGAATTAAAGTTAAAAAAAAACTTCCCTGGTACAGTAAATTATGGTCTCAAAAGACTGTAATCTTGGAATAACAGACTGAATCCTCGTTGTAGGTACAGATGTGGTTTCTGGCAACCATGAGTTGCTTTCCAGGCAAACTTTCTTCTTCCAGAGAATTTGGTGTTTGATAGTCTCTGCAAGAAAGACCTTTCAGTTAACAATTTATAGACAAATAAGAATAAGGAATCTGAGTCTCCTTAGGCATTCTAGAATGATATATTCTTTGAAGGAAAAAAACTGCAAGGTGTTCTTTAGTAAAGAAACGAGTTAGTAAGGTAGATAGCTAGTGGGAAGCAGCCGCATAGCACAGGGAGATCAGCTCGGTGCTTTGTGACTGCCTGGAGGGGTGGGATAGGGAGGGTGGGAGGGAGGGAGACGCAAGAGGGAAGAGATATGGGAACATATGTATATATATATAACTGATTCATTTTGTTGTAAAGGAGAAACTAACACACCATTGTAAAGCAATTATACTCCAATAAAGATGTTTAAAAAAAAAGAAACGAGTTAAAATAACACAGTAAAATATATGCATAATTTTTTTAAAAAAATAGAAGCTGAATAAAACCAACTACTTTTCTTCCTTTTCTTTTTTTTTTTTTTTGCGGTACGCGGGTCTCTCACTGTTGTGGCCTATCCCATTGCGGAGCACAGGCTCCAGACACGCAGGCTCAGCGGCCACGGCTCACGGGCCTAGCTGCTCCGCGGCATGCGGGATCTTCCCGGACCGGGGCACAAACCCATGTCCCCTGCATCGGCAGGCAGACTCTCAACCACTGCGCCACCAGGGAAGCCCAAACCAACTACTTTTAATGCATCTGTAGAAACAGCATCTGAAGTGAAACTTCTGCTCAACAAATCACCTGGGAAAATGCTAGTTATTGTTTTAATTATTGTTTTATTTTGTTAAATTCACCATGTGTTTTCTCATAAAAGGTTCTTTTCAAAGAAAGAGTTTGAACTTTCCAATCACCTCATGCTCTCTTGAAATGGAAAGGAAAGTCAGAAGAATATTAATAATTGTGATAGTAAAAACAGTAATATATGATTTATAAAAGGAAAATAATAATATATGATTTTTTTTTTATATTTAAAATATATAAAGTATTATGTAAAACCTATTTTAAAATGATGGCATTACTCATTATAACTGCATGTTATTCTAGCAATTTGAGAAGCTTTATTCATAAGACTTAATATTCACCAACCTTCCAATGCCATCAACACTAAGATAACTTCCTCTTTTGCTGAAACTAATACTAACTTCTGCCACCTCTCACTAAAACAAGAAGAGGGCTATTAGAATGATTGGAACAGGATACAGTTTTCATAAGCACACTATATATTTACTGATGTATCAGATGTGCAGATACTTAATTTGTTTCTCTATATATGGACTTGGCTTCTATTTTGAGTTCCCATCTCTACTTGAAGGTAGAAAAATGAATTTAGTCACTTTTAAGTAAACTATTTAAATTTACTATTCTCTTGGTCATTTAAATTTTGAACTCAATCCTAGAGGATTTTTTCTTGAGGCTGATTTTCAGCTGTGAGTGTATTCAGTGGTGCAAAATTAATGAGGAGAGCTAGTCATTTCTCAGTCTTGAACCTCCCTCCCCATATGGATCCGCCGGGAGGCAGTATCTACCACCTGGCTTCCAGCTCATAGCCCATGCAGCCCCATCTGCCACCTCTAAGAACCCTTTTCACCTTTGAGGGCTCAGAGTCAAATCTGTACCACCTTTGGCCTCACCAGAAAATATCTGGCTATTCAGTTAGTTCTTTAGGGGATATGGACTATCTGAGGCTGCACTTTGTTTTAGTCCTGAGGCGGAGGATAGGGCAGTCCCTTCCTCCACCCTACGTACACATATACGCCAACATCAAGCTCTTTTCCTTATAGTTTTCTTCTCTTTCTTCCCAGCTCAGAGTATTCTTACATATTTGAATAACAAAGCAAAAACTGGTTCTGCCAGATCCCATCTCCATTCATATCTTTCCTGGACTATTCATTTTGATTTTATAAGGCAATAACGTGGCTTCCTTTAGTCTCTGATTTTGCACTCTTCTGGAGGTAGAGGCTACCATCTATGAGCTAAATGGGGAAGGTTACCACGTAAACACAAAGGTCAGGATGGCACCCATCTGTATCTAACTGTGTTATCATATAGCAGCTGCCTATAAGGTGTGCCATCTACTTAGGCACAGCCCCTTAGGAGTCAGTGCTCACCAAAGGCCATCAGATAAGGGATCAGACACCAAGTCACTGGTAATTAAAGAATATACTGAACTTAGTTCTCTAAATGGAGAGAGCCCTCTGAAAAACCTTTTCAAACAGGTCTCATTTGACCTACAAACCTGAAGACTTTCAGTGGGAATGGTCCCAGCCCCACCCTCCTATGGGCTGGCTCAGGGTTATACTGCAGATGCCCGTACCAAATGCTAGCAAGTGGGGACACAGGGCAGTCAGCTACTTGCTGGACTTCAGGTCCTTCCTTCAAGGCTTGGATGGGCTGCAATGCATCTGTGGAAAGATCTTGAGCAGGCAGGGCTTTATCAAGCTAGACAGGTAGGAAACAAGATCAGATGCCATAACTTTGCCTTTATCTCTTTACATTTCACTGATTAAAAAGGACCTCTTAGGATGGATGGATAGATAGATAGATAAATAAATAAAAGAGAGGGCCCAGAATGAGTGCCAGTTTCTTGCTACTTATTCAGTGTTTACACACCTTGCGTCCATATTTAAACTTACAAACTAAAACAGAAACATGTTTCTGCCTACCTAATGCAATTATCTCTTGTATAAGATACGCTCATCATCTATTAAAAAAGAGAAGACCCAAATAAGTCACTGTTTCCATCTTGAAGTAATGCTCATTCTTCTTCCAGTAAAGTCACAATCCCCCTTTGATATTTTTCAGCTAAAGATTACTAGATTCACAGCTACCAATAAATCTAATTAAATAGTAGGGACAGGAGAGATGGGAAAGTTTAGTTAATATGTACAAATATCATCAAAATAAAGCAAGAAAAATATATGCATAGTTACTCTAATCCTCATTTTTTACATTTGATTACAAGGTTGTGGTTGATAATTATAACCTTTTTTTTTAGTATCGATTCCATGTTCTCTTTTCTCTCTGCCAGCCCCCAGGTGGACATGGCTCTTTATGATTCATACCTTCATTGCTAAAGGAACTTAGCTCTTAATTATCTTCTCTGTATTGCTATAATCCTCACCTAACTTTTACTACTGGGTATAGAAGTACTAAAAGTCACTCCAGGAATCCTAGTGAGAATCCTAGTTTCTCACTCCCACTGTGAAGCACAAACACTATTTATTTTTGATAATCAGAATCAAGATCCCCAGCGAATACAATAAACTCCTTCTTTCCCTGTTGGTAAAGAGGAACTAGAAGCTCCAAATGGCCAGATAGCAGTCTCAACACCTAGTTCAATGCTTCCTCATGAAATCCTATGTTAACTGTTAACAACACCTCCAAATCAACAGAATCCAAAGTAGTAAGCATAGAAGCAGAAAATCTATAAGAGAGTCATTGATAGTAATGAGAGGAGTCATGACCACTTCTGCCCCTTGGTTCTACATCCATGATTTCTGGCTAAGAAAGAAACACACATACTGGTAACAGTTGAAAGCATTTACTGCATCTTATAGAAGAGGACCCCATCCTCAAAGATGTTATCGAACTGACTCCATAATTGAGTATTTAATAGGGCATTCCCTCACACTATCAGGCCATTTACTGCTATATGGTAAATGGCAAGACAGTGAATCTTTTGTTAAAGTACAGAATACCCTGGTGGTGAATAAGGCACTTAAAATCTGTGGATTATTCTAAAATTTATATGCACAAGCCATAAAGTAGAAAAAACAAGTTTGAAAAAAAGAATAAAGTGAAAGGAACCACTCTACCCAATATTAAGGCCTACTGTATAGTTGTGGTAATCAAAACAGTGTGGTATTGGTGGAAGGACAGATACATAGATAAATGAAACAGAATAAAGAATCCAGAAATAGACCTACACACATATAGCCAGTTGATTTCTAACAAGAGTGAAAAAGCAATTCAATGGAAGAAGAATAGACTTTTCAACAAATGATACTGAAACATCCACAGGCACACACATACGAAAAGTGAACCTCAACCTAAACTTTGTATCTTTTACAAAAATTAACTCAAAGTAGATCACAGGTTAAATATACAATGAAACTATAGAAGTTTTAGAAAAATAACATAGGAAAAAAGTCCTTGGGATCTATCTAGTCTAAGCAAAGAATTTGTAGACTTGATAACAAAAGCATGATCCATAAAAGGAAAAATTGATCATTGGACCTCATCAAAATTAAAAACTTTTGCTTTGTGAAACATCCTATTGAAGGTATAAAAAGAAAATTTCTATTCTGGGAGAAAATACTTGCAAACCGCATATATGACAAAGGATTATTATTTAGAATTCTCAAAATATAAAGAACTCTCAAAACTCAACAATTTAAAAAAGAAGAAACAAACCAATTAGAAAATGGACAAAAGATATGAATAGCTATTTCACTCAAGAGGATATACAAAAAATAAGTAGGCACATCATGAAAAGATACTCAACATCATTAGCTATTAGGGAAATGCAAATTAAAATCACAATAAGATATTACTATACATCTATCAGAATGGCTAATACAAAAAGTAGTGATAACACCAAATGCTGTGGAGAATGGAAAGAAACTAGGTCATTCATTCATTTTTTTTTTCTGGTGGAATGGAAAATGATACAGCCACTATGGAAAATAGCTGGCAGTTTTCTATAAAACTAAACGTTCAATTTCCATATGACCTAGCAATTGCACTCTTGGGCACTTATCACAGAGAAATGAAAACTTACATTCACACAATCTACACAGGAATGTTCATAGTCCAAAACTGGAAGCAATCCACATGCCTTTCAATAAGTGAATGGTTAAACAAACTGTGATACCTTCATACTGCAGAGTATTACTCAGCAATAAAAAGGAATGAACTATTGATACATGCAACAACTTGGATAAAATACCAGGGAATTATACTGAGTGAAAAAAGCTACTCCCCAATGGTCATATGCTCTATCATTTCATTTATATTATATTTTTGAAATAAAATTATAGAAATGGAGAAGAGATTAGTGATTGCCTAGAGTCAAGGAGTAGAGGTGTGAAGAGAGGTGGTTGTGGCTATAAAAGGGCAGCATAAGGGATCCTTGTGCCAATGAAATATTCTGTATCTTGACTATATCAATGTCAATATCCTAGTTGTGATGATACTGATGGCAAAAGCATGACAAGGTAGAAAAGCAAATCTACATCTTGAGTAAATACCTGTTCCAGGGGAGCCAAACTGCTGTCCTCTCCATGAAATAGGGGTATAGTGCAATCAACCTATATCAGACACCTGGCTGGTACTCTTGAGGGAATGGTACCACACTGGAGGCTCAATACTAGACTCTACTGTTGAAAGGTTAGGTATTCTGCAGGCATGTTATCCAAGTTAACCTCAGTGAAGAGAAACTCCTATAGTCAAGGCCATGCATAACCTCCATCCCTCCACACCGATTCTTTGTGAGTTCACTGAGCAAGCATTCAAGTTTATAAGCAACAACTGACTCTCATCCATGGAATGGCTCCTCTTGTCCACCCAACTATTGAGAACTTCCTCTGCAGTGGGTGCTCTTTGCTATCCTACCTTCTTTTCTGCTACCATATAACATTTCTTTAAAACTTTTGTGTGTCATTTGTTTTCTTTGAGTCACTTTCATAGCTCATCCAAATGGGAATTCTCTTATTTTCATTTTGTTTTTGCTCAACCTGACATTCTCAACTTTTAATTAGGAAACCTTACTCATTCACATTATAGTGAATTAGCAAAAGGAAATAAAGTAAATAAATGTAATAACAAGAAACATGCTAATGTGGTTGGTATACCAACTATGTCCAAAAATAGCATCTTTGCCTGAGAATTATGCCTAAAAGCTTATAATTTCACGTCTATAGTACACCTAAATATAAAGCTATTGAAAAAATACTAGTTACTAGGCTAGTTGTCTAGCTTTGAATCACAAAATATAGTTACTATAGTGTTTAACTAATATGTTTCATACATTAAAATTATTACAAGGTAAATACAGCTTCATGTCTCAGTTATCTTTGGGGTTTTTGAATAACATTTACAAATTTATTTTCACCATTAAATAATGTCAGAGAGCAGATAGAACAGTATCACCAAACTCATTTTAT
This sequence comes from Phocoena phocoena, assembly GCF_963924675.1. Classification (NCBI taxonomy): domain Eukaryota; kingdom Metazoa; phylum Chordata; class Mammalia; order Artiodactyla; family Phocoenidae; genus Phocoena; species Phocoena phocoena. Next base: position 35,814,250 of record NC_089222.1, on the reverse strand, counting down.
GAATGAGAAAAATGAGACAAGTAAGCAGTTGGGTACTTATGTCTGAGGCTGAGGCTGAGTGAGGTCTGGGCTAAGCCTTAATAGGGAAAATGATCAACATAAAATGATATTTAAAGTTATGAAATTGAAAAGGACTCCAAAGGAAAGGATGCAGGCAAAGAAAGGGAAGCCAAAGAACTAAGTCTTGAGGAGTAGCAAAATTTAGGTGGCAGGTTGCTGAGACGCAACAGGGAAAAGAGTCTGAGAAAAGGCATCTAGACAGACAGTCACATCAGTCTCCTGGAAGGCATGTGCAGAAAATGTTTCAAGAAAGAGAGATCAACTGTGTAATGTGTTAGAGGGAAGCCTAAAAATTCACGAGTGGCTTTAGCCACGTGGAAGACATGATGACGTGGAAGAAACCTTGCTCTGCTCCCTTCCAAACAGCTTCCCAAAGGAGACACATATATAGCAGCCAGAGGGCCCATGCATCCTTCAAGGGAATCTAGTCGCTTAGGTTATATGGCAAAGAGAGACGTAATAATGATAATGAAAAAACAACTCTGGATTGAGTATTTACTCTGTCTGGCACTGTGTTAGGCATTTAGAAGGTATTAACTTGGTCGATGAGGAGGTTACTACCTATCAATTTGCAGCTGAAGAAATTACCTGCTGGTTTGCCTATGAGGAAACTGAGGTTCAGAGAAGTTAAATGATATCTCCAAGCTATTTAGTTAATAAATAGTAGAGCCAAATTTCTATCTGAAGCTTCTTCATCAACGTTTACACATTCTACTCTATCATAATTAAATATTGATAGAGATATGCATCTAGTTACATGTATGTGTCATTATAACAATAATTCCAAAAACACAAAGAGGATGAAAAGAGAAAAACCCAGAGGCAAAGTTTTATACTAGAAGTGACAAAGCCACTGGGGAAACCTGTCTTCAAACCAGATTGTGTTGATTACTTTCTAAATAACTTGGACATTTTGAAGAAAAAAATAGCTACATTTATAAATAGCTCAGGTATCTCTCCATAATATCATTAGGAGAACTGTTCCACCTAATTAAATGAAGACAAGCTTGTTTCCATAAATACACACATACTGACACAAACTTCTAGGATTATTAAGGATGCCAGATATTCACCAATCATTGTCAGAAGTCAACCTTCCATAAATAAATCAACATGCATTTTTCTACCCTGTACCTATCTGCACAGGATGGAACTGAGTTCACTGTAGTTTAACAATCTCTCCTCCTGTCCTTGTCTGTCTCTCTCTACGTATATATACATATATGCATCACATTTATAATATTCCATATTCTCTATGTATATTTAGAATAACTTACATATATATATTTCTAGAGAGAATGTGGAGAGAATATATATTGAGAGAGATTCAGCAATTAAAGCTATTTTACCACTGCTGGGAATCTTATTCACAGGTACTTTAGTTATTTTCTTATTCACTGAGATTATATTTTCCACAGGTTTGTTTTGTTTTTCTTTGCAGTAATTTACTGCAGAAAGTTTACTATTTAATAACAGACAGAACCTCACTCATGAACAAATCAAACTGATAAAAATGTCTGCTTAGGGTATTTTCTTCCAATTGCAAATCCTACGCAGTGTTAAAATGCATGTGGGTGATATGGGTATGATTTACTGCCCTTTCTTTTCATTATTCCTGTAAGCCTTCTTTTAATTTATTTATATGAGTTGCTTCCAGTAAGCAATCACTTAGTGCTACTGTAAATACAAAACTAAAGAAAATATGAAATGAAAATATAAGCTTTAGGAAATCACATTTGACCACAACAAAATTTCACTGTAAATTATATCATAGAAGAAAATGTTCATGGCTTTTATACAAAATATTTCAATAATATAAAAAGCCAAAGGAATTAATTTAAGATTATAATTATAAATTTGATGTTGGCATTGTTTTTAAAATAAAGAAAAAAAGGAACTAACTTTTGATTATCCATTACATAAAGCAATTTTAACAGATATTTTATTCAGCAGATATGTATTCAGATTCTACTATGGACCAGGTACTATACTAGGCACTAAGAGTGCATCAGAAAAAACAATAGTAAAACCCCACATACTTGTGGAGGTTTAATTCTCCAAACAACCTGTATCTACAGTATTATTATCTCTGTTTTCTAGATAAGAAAACTCAAGCATAGAGAAACTAATCAATTTGCCTAAGTTTGCACATTTAGGTAAGGGGCAAACAGAAATCTGAATCTGAAATTCACTCTCTTTTCTACTGCGCTACATACAACATGCTCCTCATTACATTTCAACTGCCTGAAATTAACAAAAGATTTATAGATCCACTTTTTAACTCCCCAGAATAAGCCAGAAATTTAACACAATATCAATAAAAATAACATTAGTGGGTTTTTCTGGAGTTAGACAAGTTGATTATAAAATTCAGAAAGAAAAGCAAACAATCAAGAACAGCCAGGAAATCCCTAAATAACATGTACACTGTGAGCCAACTAGCCATACCAGAATGAAAAATATTATAAAATGTCTACAGTTAAAACAGTATAGTATTTATGATTAACTACACCAATGAAAAAGGATAGAAAATAAAAAGAGATCTAACTACATATAGATCTATCATATGAAATTCATTATGTTTATGGATATATAATTTATATACCATGAAATTCACCCATCTGAAGTTTGTAATTCATTGTTTTATGGTATATTCACAGAGTTGAGCAAGAGACACTACATTCTAATTTTAGCACATCCCATTAGCAGTCAGTTACTATTCCCCAGCTCATCCCCAAACTCAGGAGATTAGACAACGACTAATTTTTTTTTAAGTCTCTATAAATTTGCCTCTTCTAGACACTTCATGTGAAATGACATTATCCAATAACCAGTCTTTTGTACCAGGCTTCTTTCATTTAGCATAATGTTTTCAAGGTTCATCCATGCCATAGCATGTATCAGTACTTCGTTTTTCAAATTGCTGAACAACTTTGTATTTTATGGATATATCATATTTGTTTATCCATTCATCACTTGCTGGACATTTGAGCTGTTTTCCATTTTGGGCTATTATGAAGAGAACATCTATGAAAATTCATTTTTAAGATTTTGTAAATACTTATCTTGGTATTTTTCTTGAATATATACTTAGGAGTGGAATTTCTGGCTCATACATAACTCTATATTTAACATTTTGAGAAACTGCCAAACTGTATTCACAATCAGCTGTACCATTTTACATTCCCATCAGCAGTGAATAATGCTTCCAACTTTTCTACATCCTCACCAACACTTGTTATTATTGGTCTTTTTTGTTATAGACATCCTAGTGAATGTGAAATGTAGGTATCTCAAGGTTCAGATTTACTTTTCCCTAATAATGATGTTGAATATATTTTCATTTACTTATTGTTTGTACATATTTTTAGAAAATTATCTATTCAGATCCTTTGCCCATTTTAAAATTGGATTATTTATCTTTCTATTATTAAGCTGTCAAATTTTTTTAAATTTGGGGAAAAACGTCCCTTATCAGATAGATATATGATTTGCAAACATTTTATCCCATTCTGTGGAATGTTCTTTCACTTTCTTGATGGTATCATTTGCAGTACAAAGTTTTTTTATTTTGATGAAATCTAATTTATCCTATTTTTTTCTTTTGTTGGTTTGCTTTTGGGAAAAAAGAAAAACCACTGCCTAACCCAAGATAATGAAAATATACTTTTATGTTTTCTTCTAAGACTTTTATAATTTTAGCTCTTATACTTAGGTCTATGATCCATTTTGAGTGAATTTTTGTGTATAGTGAGAAGTAGAGGTCCAACTTCATTCTTTTGCATATGGATATCCAGTTGTCTCAGTCCCAGTTGAAAAAAAAAAAAACAATTTTTTCCCCATTGAATGGTCTGGGAACCCTTGTTAAAATAAATTGACAGTAAATCTAACGGCTTATTTCTAGACTCTCAATTCTATTCCATTGATGTATATATCATCCTTATACCCATCCCACACTTTCTTGATTACTGTAGTTTTGTAGTAAGTTTTGAAATCAGGAACAACTGTGTTCTTCAGTTTTATGCTTCTTTCAAGATTATTTTGGCTATTCTGGGTCTCTTGCATTTCCATTTGAATTTTAGAAGCTAATTCACAATCTATGAAAAAAATTAAGCCAGCTATGGTTTTCATAGGGATTGCATTAAATCTAGAGATCAATTTTGGGAGCACTGCCATATTAATAAGTCTACCATACCACAACAATGGGATGTCTTTCTACTTATTTAGATCTTTTTAAATTTTATTCAGCATTTTTTAGGTTTTAATATACAAGCCTTGTACTTCTTTCCTTAAGTTTATTCCTAAGTATTTTATTCTTTTTGATGGTATTATAACTGGAATTTTTAATTCATTTTTAGATTCTTTAATGCAAGTGCATAGAAATACAATTGATTTTTGTGTGTATTCTGCAACCTTATTGAAATTGTTTATTCATTCATTACGTTTTTTTTTTTTTCTTTTTGTGGATTCCTCAGGATTTTCTCTATGCAAGATCAGGCCATCTGTGAATAGAGATAGTTTTACTTCTTTCTTTCCAAAATCTGGATACCGTTTATTTCTTTTCTTTCTTAATTGCCCTTGTTACAACATCTAGTATAGTGTTAAATGGAAGTGACAAGAAGAGACTTTCTTGTCTTGTTCTTGATTTGTTGTCTTGTTTCTGATTGTTGTCTTCAGTCTTTTACCATTAAATGTGAGGTTAGCTGGTTTTTATAGATGTCTTTTAGTAGACTGATGAAGTTCCAATCTATTTTTAGTTTGTTGAATGTTTTTATTATGAAAGAGTATTATATTTTGTCAAGTGCTTTTTTTCTGCATCTACTGAGATGACCATGCAATTTTGTTCTTTATTCCATTAATAGGGTATATTAAATTAATTGATTTTGGAATGGTAATCCAACCTTGTATTCCTGGACCATGGTATATAATTCTTTTTGTATCTTTTGTATCTTTTGTATCTTTCTTGTTGAGGATTTTTGCAACTATATGAGACACACTGTTCTATAGTTTTCTTTTTTTCTGTTATTTTTGTCTGGTTTTGATATCAGGCTGATAGTGCACTTAGAGAATGAGTTGGGAAGTATTCCCTCCACTTCTATTGATTGAAAGAGTCTGTGACAGTTTAGTAATAATTCTTCTTTAAATATTTGGTAGAATACACCAGTAAAGACATCTGACCTAGGTTTTTCTTTGTGGGAATTTTTTTTTAATTACTAGTTCAATCTTATTACTTGCTATTTGTTTACTCACATTATCTGTTCTTGATTGAGTATCATAGTTTGTCTTTCTAGAAATTTGTTCACCTAAGTTATTCAATTTGTTGGCATATCTAACTAGCTGTTCAAAGTATTCCTTTTCAATCCTTTTTATTTCTGTAAGATCAGTAATGATGTCTCCTCTTTTTTCTTCTTTTGTCTTTAATAATTTGAGTCTTCCCTCTGTCAATTTTGTTGATCTTTTCAAAGAACCAGTTTTTGGATTTATTAATTTCTTTTTTTACTGTTCTATTTTCTATTATATTTATTCTATTATAATCTTTAATATTTCTTTCTTTTTCCTATCTTTGGATGTGTTTTGCTCTTCTTTTATAGTTTCTTTAGGTGGAAAGTTAGGTTACATATTAAAAATCTTTCTTACTTTTTATTTAGGCATTTACAAGTATAAATTTCCCACTGAGTACTGTTTTAGCTGCATCTCACAGTTTTTGGCCTTCTGTGTTTTGTTTTTATTAATCTAAAAGTATCTTCTTATTTCCTTGGTGAGTTCTTCTTTGACTCACTGGTTATTTAGGAATATGTTGTTTAATTTCCACATATTTATGAATGTCCCAAAGTTTTTTATTCTGATATTTATTTCTAATTTAAATCCATTGTAGTTGGGGCACATACTTTATATAATTCTAACCCTTTTATATTTATTGAGGCTTGTTTTATGGGTTAACATATGGTCTATTCTGGAGAATATTCCACATATTTATGAGGTAAATGTGTATTCTGCTGTTGTTGGGTGAAGTGTTCTATGGACATGTATTAGGTCCACTTGGTATATAATGTTGTTCAAGTCTTTTCTTGTTGTTCAATTCTTGTATTCCTCTCTAGTTGTTCTATCCATTATTGAAAGTGGGTTATGAAAGTCTCTAAATATTATTGTTGAAATATCTAGTTCTTCATTTCTGTGTTCTTGCTTTGTGTATTGTTTATATATATATATATATACATATATATATATACACACACACACACACACACACACACGTATATATGTTTGTAATCATTATCTTCTTGATGAATTGACACTTTTATCATTATAAAACATCTCTTTTTATCTCTAACAACAAGTTTTGTTTTAAAGTCTATTTTCTCTGAGTTTAGTATAGCCACTTCAGCTTTCTTATGGTTACAGTTTGCACGCTATATCTTTTTCTATTCTTTTCCTTTCAATCAATTTGTACATTTTTTAATCTAAAGTTTATCTTCTATAGACAGCATATAATAGACTCTCATCTTTGTATCCAAATTGACAATTAATGACTTTTTATTGGATTGATTTATGCATTCACATTTAACGTTATTTTGATATGGTTGGATTTAAGTTTACATTTTGCTTTGTATAATTTTTCTCTACTATTTGTTCCTCTGTATATTCTTTTGCCTTTTATACCTTTTGAAAATATTTTGTAGTGTTAATTCCTTTAATGGTTTTTAAATTATATTTTAAAAATTATTTTCTTAGTTGTTACTTTATGGCTTATAATATATACATTAGCTTATCAAAACCTACTTTAGATAAATACTAACTTAATTCTAGTTAGGTATATAAACTTCACTCTTATATAGCTCTATCTCCTGTTTTTTTTATATTATATTTATGACAAACCCAAGAATATATTGCAAAAATCATTACATTATATAATATTATGCCTTTTAGAGAACCTGAAAGAGTGTATATTTATAGAGTTTGTGTTATTACCCATCTTAGATACTATTTCTGGTTATTTTTATTTGTTTCTATGGATTTGAGTTGCCATCTAGTGTCTAAAACAGCTCTTGCTTTCACCCCAGAGAACTTCTTTTAGTGATTCTTGTAAGGTAGTTCTATAATCAATGAATTTGCTCAGCTTTTGCTTTTATGTGTTATCTTTATTTTGTCTTCATTTTGCAAAGATAGTTTTGCTGGATATAAGATTCTTAGTAGGCACTTTTTTTCTTCTTTCAGCATATTTTTTTTGTTGAGAAGTCAGCTGTTAATCTTATTGGTGCTCCCTTGTATGTGATGAGACACTTTTCTCTTACTGTTTCTAATATTTTACCTTTGTCTTTGTCTTTCAACTTTTTGTCTATGGTGCATGGATATGGATCTCTTTGTGGTTATCAAAGTTTGCTGAACCTCTTAGATATACAGATTGGTGTTTTACATCAAATTGGGATGTTTTCAGCCATTATTTCTTCATATTTTTCTGCTCCTTTCTCTTTTTCCTCTCCTTCACGTATTCCCATTTCACATATCTTGATGCACTTAAAAGCATCCCACATTTCTTTGAAGCTCTCTTTATTTTTCTCTATCATATTTTCCCCTCTGTTACTCTCACTGCATAATCTCTATCAATCTATCCTCAGCTTCATGGATTCTCTCTCCTACAAGCTCGAATCTCCTGTTAAGCCCTTCAGTGATCTCTTCACTTCAGTTATTATATTTTCCAACTCTAGAATTTTCATTTGGATCTTTTTAAATGATTTCTACCACTTGATGTGACATCGACACTATACCTTTTTTTTAATTCTTTAACATGATTTCCTATAGTTTTTAAACATATCTACATAGCTTCTTTAAATTCTTTGTCTGATAAGTCTGATATTTAGACCTGCTAAGTATTCTTTGGAGTTTACATTGTCTGCTTTTGTTCCTGAGTATGGGTCACACTTTCCTGTTTCTTTGCCTGTCTCATAATCTTTGCCAAAGGCTGGAAATTCTTGATAATATATTGTAACCATTTTGAATACTGATTTCCATCCCCAAAGTTTATTGATGTTATTTGTTTGTTTAACTTTTTAGTAACATGGCTAGACTAATTTAGTCAAGTCTATTTTCCCCACAGTATGCAGTTTTTGACATCACATTTAAGGAAGCACAAACCCTTCTGTATGTGTTCTCTGGGATACACATACAGTCTTCCTCAGTATGAGGGATGATTGTGATTTCTGCTTGCTCTCTTTGACTGTCTCTTTCCCATTGGTCTTCTTGTATTGGTATCACATGCCACTCTTCACCTCTACAAATTTCTAGCTAATTATTTTATTTTTAAAAAATAATTGTTGAACCAATTGTTTCACAGTCTGATCCAAATGAAATCAAGCCCTTTTATGGGGATGGGTTGTTGTCAGGAAGTTTCTTTTTAGATAAGTATTCCAACTAATAAATGAGAAATTTAGAAAGATTTAGATTCACTCTAATGAATGAATAGATTTATGCAATGAATGTCAACGGCTGCTAAAATCCTAAAAAAAGTGGCAACCAGGTATTATGTATCTCCAAACTGAAGGACACATCTTGCATCTTTAAAATATTCTTCTAAAAGAAAAAAAAGTCTTAGTAAACCTTTAGATCTAAGTACAATGTTTTTGAAAATATAAAGAGAAACTTGTTAAATTACACCACAGGAATACATTCAAGAAAAACCAAATGTTGGCAACCCACAGATCATTCCCTTTCTTCAACAAGTAAATCACAGATAAAAAAACAAAACAAAACAAACATGTGAAGAGGATAACCTAGATATTGTTAGAGCCCTATGTCAATTGGAATTTTGCATCTTATATAGATCCTGATTCTAACAATCTGCAAAACAAAATGAGACAATCAAGGAAATTTTCAACACATTAAATACTGTTTATCATATCATGTAATTATATTTAATTATTTTTAGGTAGCATAGCTTGGAGGTATTGCAGGTTTGGTTCCAGACTACTGCAATAGAGTGAATACTGTAATAAAGTGAGTCACATGAATTTTTTAGTTCTCAGTACATATTAAAGTTAGGTTCATGCTATACTGTAGTCTATAAGTGTGCAATAATAGCATTATATCTAAAAAACCAATGTATGTACCTTATTTAAAAATATTTTATTGCCAAACAATTAAAATAATAACATCAAAGATCACAGATCACAGTGATAACAAATGTAACAACATAATAATAAATATAAGACTAATGAAGAAGTTTGAAATATTGCAAGAATTACCAAAATGTTACACAGAAACATAAAGTGAACAAATGCTGTTGGAAAAAATGTCACCAGTAGAATTACTTGATGCAGGGTTGCCACAAACTATCAATTGGTAAAAAAAACAATATCTGCAAAGTGCAATAAAACAAGGTATGCATGTATAATTATCTTATAGTGACCTATGTCTTTAAAAGTATTCTTACCTTTAGAGATACATACCAAAATATTTACAGATAAAATGATAAGATGTGGGGCATATAATTCAAAATGATCCATAGATAAGGAATGTGCAGGATAAAGATGAAAAAAATTGGTCATGAATTGATAACTATTGAAACTGGTAATGGATTCATGGGTCCCTTACATTATTTTGAAATTTTCCATAATAAGGAGTTAAAAATAAGCAACAAATATTTACTAACTACCAACAATGTACTCATCATTGTGTTAAGCAATGTGGAATAATGAAAGAACTATATACATCATGATTTCTGACCACAGGAAACTTTTGATCTAATCCAGGTGACAATACTAAAAGTCATGAGATAACAAGAATCAATGGAATTAACAGTTAAAATATTTGGCACAGATTGTATGCATCCAGAGGAGAATTAAGTTCCTGAGGTCTGGAAAATTTAGGGGAAACTTTAGAAGAGAAGAGATTCAAACTGGCATTTTAAAGGATGAGACAAATCTGAACAGATAAAAGGAATAGAGAAGAGCTTGGGCAGTTTACTAGATTCTATAAAGGTTAATAAGTAAAAATCTCCTCTTACTTATTTTGTTTGGGATATACTTCCCAATGCTTCACCCCTGGGCTCTCAAAAGTAAACTAAAGAGATATGAAGATTTAGGAGTTCTCTTTTGAATTAATCTCTGAATATTAAATTATGCAAATTTCATTGAGTACATATAGTCCCTCTGTCATCATATTCTTAAAAGTCATCTGTTGTTCTCTTGTAGAAACACCAGCTCTTCTCAGTAAAAACCAAAGTGAACCATGTATTTCAAATAAGACTAAAGATGGAGTCTCTCCCTGAACACACTGCCGAAGGAAATCGTTATAAAAAACATCCAAGACTTGAATGTATTTTTATTCACAGCACATTAGCACAAAATTAGCACACAATAGAAGGTAAGTTTTGATCAATTCAAAGAGAATGCATGTCAAGAGCAACTAATGATGGCCCCATTATACCTCCCAAACATGTTAAGAGAAATGTTTCTTCCAATTTTTCAGTTTAAGCATAATTACTCTAACCACTAAGTTATTCTCTTGCTAGGAAAACAAACAAACTTACATGCTTACCCCAAACTACCTAGTAGAACAGGTGTGAAATTGAGACCTAAAGAGGCTAAGTAATTTACCCAAATCCACAGTTAGTAGATAATAAAATCAGGAATAGTACAAAATAGATTATTAACTACTGAATATATAACAAAATGTAAAACACTTTTTACATTATGTATGATTTCTCCTCTTAAATTACACTCTAATCCTCACCTATTTTATCACACACTTTTACAGACACATATAAGGACTTACTTCATCCAACAGAAAATAGTTTCACTTGATAAACTAAGCCATTCTTGAATGTAAATACTATAAAACTATGACACTGAACATTAGGTGCCCACTCATCAATCATGCCATACTTCCTGCTAATAGAATCACAGGTTTGTTCATATGCTTCCAGGAGGGTTAGACCCCAAGGATGAATCTCAATTAATTTAGAGCAGTGGTGATCAAGGTCACAATGTCCAATGTTATAAAAATAAATATCAGTAACATGAGAATACTTTTATAAAAATTTTTTACTTTATATTGGACTACAGTTGATTTATAATTTTGTTAATTTCAGGTGTACGGCAAAGTGATTCAGTTATAAATATATATATTTTATATATATATATATATATATATATATATATATCTTCTTTTTCAAATTCTTTTCCCATTTAGGTTATTACAGAATATAGAGCAGAGTTCCCTGAGCTATACAGTAGGTCTCGTTGGTTATCTCTTTTATTGTTTTATTCAAGTATTTATTTATTTGGCCACACCACATGGCTCGCAGGATCTTAGTTCCCTGACCAGGGAGGAGTCTTAACCACTGGACTGCTAGGGAATCCCCGGTTACCTATTTTAAATACAGTACTGTGTATATGTCAATCCCAAACTCCCAATTTATCCCTCCCCGCCACCTTTCCCCTTTGGTAACCATAAGTTCATTCTCTAAGTCTGTGATTCTGTTTCTCTTTCATAAATAAGTTCATTTATATCATTTTCTTTTTTAGATTCTTCATATAAGTGATATCATATGATATTTGTCTTTTTCTGTCTGACTTTCTTCACTTAGTATGAGAATACTTTGAAAACATCAAAATTATTTTCATAAAATAATTGATCAATTATTAATAATGCACTAATTACCTTTTTCACTGTGTTGACATATGAACTGATGGTGCAAAAGCAGTGGTGGTTTGTAAGCACCTCAGCACAAAGCAAGGCAATGGCCCAAACTGTGCCAGAAACCATTTTATTGTTCACCACCAAACACTCAAAGTAAAAAAAGAAAGAACCGAAAAGAAAACCTGTTTCACTTGAGAATTTCCTATATGATGTAGTAAAAATTATTAATTCCATTAAATTTTGACTCCTGAATACCTGTCATTTTAACTTTCTTTGTGACAAAATAAACCATTAATATGTAATGGGTTTACTGTTATACACATCAAGCACTTCTGCTGCATTCTAAAGTGCAATGATTTGTTCAAAGAAAAGCATTTGTGTGACTGAGTGGAGAGTTGAATTAACCACCTTTTTCATGGAACAGCGTTTTGAAAGATGACTCACAAACTATGGTTTCCAGACTTCGGTATTTGCAGACATTTTCTCAATAATAAATCAAGTGGGTCTCTCACTTCAAGGAAATTGGTTGTTAACATTAATTGTCAATTATAAAATTTGAACTTTCAAGTGAACTTTCAAATTTTGGAAAGCATACCCTCTGCTGTGAGCATGCACAGCTTCCCAAGACTGAAAAGACTTATGACAAGATCAGTGGTAATATTAAAAATGTGAGGATATGATATTTTGATATTGTATAAGGAAATGTGTCAACATTGCAAGATCTGTATAATCAGAGAGCAAATAATTTATAAATGACCAATCTGACATATTATAAAATCATGCATATGTAAAATATCCATTCAAAATGCAAAACAGACCAATAGATTTTAATGTAACAATGTAAGGAAAATTAACTGATAAGGCTTCAGATTCCACCTTAAAAATAACCTCTAAGATACTAAAACTTATGCAGTAGTATCTAAAAGTAGTATCTTAAAGTACCCCTCCCTTTCTAACTACATATGTCTGTGAGGCTGGATTTTCTTCATATACTTCAATCAAAACAACATATCACAAAAGACTGAATGCTGAAACAGACATGAGAATTTAGATATTTTCCATTAGGCCATACATTAAAGAGATTTCAAAAGTGAAAAACAATGCTACTTTCCTCATTAAATATTTTTGAAAATATAGTTTTTAATATAAAAATGTTATGTATGTTAACATGTAACAGTTTTACTATCATTTTGAAAGCAATTAGTAAATAAATATTTTTAAATTTATGTTCCAATTTCTAAGATGGTACATATTGATAGATATACCACATTAACAAAGACTTTAAGAGGAGGTAAAGGAGTCTGAAGACTAAAAATTTGAGAATCATTGACCTAGAACAATCATGGTTATTCCAGTCCCTTAAAAATGACTGGTTTAGGAATGGGCATATGACTTATTTGTTTGATGAGATAAGAGGAAATTTCCTACTTTAAAATTCCTAGGAGAGATATTCTTTCTTTTTAAAAGGGACACAAGAAAATAAATTCCCTTTCTGATACTTTATATTGTTATATGAGAACGTGTTCTTGTGCTGGTGCTCTTGACATTGAGAAGACAAGCCTCAGGACAGGAGCCAACAGGTAGAGAACTGCAGAGCAGAAAGATTGAAGGACCCTGGATCCTTGACACAAACCATCTCCTGACTTTTCTTTTTTATTCTGACTTATTTAAAATTATTTCATTTTATTAGGAGTGCCTTTTAGGTAGACCACTCTGACGTTCATGCTTAAAAACCATTTTTTATTCAAATGTCTTAAAGCCACCATAATAGAACCCTAGGAAAGGAGTTCTATTATTATTCCCCATTTTAGATGAAGAAAACCGGACACAGAGAAATTATGCAACTTAACCAACTTCTTTTTATGTAAAAGAACAAACCCACTAATTGTCCATGACATTTTGAGATTAGTTGCTTTTTTTACTTGCAAAATATCATCCTAAATGACATAGAATACCTTATTATATATCTTAGTTAATGTTTCCTTTAATAACTGCTTGTTTATAGTCATGCATTTGAAATCTTTAACACCTATGTTAATAGCTAAAACAACTATGATTTAAGGATAAATAAAATGGTTTACTTAATAGTATTATATAGCAATATGCACATGAAGCATTCAGATAAATAATAAATCTTTTTCGGTTTGATTCCACACTCATGAAGTTCCTTTCTGGTTATAATTTAGTTCCCATGCAGCGCTGCTTACATGGTTAGACTGCATAGCATAACACAAGTAAATATTATGGCTTATATAACATTGGCATCAGTCTGTATAGTCCAAAAATCTTGACATGTAGTCTAGATGTACCTTTTTCTTTTTGCTTATGACCTTGGGCTTAATCTCAAATTTAATTTTATGATGATGATGTAATTTCAGAATTGATTCTTCATTAAATCTGCTTCAATATTTTGACTTTAATATCATAGAGATAAATGTTAGATAAACCAGTATTAATAGTTGCAGGGTTTTATTTGCCAATTCATGACAATCAGACTTTATCTGATAGAACATTTATCTAGGGCAGAGTTTCTCAGCCTTTGGCACTATTGAGATTTGGGGCCAGATAATTCTTCATTGCAGGTAGCTGTCCCATTCCTCCTCTACCCACTAGATGCCAGTAGCATGCAACCGCTACCCCACGCCCAGTTGTGACAACTAAAAATGTCTACAGACATTATCAAGGGTCCCCTGGGGGGCAAGTTGCTCCTTCCCCCAGTGACAACTGCTAATCTATGAGACAATCAAAAATCTTTTTCCTGATTTTGTCTGCCACTTACAGCATAACTTAGAAGCATGACTGTGTTCACTTTGACTATCTTCTTCTACTCCTTATAAAGTATTGCTAAGGTTTCCTACTCTTCCGTCACCTTATTATCCCAGCTTGATGGGGCCCATGGCCTTAGGAAAGAGAGAGCTTAATTAGCATACTCTAGAAAAGAGATACAGGGGAGGAAAAGAAAATGATTTCTACATTTTTTTATAGTGGTATTAACTGTTTTTTAAATGTCTTTATGGAATGAGCAGTTATTTTAAAATATAAATGTAAGTAAATAATCATAATTTCTGGTCCACATGTGTTACAATTGTGGTGACCCTAACTATCTTGCTGAAAATTATGACCCCAGAGTCTAGCAGTGTTTCCATTCTTGTTAGACATTCAGTACGTATCTAATGAATCCATGAATAAAGTTCTCATTACCTTAGCATGACAATAGCAACCTGCCAATTGCTAGAGTGTTAGTTTAAAAGTTATTTTTCTTGGAGGTGGAGGTCATTTAACAATACATACTGACTATTACCATATAAAAACTTCTGCATTAGATGTCATTATTATCAAAAGAGTCAGTCCAAAGGAGGTGATCAGCACCAAACAACAAAATGTATAGCAATACAAATTAACTTAAGGGTAAATGTGAAGTCATATGGGGAAAAAGAAAAAAATGACAAAGATTAGAACATTGCAATAATGAGGTGGTAACTGGATTAAGCCTTTAAGGAGAGGACTTTTACAGTGTGAGGCTTCGCAGTTTGAAGATACTTAGGAGAGCTTCATCAAGTCTTACATGGGATGGTATCTATAGCTGTACAATGTTGTCATGATGAACCCACAAGCCATTACATAGAAATTAAGTTTCAAGAGCCACCAAGAAATGAATACTGCTTAGAAGCCAGAGCAACAAACATTTAAAATATCAGGAAATGGCACCAAAAGAAATTCCAAATATATTAATTTAAAATTTAAAATGGAATTCTAAAAATACTGGAAAAATATAGACAATTTTATTTTTAATTCTTGGAATAGGGTCAGTCTTTTTAAACATGATACAAAATCTAGAAAGTATAAAAGAAATGAAAGATATGTTTTATGTTATATATTAAAGTATTCTTCATGGGAAAATTACCATAATCAAACTCAACAGAAACAGTGGGAAAAATATTTGAAACACAAATGACTGACAATAAGTTAATTTCCTTCTTACACAAAAAGCTTACTAAACTTCCTAGTCATCCTCATTATCATCTCACTTCATATCCAATCCATTAGCAAATCCTGCCAGTTTCACATTTAAATTATATTCAAAATCTGACCACTTGTTACTACCGCCACTCCTACCTCTTGGGTCCAAAGCACCAGAGCCCCCACCCTGAAGTTTTGCAGCTACCTTTTCACTAGACTGCCTGCCCATGCTCCCCACACTGCCTCCACCCCGAAGTCAAATCTCAATACAGCAACTGAAGTGATCCTGCTAAAACCAAAGGTCACTTCTCTCTCAAAACCAACAGAGGGCTTTTTTTTTTTTTACCATACTCAGAGCCCACGCCAAGGTTCCTTACAATGACCTGCAACATCCTAAAGCATCCTTCTTGATTTGGCCTCTCATTATCAAGCTGTTCTTGTGTCCTACAAGACTCCCTTCACTTGCTCGCTCAGCTTCAGCCACTTGGCATTCTGGATCCATATTTCCTCAGGTCCTTTGTACCTGCCACTCACTCCTCAGTATGGATGTTCTTGTTCTAGATGTCACATGGATTTCTCCCTCACCTCCTCAGGTCTCTTATGCAACAGTCACCTTCTCCCTGAAGCCTCCCTGACTGTGCTATTCAATAGCCCAAACTCATGCCTTGAATTCCCTGTACCACATTTCTTATTCATTTTTCACTGTTGAATTTATCACCAGCTAGCATTTTAATACTGTAGTATCTATTATGTTCATTTTTGTTTCCTCCTTCTAGGATGAAAGTTTCATGGGGATAAGGTTTTAATTTGTTTTTGTTGACTGCTATGCTTCTAGCATCTTTAATGGACCCTGTCACATTATAGGCCATAAATATATATTTATTGAATGAATTTTGAGTGAAATTAAGGAGAAAAAGGACAACTCAATAGAAAAATGAGCATGTGATAGCTCAAAAATTAACAAATTTATGAAAAGATGTTTATAATTAAAATATATTAAAAAGTATACCAAATATTAAATAAACTTACCATATTAATGTCATGAAGCAAGCAAGCACTTTCATGCACTGAGGCACAAACTGAAGGCTAATTTGGCTCTATTTATTAAAATTAGTATTCCACACTCTTTTAGTCGTGATTACCTAATTTAGAAATTCTGCAAATATGCTTATACAAGAACACAAAAATATGTGTATACATAGATGTTCCATGAAGCATTGTGATTAATAACAACAAAAAAAAAACCCTTGAAACAACCTAAGTATTGAGAATTGCTATAAATTACAATGCATAATACAGAATTTAACAGAACAAAGTAGATATAAAAGATGATATAGAAAAATGTCCTAGTAATATTATTAATTGAAAAGCTAGGTTCAAAAGAATAGGTATTGTAGGGTACCATTTGTTTTTCCTGAAAGCATACGCACACTCAGATGCCCACATTTACATATATGTAAAACATTTCTGGAGAGATATAAACCTACAGTTCTACACACAGTGTGAGTCATTTGCATGAGGAATAGTTTGTTCAAATTCTTGTGAGGTCTAGTGGATTATTTGGTCCTCCATGAAATTTATTTCAAACTTATATTATGAATAGCCCCTAAAATAGCAATGTGTATATCTGAGTGAATGGATTAATGGCAGAGTATCATATAAATTTCTATGGTCAAATCTTGTCTTCAGAAAGTTTTTTAAAATCTGAGGAAACTTTAAAAAAAAACTGTCAGAATTTCAGATTTTTAGAATTCCTTTTAGTTAGAATTATTTAAAACCCTCAAAAGACAAAAGCATTAAAAATAGTATGCATTTATAAGAAATAAAGAAGTATTAGATCACTCTTATGTTTTTTACTACAACTGGTAGACTCTTCTAAATCTTGTTTTTATATATTCCCTCTGTTGGTCAACATCTGCTTCAATCTAGCTTCATTCTAGTGGAATAAATAATTGAAGATTGATCTGAATGGCAACTTTTGTATTCTGTGCACAGCATGTTAATCTGTAATTATAGTGCTACCATTTCACTAAACTGGTTATAAGAAATAGTTGAATTTAACATTTAGTATTGTAAGCAAAAAAAAAAAGATATAATGGAAAAGTTATGAAGCATATAAGGGATTCCAAATAACCAATAGCATTGCCTGTTTTTTGTATATTATGCGGATTTGGTAACACTGAATGTAATAACAAGGTCATTCTTGAGTATTCATTCAAATTTTTACCACAAAAGAAAAAGTACTAATATTTCTACTCCCAGTTTTCAGAGCAGTCATCACCTCAATACAGCTGACTGTAGATAAAATGTCACAACCTATACAATATTTGATGGTTTGGAGAAATCTTTATTTTTTTTTAATTGCCACATTGTTAAGTTAAAAAATTACAACCGCTTCCTGGCTCGTACCATTTTAGTGAATTTTGCACAATATTGTGCCTGCAGTTGTCCAACAGTAGCTTGTGAAACTGGTGTGAAAGGAATAGAGAAAGAGCTATGTAATAAAGACTCAGGAAGTGATATCATGCCGGGTAGATATGGAGAGATTATTCCGTTCCAGAGGGCTTTCAAACATGATAGAGAAGGGAAGTGAATGAAGCAGAACAAGACAGTAACTCTACAGAGAAAACAACCTTAACAGGGAGCTTAGACCAAAGTTTCTCAGAAGAAACCATTGCAGAGATGTCTGAAGCAAGATGCATGCATCCAGGCCAAAGGGTTTGTGAGGGTCAAGGGCAGAGGTCTGCCATCAGTGGCTCACAGACTACATCCAGCTTATAGGCATAACTACTTTATACATTTAATTGAACAGTATTTAAAAATTAGAAGTCACATAAAATGCCGTATTTCTAGCTTCTTTTGAAAACAATCCATGTTCTTTAATCACAGAATGGTATTTTTGCACTAAAATGATTGATTGCCATTGAGTAGCAGCTGCCGCATAGAAAGGATACCCTCTTTCCTATTAGCCATAGTTCCTACTCTACAACTAGTCCAAATGATTCCTTTGGGAAAATTATAAAAAGCTGCCTTTTCTTAAGATAATTTATTACCATCATCCAGAAAAGTCTACAAAGATTTTAAATGTGAATGGAGCTCCCTGGAGTTGTGCAATGCACAGTCAGCCACAATGGTTGCTGCACTCATTTCTGTCACCTGCCTTCAGGGGACTTAGAATAACATGGGATGAAATGAAGAAGACAAAGCTAGACCAGCACAGGATCTATTCTTTTTGTCACTCTTGTCAGAATTACTGTTACTTCTCTCTTTCCTTCTTTTTCTTTCTTTTCCTCTCTTCCTTCCTCCCTCTCACTCTTCCTCCCACCCTCCCTTCCTTCTTCCCTTCCTTCCTCTCTTTCTCTGTCTCTGAAGTGTGTGTATATACACAAGATGGTTTTAAAGTGTTTAATTTGCTAACTCATTTCTTGATAATAACTTAGGTGATTATTAATAAAATGTTTATAAAGAAGGTAAAATATAGTTGATCTATAGTTCTTTTTTTTTTTGCTAAGATACTAAACCAAAACATTATCTGTAGTTTTTGTTTTTGCGGTACGCGGGCCTCTCACTGTTGTGGCCTCTCCCATTGCGGAGCACAGGCTCCGGACGCGCAGGCTCAGCGGCCATGGCTCACAGGCCCAGCCGCTCCGCGGCATGTGGGATCTTCCCAGACCGGGGCACGAACCCACGTCCCCTGCATCGGCAGGCGGACTCTCAACCACTGCGCCACCAAGGAAGCCCTATCTGTAGTTTTGAGCTACTTAAAAAAAATTAAACAAATAAATTTTCTTCCAAAAATTATTTCAGACGCAGGAGGGGAAAAGTACATAAAGTATGTACTCTTTTATATATTGCCTCAAAGAGTATAGATCATATTCTACTTTTTCTTTCAACAACTCTCCATATGGTTTCTGAGGAAGTATTCGAGGGGATAGAAAGAAAATACCTTCCTGAGGTGTATCTACCCAGATTACAGAGTACTCAAATTTTACTTTCCAAAACACAAGGGCAAGAAATAAGGTTTACAAAAACTAGAAGAAAAAAACAGGATCAATATTCTTTGACTGATTTGTTTTGCTTTCTTCTCTTCCATCAGGTCTTGGCTAATATATAAGCTTCTTGGTAAGGCCTTATCTGAACACCCAAGCTAAAGTTGATCTCCCATTTTTCTCTATATCACCCTAGTTACCTCATAGCTCTAATTAGTATGTATTTGATCAATTTACTTACTCAGCTCATTTGTTGATTACCTGCCACATGCCAGACATTACTCTGGGACTGGAAAGACCAAGGTAAACCTGCCCTCTAAGGTCTTAAGATCTACTGTGGAAGACACACAAACAACTAACAGGCACATAAGTAAAATCATTACACACTGTGGTAAATACAATCCTTAATTTATATATTTATTTTTCTATTCCCCTAACCTGTAAATGTCTATATGGATTCTGTCTTCTATTATATCCCAGCACCAAGCACTGTTCTGGCACATTCTCTGACTGAATGATTGTATTAACTTTTCTAGTGAAATGGATTTCTGTAATAACATTTAAATAGGAGGCCCAGGATATCCATGATTACAAGAATAATATCACCTATGTGAGAGCAGTGAGGAGTTTACACCTGATGCATCTGAGTTCTTATAATGATCAATTATGTTATAACGAAGTTTGAAAGATAAATGAGAAAACACTCTCACTGCCCAGAGATCTCCACTGTTAATACTGCAGTGCATGTATTTCCAGATCTTATTCTATGAAACACAAATTTATAAAGAACTTTGTATTTCTTCAACAAAATGATGTCATGCTGTATATACTTTGAAACCTGTTTTTTTTTATTAACAATGTCTATTTTTACATTTCAGAAATATGAGGGGTTTTGCTTTATTTCTCTCTGAAAGGCTGACAGTTGAGTGAGTACAATGGGTATATAATTCTGAGTCATAACCAAACCAAACAAAAACTTATAAGCCGTGATCTCCAATTTGTGCACATAAAATTTTAAAACCGTGTACATTTTCAAAGGCAAGGAGAGAGGAGAGGAGAGAATGAACACCCACTCAGCAAATCAGGGAGCAAATTAATACTATTGCTATTTCATGAAAATAAGTGACCCCCAAGCCACTCAAGTGGCTATTATTCCAGATGGAATGTCAGCTCTAACATTTCTTTATTTGGATTGTCTAATATGTTTACTTGTACCCATACTGTTCCAGAAAAAAATTTCAAATGAAATGTTGCCATCAACACTTCTCTACTTGAAATATTTTCTTTCACAATTTATACATATGCCATCTTTCTCCAAAAACAAAGAACTTAGGGTAGGTAACAAAGATGAATATATATGTGAAAAAAAGCATAAATAAGAAAAATACAGGTTGGAAAAGAAATAGCATCAAGAATTAAGTTAGGAAACAAAAAATATCTACTATAGAAATGTTAGATTATTTATAAAATTGAAGAATGGAAAAAATTTATTAATATTGCTGGACTAGGTGTAAGATCTAAGTATCCTTCATTAAAATGTTGCTGGTATGTTTATTAACATGAAACCAGTGAGGGAAAAAAACCCATATATTACTAGATTGGGTAGGTGTGAAATATACTTTAGGGTGGATGACAAATTTGGATCTCTTTCAAACCAAATCATTTTCATTCTCTTCGCACACTGTCCTCAATTGCCTGGTCTTCCCAGAATCTTTTCCATCCTGAGGGGTCTTAGTTTTTTAGATATGTCCTTGTATCTGTGACTACAAAACTCCCTTACCTCTTCATTTTGGAGAATTGCGGGGAAGAAGGAAAGAAGCAACCATGCAAGAGGAAACTCTTAAAAAGGCTTGTCTCTCTCAGCCCTATTAATTCCCAGGTGGAATGGAAGGAAAAAGACTGGACAATTAAAATCCCACTAACTTCTTGACCATGGTTGGTTGGTCCTGTTAGAAAATACGCCTTCAAGGATCTACATATAAGTAAATTTTACCAGGTATAAGTGGGATGCTACAGAAGAATGTGTCCCCCAAAATTTATATACTGAAACCTAATCCCCAATGTGATGTAGGTGTTAGGAGGGCCTTAGGGAGGTAATAAGTCATGAGGGTGGAGCCCTCATGAATGGTATTAGTACCCTTGTATAAGAGACCTCAAAGAGCTCACTTGTTCCTCCTGCCATGTGAGGACACAGAGAAAAGCCAGCCCTCTATGAACAAAGAAGTAGGCCCTCACCTGACAATGAATCTGTTGATGCACTGAACTTGGACTTTCCAACCCTCAGAACTATGATAAAATTTTTTTTGTTGTTTATAAGTCACCCTATCTAGGGTAATTTGTTTTATAGCAGCCTGAACTAACTAGGACATGGAATGTTCTAGATCATTTCCTATACTGTATCTTTATCTTTACTAAAAGTAAGGGAACAAAATGATACTTAAAATGCTAAACAAAAGAGATTTTCATGGTTGGTATAGACAAGAGTGTGGTTGAAACAAAAATGAGAATATATGTCACACTTGTCACCTGTGAGGAAGACAGTGAAGAGGGAACAAGGAGGATGAATGATTGCGGGGGGGAGTCTGTGCATTGTATACTTGAATTTTATTTTTTAAAATTTTCACCCTGTGATTATATTATAAACTCAAAGTATTAATTTAAGATCTAATGAAGAGAGAATCAATATTGTGAAAATGAATATACTACCCAAAGCAATCTACAGATTCAATGCAATCCCTATCAAATTACCAATTTTTCACAGAACTAGAACAAAAATTTTTACAATTTGTATGGAAACACAAAAGAACTTGAACAGCAAAAGTAATCTTGAGGGGAAAAAAAAAGGAGCTGAAGCAATCAGGCTCCCTGACTTCAGACTATACTACAGAGCTACAGTAATCAAGATAGTATGGTACTGGCACAATAACAGAAATACACATCAAGGGAACAGGATAGAAAGCCTAGAGATAAACCCATACTCCTATGGTCCCCTAATCTATGATGAAGGAGGCCAGAATATACAGTGGAGCAAAGACAGTCTCTTCAATAAATAGTGCTGGGAAAACTGGACAGCTACATGTAAAAGAATGAAATTAGAACACTCCCTAACACCATACACAAAAATAAACTCAAAATGGATTAAACACCTAAATGTAAGGCCAGACACTATAAGACTCTTAAAGGAAGACATATGCAGAACACTTTTACATAAATCGCAGCAAGATCTTTTTTGACCTAGTTCCTAGAGTAATGAGAATAAAAACAATAAACAAATGGGACCTAATGAAACTTAAAAGCTTTTGCACAGCAAATGAAACCATAAACAAGACAAAAAGACAACCCTCATAATGGGAGAAAATATTTGCAAATGAAGCAATGGACAAAGGATTAGTCTCCAAAACATACAAACAGCTCATGCAGCTCAATATCAAAAAAACAACCCAATCAAAAAATGGGTGGAAGACCTAAATAGACATTTCTCCAAATAAGACATACAGATGGCCAAGAGGCACATGAAAAGCTGCTCAACATCACCAATTATTAGAGAAATGCAAATCAAAACTACAGTTAGGTATCACCTCACACTGGTCAGAATGACCATCATCACAAAAAATAAATGCTGCAGAGGGTGTGGAGAAAAGAAAATGCTCTTGCTCTGTTGGTGGGATACAGCCAACAGTACATTGATACAGCCATTATGGAGAACAGTATGCAGGTTCCTTAAAAAACTAAAAATAGAACTACCACGTGACCCCGCAATCCCACTACTGGGCATATACCCAGAGAAAACCATAATTCAAAAAGACACATGCACCCAATGTTCATTGCAGCACTATTTAAAATATCCAGGACATGGAAGCAACCTAAATGTCCATCAAGAGAGGAACAGATAAAGAAGATGTGGTGTATATATACAGTGGAATATTACTCAGCCATAAAAAAGAACGAACTTGGTTCATTTGTAGAGACGTAGATGGACCTAGAGACTGTCACACAGAGTGAAGTAAGTCAGAAAGAGAAAAACAAATATCATATATTAACGCATATATGTAGAATCTGAAAATATTGGTATAGATGATCTCATTTACAAAGCATCAATAGAGACACAGAGGTAGAGAATAAACATATGGATACCAAGGGGGAAAAGGGAGCGGGGTGGGATGAATTGGGAGATTGGGATTGACACATATACACTACGGATACTATGTATAAAATAGATAATTAATGAGAAACTACTGTATAACACAGGGAACTCTGCTCAATGTTCTGTGATGACCTAAATGGGAAGGAAATCCAAAAAAGAGGAGATATATGTTTAGCTGATTCACTTTGCTATACAGTAGAAACTAACACAACTTTGTAAAGCAACCATACTCCAATAAAAATATTTTTTAAAAAGATCTAATCAAGAGACAAAGAGGGAGGGAGAGAGGGAGGAAGAAAGGGAGGGAGTAAGGAATAACGGGAAGAGGGGGCAGCTATAACACGCATAAATTAAACATCTCTAATGTGGGAAATGATAGAAAAAGGAGAGGCTTTTATGTATATTGTTAAAGTTACCTTCAGTATCAAATTCTCCTTTCTGTGACTAATTACATTTTAAATAAATTACATCAGCTAATCTATTATAAATGCACCTACCATCAGACATAGAAAATAACAGCAATTAGTTATTCCTGTTCAGAATGGAAGAGGCAGGCCCAAGTTGTAACTATATCTATTTACGAGAGGCTTTCTATGGAACTGTATGCCAATAACTGTAATGTATACTTACATTCAAAATATATTCACTTGAATTATAGCTTTAACCTTCATTTTTGACTACAGGGACTTATTTCAGGAAACATTCTTAAAACTACCTCTTTTCTTTAGAACGTACTTCTTTTCTTTGTTCATACTATAGAACTAGAAGATTCAGTGTGCAAATCCAACTATGAATCCTGCTCTGAGCAAATAAAACATGCCTGGCAACTCAGAAGTTGCCTGAAACTTCAGAGACCTGCAGAAGCCTCTCCTACATTTTATCCAGTAATGGAAAAAGAGCTGATTCTAATAGGTCCACAAACCTTAAAACCAAATGTGTTTCAGACTTCAGAAAATGTTTAATATTTAAAAGTTAATATCTTTATATTTAATATAATACATAGGCCACCTCTATCCTCCAGCACGGTTTGGGGCAGGACTCCAACCAAATACATTAACATTTCTGTAGTCAAACCTGTGAATAGTCCCATCAAGCGAGATGAAGAAAGGCTACACAAGTAGTTTCGTGTCAGTAGAGGCCAGGTTAGATTTTGCCACCAAATGAGTTATCAATAAAATTTCAGCTTACAGAGCTTTTTGGATTTCAGATTTGTCTTTGCCTTGTTGATTATAGTATCAGAGACTTGAGTTCAGGAAAGTTTTAAGTGCTGAAAGCTTACTTGTACTAATTTGTAAATGGAGTAGTTTCTGAGAGACTTTCTCCATTTTAATGTGCTTTTTAAATTCAACATTAAATAAACATGGCAAAGAGGAGATATCATTTTCCAAGATCTTATCTTCTCACAGTTGCTTTGCATTTTTCCTACATGACAACATTTCTTCTTCACTCTCACCTAGAATGATTTTTCCATTCTTTTCTACCCAATGATGCCTCAATCCTTCTTGAAAATTCTCCTAATGGCTCACCTCCTTCATAAAACCTCCCCAAATCAGCTTCCCTGAATCTAGAAGTATAAACCCTTCAGAATCTGCTGTGCTCTTTCTCTTCCTATTTCATCCAGCCTCAACGTGGACTTCAGTGCTCTGTGTTGTGTCTTCACATATATGCAATAGCTCCTTCCTTATCAATGGTCTTGGGTTTTACATGTGAAAGCAAATTAGGCGTGTTTCAGGACAGGGAAAGATTTTAAACGAGATATTTTCGATAGAGGAGAACACACTTTTATATATCCTTTTATTTATTTATTTATTTATTTATTTTTGGCTGTGTTGGGTCTTCATTGCTGTGTGCGGGCTTTCTCTAGTTGCATCGAGCAGGGGCTACTCTTCCTTGGGGTGTGCGGGCTTCTCATTGCGGTGGGTTCTCTTGTTGCAGAGCATGGGCTCTAGGCATGTGGGCTTCAGTAGTTGTGGCATACGGGCTCAGTAGTTGTGGCACATGGGCTCAGTAGTTGTGGCTCACTGCCTATAGAACACAGGCTCAGTAGTTGTGGTGCACAGGCTTAGTTGCTCCACAACATGTGGGATCTTCCTGGACCAGGGCTCGAACCCATGTCTCCTGCATTGGCAGGCAGATTCTTAACCACTGCGCCACCAGGGAAGTTCCTACATATCTTTTTCATAAGCCAAGGCTTAAGAAATGTCTAACACACTTTTAAAATTTAAGATTTAAGCAGACTTTCAAATCACAAAAGTTAAAGTTAACCTGAAAAATTAAATTTCCCTTTTCTTCAGGTTCAGAAAACATTTTCTGAAAATCTAAACAAGCAAATGAATTAACAAATCAGTCGTGGTTTCCATGCAACCTTTAAAATACAGCTTATGTTAGAATGTTATATTCTACATTATATCAATACTTGTATACTTATACACAAAGTATATGTATAGTGCCTTCAATAATAGCTGTGACCATTGTTTTTGCCACAGTTCTTTACAGAAAAATCCAAGTGTTAATTTCAGTTACTCAAGAGAGAAACAGATTAAAAAGTGTTTCTATTAATTTAATAGATTCACTTAATTTGCATCAACCATAGACTTTTTTAAAAACATGAGATTTTTAATTTACTTACTCTAATAAATATTCCATTTCCCTTGCTTACCTCCTGTCACATTTCATCCTGCAAATAAACTGCAGATGTTTCCTTCAATATACTGCAGATACTTCTGAACCTAACATTCAGAATACCCGGTATGAAAATTTACCCACTATACTTTTTCATCTTTTCCCTCCTTCCCTCCCTTGCTATAGCAGCTTCCATTTTCCTGTTCCAAAGGAGAAATTTCAATGTTAACCATAGAAGCCATGTTTTGCCTATCTTACAAAAAAAAAAATTGAAGTATTCCAACATTTCCCTGAGAAATCAGATTTGTATTACTGTTGTTTTCAAATATATTTTTTGGCTCTGTGATTTTTTGTTACAAATAATTTAGTATTATTTATTAAGTATTTGAACCTTTATTTTGCTGCAAACAGAGGAATGATAAGATTCACAAACGTGCCAAATTAAAGGCAGATGATCCAAGCCCTTGGCTGAAAAGGCATATTGATGTTATTTCATCAAGCAGAAAACAACAGATGTTTTCCCAAAGGATATATATGGAGTTTGCAGAACCAATTTTTAATTGTGTTAGTGAAAGAATCAGAATGTGGAAGGCTATATAGACAATACACCCTCTTATTATTGTATGTCTTAAAAATTACTTTTTCACTAGAAAAAACGTTTGGTTATTTTATAAAAGCTGTATGCATCAGCATAATGTATGTGCAAAAAGAACTGACATCAATGTGAAATTCAAGATGCTTTCTAGGTAGCAGTTGTCTGAAGGAGCAAAGTACTGTGTTTTTTAATGCAATTTCTGTCAAGAAGTCATGAGGCCAAGTGGCTATTTTATTCAGATTTTTCCCAACAACAGGAAGTTGCAAACTTTATTTATTCACTAGCCCAGTCTTATACTCACCAAATCCATTTGGCTTTTGAATAGATCTAAAGATTTCAAAAATTTCAGTTGTCTTCTAACATTGTGGAAGGCATTAAAATAGAGTATTTACTCATATTTAAACATCCTGATCACCGGTTGTAGACAACGGGCATTTTTTCCTCTTCCACTGGCCTATTCGTGTATAGTAATGGAAAAATCCAGAGTTAGGAATTTTAAAAATCTTATCCTGTTGGGGCTTCCCTGGTGGCGCAGTTGTTGAGTCTGCCGATGCAGGGGACACAGGTTCGTGCCCCGGTCCGGGAGGATCCCACATGCCGCGGAGCGGCTGGGCCCGTGAGCCATGGATGCTGAGCCTGCATGTCCAGAGCCTGTGCTCTGCAAAGGGAGAGGCCACAACAGTGAGAGGCCTGCGTACTGGAAAATAAATAAATAAATCTTATCCTGTGACCATGATACTGGTTATGGCTGAACAGAATGTTTTATTTGGAATTTATTGGAGTGGGGAGTTCCAAGACTGAGAGGATCAGTTTCTGATTTGCAATTATCTATGGATAACAAGACATAAATGAAGGTGGTAGTAACAGAATTATAAATGAGGCATGTACATGAAGAATATTTCATTGGTAAAACCTAAATGATGGACATGATAATGACATGATATTTATTGGATATGAAGAGTTGAAAGAAAATGAAAAGTTAAAGACAATGCTTAGATCAGTCCTGGACTGAATTTACCCTTTGCTACTTTCCCCCTTGCTCACTCAGCCTCAGTCATATCGACCTTCTTGTCATTATACAAAAACACCAGGCACACTCCTGTATCAGTGCCTTTGAACTTGCTATTCCCACTTATCTTCCCCCTCAGCCCCCAGATTTTCATAGCTCGCTCCTTCTCTCTGTCAGGTGTTTGTTCAAAGTTTACCTTCTCAATGAGGACTGCCACAACCCCCGTATTTAATATGCAACCATTCCTAACCCCAAATATAGTGGTGATCAGAAATCTGATGAAGTCGTCACAAATACAGGAGAATAAAGGGATAAGTTTAAACACATTAAAATAAAAATGTTCTGAAGGCATTTCGAAAAACAAATCTGTAGCATAAGAAAGAAAATTTGATTGTAAAATTTTAGGAGTCCTCTAAATAAATACAATATGTATATCAGGATTTCTGCTTCACGGAAGGATGAAATATTCATGACAGTTAGAAAAGCCAGGCAAATTATAAATATTTTTAAGATGTCAGAGAGCTGCTTAAGTAGAAAGATTTAGAAGGACTTGAATTTCAGAGAAAACAGGTAAATTCAGAGGTAGACTGAGGATCTATATAGTTTCTTTTTTCTCTGGGGATATTTGATTCTAGGTATTAAAAAAAAGGCTAAGAATATGGGTGTGTAGACAGAGAGCTGCTGCTAAGGCACAGATAAACAATCACAGTTTTGGAAGTTATGTGGGTTAGAATGACAAAATTGGAAATCCAAGCACACAACTTATTCCATCTCAAGACTTTGCTGAATTCTGAAAATGTGTAGAGCAAAAACTTAAAGAGATAATTCAAATAATCTGAAAAGCAGAGTGGAAATTCCAATTTCTTAGTACTAAAGAGGCAAAGACACTAAATTCTCAATTAAAAGTCTATGGAAGGCAACCATAGGAACAAATACAAACCAGAGGTAGACTGAATCTTACCAAAACTGCATCTCAGCCTGAGTTTAGTCTATGATTGGATGAAGGTGATCATTTCTCTATTATAAATATCTATTTTTAAAATTAAGACTTTATGTTTTAGTGCAGTTTTAGGTTCATAGCAACATTGAAGAGAAGGCCCAGAGATTTCCCATATATCCTCTGCCTCTTCACATGCATAGCCTCCCCTATTATCAACAT